>NC_054372.1:143818174-144176507 GCF_017654675.1 Xenopus laevis | reverse complement strand
CAATTGTAAGATTCTACTTCCAAATAAGAGGATTTCTACATGCAACCCCAGCAAGGACATAGGAAAGCTACATTTGCTATTAAAGAGAAGTAGATTTGAACTCACTAAGAGGGTTAAACTGCTAGAGCAAGTGTGATTTCACTGAAACCAAATGCTGTCTGTCTGGAATATTTTACAGTATAATGAAGAATACGGAATTATTAACCACTTCACTGCCAAAATCAAAATAATGATGCTATATCTTTTTCTCTGTCTTGGATCACACCAAAGCCATATAAACAGGATGTTTATTAATATTGATATATGATACCAATGTGAGTATGTATATATATTTTAGGGATGCACCGAATCCACTATTTTGGAAAATATTTTCTACTTTCTTGTTTTGTGACAAAGTGACGCGAGTTCCCTCGTCGTCCCTGATTTGCATATGCAAATTAGGATTCGTTTCGGCCGAGTCCAAATCCAGCTGAAAAAGGCTGAATCCTGGAATCGGTGCATCCCTAATTTGTATAGGTCTCAGCAACCAAAAAAAAAAAGCATTTCAGTGAAAATCGAAAAACCTTTCATTCACATACAGCAGCTTTCCTCTGAGACTAAAAACAGAACTGCCACTGAGCTATTCTTTAAAAGCCTCTGTGCCAAAATAGGCACCAAACAGAGAAATACATACACATATATATATATATATACACACATAGATACATACATAATTACATACGTATGCGTGTTGAGAAGATCACCAACAACAAAAACATGCCACTTGCTAATAAAGATGAGACAATAAGTCGTTCAAATTGAACTTTAGATGCCCATTCCTCCTTGGAATCTGAATAGAGAGCAGAACTACATATTTGACTCCCTGAATGAAAAGCTGTATAGCCCAAAGTTCTGCATTATTTGCTGAATAAAAGACCAACAATGCAGATAACTAAACCTTCAGGGTGGGGAAAAACAACATCCTTTTGTCGCTGGAACAACATTTTCTTATTCCCTTCTTGGGACTCCTGGTTCAACTGTAGAGGCTGAAATACTGCTCCAGTCAATGACTCTACCCTGTCAGAGGAAACCTAAAAATGTTTTTAAAGTAAACACTCATCTGCTAAAGAGTCTGCTTAACCCAGTTCTGCTTCATCTTCAACTTGATAGTAAACAACAACTTTGTCTCAATAAGCGGAGTCTTGGATGCCGCTCTAAAAGGTAGCAATGACCTTGGATGCTTAGTGCAAGGCTCCACCATACTATTACTCACTGTCTGTTTGTCTTGAACCTTTTCTAGAAAATCAGACTATAGTAAGATTCTGCGGAGATACTGAATAATAACCCTGGCCCTCACAAAGACAAGATAGCCAAACCCCCATTGCATACATATCTACCTATGCGGCAAGTGGAATACACACAATACCACTGGAAATGCAAAGAAAAAACAGTAAGGAAAAAGAGCACATGGCCAATAAGTTAAATAAAAAGAAACATAAAATAAAGTCAAAATAGTAGTATATGAGGCTACCCTGATCCTTTCTGTAGACACTTAAAAATAATAATTTAAGAAGACATGACACAGCTGTCTGGATCATAGGTGTGTGTATTTTTATTTTTAAAGTTCCATGTCTTCTAAGGGGAGAAGATATTTTTCTTTGTTTTATGCCATTGTCCTCATAAAGCATAATAGGGAAAATTATACCTTTATATAAGCCAGGAAAGCTCATAAAGGAAGTATATCATGGTCATTGAGTAGCCTTAAAACTTGGACAAGGCCAAGATTCCTGAACGGCACCCTGACGGAAATAACACATAGGCCTATGAGGAGCTTAAGACTGCTGCAGTTCCTCTACCTTCGCATCATCACAGAAATTCTCATTCAATGGAGGCAACTATAAAAGATTCTCTGGCTTGGATGAAAAAAAGACCTTGATTTTACCCACATTTCCGGGCGGTTGTTTTATTTGGCAAGCAAAATACAAAGAAATAAGAACCCAGTCCAAGCAAGAAAGGGATAATGGATTTATCGGGTCAATTAGGACTGACAACTCAGTCACTGTGACCTTTTAACTGACCTTCAGTTTGGAGATGTAGCTTGCAAAGCACACGTCAAATAGAACAACAAGTCAGCCTGACAATTTGGTGGTCAAATCAGTCACAGACATTGTTATAACCTGTTACCAATTTCATTTATAAAGTGCAAATATACTGTTCAACCAGTCAAACCAAGAAAACCTACTTTCTATGGCACCAAAGCTACACAAAGATACTGTAAGTACTGTAAAAAGTTACACATTCACTTTTACATTTTGCCAATTTTGATCCTCCTTCCCTATTAGAAACCTTTTGCCAACAAGCAAGCAAACTCGGGGGGACTCTGAAAGAAATCATAAAATAAATCCTTCCTCTCACTCAACGTGTTTCTGGGGATGTGGAGAAGTAGACAATTTCACACACATGGTGGACATGCCCAGTGGCAACTCCATACTGGGAAGATATTTTCAGACTAATACATACAGTATACGAGAAGCCAATACAGAAAGATATCCGTTTAGCCTTGCTAGCTCTCCCAACCAAAGAGTTAAATAAATCACAGTATAAACTACTGTCTCAAATCTTAGCAGGATCAATTTAGCAAAACAATGGTTGCAAAACTCTATTACGACCCTTGAGCTAGAAGGAAGTATAAACAAAACAAAAAATGTATTGTATTTAAATGCTTTATTAACAGACCAGATGGATAAACATACTGAAATATGGTCCCCATGGAAAACCTACTGCAAATCCAAATCATAAATGTCGATGGTGTGAATATAAGAAAAATGTACCAGTAGTTTTTCTTTTTTACACTGTTCTCCTATACTAACAATCCCCCAACTTGTAATGTTAATGCCGTTATTCAAATGGTCATCTTAAACGCAGATGCTATTGCAACAAGATTGTGCAATGTACCGTTTTCACTGCAATTGCATAAATAAAATATATTTTTTTAAAAAACTGCCAATTTGTTCCTTCCAAAATTGGTAGATTATTGATCCGGGGTCTTCCGATTTCCCTGTCCAGCCAATATCTAGACGAAAATAGGCCAGATATTGATCGGGTGGGCTTAAAAATCCCTTTAGGCCAAGGACACAGGCTCATTGATGCGGTCCTCGACCTGATGGCCTACATTTACTGTTGTTGTGACCCAAATGGCCCTTGGATATCATCCACCTCTGCTCATTTGGCAAGGTCGCCAAACGAACGGGTCTTTTAGAATATGGCTAGCTCAAGAGTTATGCATATCTTCCATTGAAAAATTAGATGGCCATACACATGCCGATATCTGTCTGACTGCTGTCTGAAAGATGGGATTATGTGGAGTGATAGGGTTTTGGGATTTCCTGTAATTTGGATTACCCTAATTTATAGGTAATAATATACAAAATGTTAAATGTACCCATGCTATTTGCCACCAATAAAGACAAATTCAGCTTAGTTACCATCATCTACAAGGTAGTACAAAATAAATAAATCTCTGTGTAAAAAAAATATCTTACTCTGTCTGTGCTCACAGGAGCCATCATGGCTTTCCTTTCAGTCTATTTCTCCCCCGACCAGGAGACAGAGTGATACACCCACTCACCTGTTTCATTGGTAAATAGACTTGAAATCCCTCTGCTTTCTAGATAAAATAAAGGTGAGGGAGAGGTTGGATGGGAATGGTAGGTTTCAGCGAGCACAGACATACTATCATAGCTTCCTTTCAATCTACATTATCAGAAATGACAGTAAAAAAAGCATTTGTGAGGTGGGGGAACTATCTGGTTTGGCCTATCGGGTTTGACCAAACCAGTTACATGATAAAATCTATGGGGTAATAGAGATTTTAAAATAATATTTAAAGCATTAACTGTGTAATGAATACAATTAGTGACACAAGAGTGTTCTAAAATAAAATCAGTTTGAATACAAAAAAAAAACCATAAAAACGTAAAAAGTATTAACTGTGGCAACGATATATCCTAAATGTACAGCTCAAAAAAAAAAAAAACCCAGAGCACAGAGGAAACCAATGAGAGAAGCATATTGGATTCACCAATTAAAAACCACAGAAACCAGTGGAGGTATGAATAGATAATGGGAGATACCTTGTTTTTATTGAACCTGCTATTTGATGGATTTGTGTTGATTCAGTTGGGCTGTTTATCCCCATTTAGTATGTAAGTGGTAGTTCTATCATGCTGTTATTCCCCAGTAATGAGAAGGCATCTTAGATTTATGCAGTAACTATTGCTACAGGTAAAAAAATGTATATCAAGGAAAAGGAATATGTATTTAACTACACATATAGCTTTAATGTTTTTATGGGTGTTTAGACTGTATGCCTATGCATAGGGCCTTCCTCACCTGTTTGTACCTGTATTGATTGTGATGTTTGTTACTCCATATATTCTATATATGTAATTCATGTGATGTAGTTGTATAATCACATTTACTTTACAGTGCTACGCAATATGTTGGCGCTATATAAATACATGTTAATAATAAAATGGGTGGAGTTCTGACGAGTTTTAAGGATGGTGGGGGGAAGGCCGTCTATAGCTTCTGAGGAAGTGGCAGGAAGCCATGAAACACGTAAAGCTGACAGCCCAAATTGTGTTTGTGGCATGCTAATTATTTTTAATATTGGAACATAAACAGTGACTTTTTAAAAGATGGACATTGGTTTCCTCGGTGCTCCGTTTTTTTGAACTGTATGTTTTGGTTGGAGCAGCTGTGTGGGATTGCAGTGTATGTGAAGCATGAAGGAGCCTAATATGGACCGGTAAGTGCTCCCACTGATAAGAACTATATAGCCTACCTGACTTCAACCTATGCACTTTTTGTTTTATGTCTTGTAACTGTGAGTGCCTAAAAAAAAGAAAAGGCATGGTGGCTCACAAGCCTCCAACCCCCTCTTGACAAGCCAATTCCTAGTGGGTTATTTTCAGACATTTTAACTGTGCAGCTGCTATATATACAGGCCTCTTCAGATGGATACTATCTAAACAATCAGTTTGGCAAGAAAGAGGCAGAAGGCACACGCTGTTAGTCTGCATTTACTTAAAAGAAATTTGAAAAAATTGGATCAATATAACCAAGTCAGAGAACATATTTTGGGGCCCTTAAAAAGGCAAAATTTCAACCAACATAAATTCATAAAGAAAAATAAGTACCCTCAGCATGCAGAAGTACAGGTTGGCTATCCCTGGGTCTACAAAGGCATACATAAACTCACATGCACAGTGTATGTTTGCCGACATGGAAGCATTCTATTTGCTTTGATACAATACTGATACGGTTATAATAATATACGATTGTAATGCAAGGAACAAAATGCAGTTATGAAGCAGATGCACGAGAGTACAAATTAGGTTAGGTTTGTTAGAAAGTTTAATATTGGTCCTTACATGTAATGTATTCTAGTAATCACTGGTATGTTCAGTATATTATCAACAATTTCATTGAAGGGATATTCAATGGAGAGGGAACCTGGAGTGGTCGTATGGTTTCTATCGTGAGTATTCTGGAAAAAAAATACTTCTCAACAAAGCTAGAAAAACTGATATTTTTTGCTTGCTGCATTTTACTTTTACATTTTCATCTAACTGCAAATTGCTTTCAGCAAACTGAAAATATAAATTTTTGCCTGATCTACTAACAGGAGTCTGCCTTGGTTTATGTCATAGCTTTCAGTGGAACTCTCTTGGGAAGGCAGAAACATTCTGTTTACAAAAGTGCAGCAAGGAAAGGCCTTAACAGCTTTAATTTGCAAAGTAGGAGAGATAACAATGCTAAACAAAAGCTAATCTGGCAGTAAAAAAAACCATGTGCGAAAGAGAACTCTGGGCAAACCTGAAAATCTCTGAAACAGCGAATACCACAATAAAATAATAACCAAACAAAGTTATTTGCCTGAAAATGTTTCTAAAGCTGGCCATTCGGGGGAAGATCAATTCTTCGAGCTAGGTTGCCAGATATGAAGATATTTGTCAAATCAAACCACATATATGATGGGCCAAAACAAGCAGATATCCTTGTCTGGACACAAGGCAACAGCACATTGGGGAATGATCGGAGATACTCAGCGAGCACAGCAGGTAACTTTCAGTCAGTGACAGTCTGTTCCTAGAGAAAAAGATGATTTGCTAGTCACCATGTCTATTTACACAGGCCAACTTGGACAGACTGAGTGACTTGGTGGTATTGTGATGGGACAATGCCAAGGGATCATCTTCCAACAATCCTTAACAAAACACACTACTGCAGATTGGTCCGTCTTCTATAGTTTGCTCCATACCAGTTGGCTTATGGTGGCCATACACAGCCAGGTTAACTGGTTTGGCGTGGTCACCAAACAAGCATCTGTGGGCCCAACTGGACCACCCACACATACGGCTAAATCATGCTGCTGATCTGTTCATGCACTGGTGACAATGAAGGTCCTGTCAGTCTCATACACAAGTCAATAAGCTGCCAACTCAGTATGTAGGGACAGATAAAGCAGATTTTATCAGCTCATGACAACTTTTAATCACCACTCTGGTGCCAACGAATACGCAGTATGGACCGGTATATTTTGAGCAAACAAAGGAAATATATATATATATATATATATATATATATATATATATATATATATATATATATATATATTCTCCTCTATTTCCTTCCAAAAGTACTCATTATCCTTACCTGAATCCCACCAATTATTAGTTTAAGCTTTTCTGATCTGATTAAGGGAGAAAAACTCTGATTATATGCCCTAGGCAATATATTCACTTCATGCCAGCACCTGATTTTTATCTTGAGCTGTGATAACAATAATAGAAAACTTATTTCTGTAAGGCCTATCACATTAACCAGCTCATAGCTAAGAAATAACAGACAGCGCAGTTTACACACAAACTACTGAAAACCTCTGCACATAAAATTGGTTTCAAGGTGATACAAATGATGGTTGATTGGGGCCAGGACAGCCACATCATAAACAAAATATAAATACGGGAATAGGATCCATTATTCAGAATACTTGTGGTCTATAATAAAAACTTTGTGCTAGAGAACATAAATAAACCAAGGTGTATGCTGCTTTGATCACATTGGCATTTATATGTAAGCATGGCACTGGCACTATGGCAACAGGACCAGACAAAAAAAGAATTATTCCTATTAATAGATACACACACATACACAAAAGAATCCAACATGTTCCCCAAAACTGTACAATAAGTGGGTGTATACGCTAAATATACAGAATTCCATACAGAAACAACCAATGACTGAAAAAATAAAGAGTCTTATATCTTGTTTTAGATAAACCGGACTTTAACATTCATAAATGCTTGCCCTACGCCACAATCATTTCTGTAGTTTAAACAGACTAAACAAATATTTGGATGGTTTAATAAGCTTCAAAAAAGGCATCTTTGCAATTGTCTTTGTATTGTATGTGGCTTCATTCTCCTGATGCTGGTAAGTACTGTACAGCCACAATTTTCAGTAATCATGAGTCAGACATATTCAAAGAGAAAGATCCAGAAATCTCCTTTCATTTAACGGTGCCTTTACCATCAACTCCATCTCCAAAGATACAAAGTCATTTATTACATCACAAAGATAAGAGTATTCATAAATACCATCCATTCCCTTTTCATCTGTGTAGAAAACTACCTGTTCAGCCTTCAGAAGAACACAGACTACAATAAAAAGTGATTGCAAATAACAATGTGGGTTAAGACACTGGCAAAAACAGGATGGTGGAAAAAGGAAACCAAATGCAATTTAATTACATTTTCAGCTACATATGACTAAATCTGCCTTTTTTAAGTGCATCAAACACCAAAATCAGACTGCAAGCTCTGCAGGGAAGAGAGTTTATTCCAGCTTAAAGGGGTGGTTTACCTTTAAGGTAACATTTTTTAGAGCGGTCCGTGCTAAGCAACTTTTCAATTTGTTTTAATTCAATAAAAAAAATAGACTTCTGACTCTTTGCAGCTTTTAAATGGAAGTCGCTGACTCCCTTCTAAAAAACGAATTGCTTAAATGGGAAGGAAACCTAGTTGGCGCAAAAACCCTCCCCCCCTCCCGTGTGTTGCCCACCCTCCCTCCTCCCCCCTGGCCTACCCGTCCCGCTGGGCAAATGCCCCTAACTTGTTACTTACCCTTCTGCGCAGGTCCAGTCCAGGGAGTTCACAGACGACATCTTCTTCCACGCGATCTTCTTCCTGCTTTGAACGGCGTTTTGACGCATGCGCAGTAGAAGCATTTCGCCGGTACGGATCTACTGCGCATGCATCAAAAGTCATAATGTACTTTTGGCGCATGCGCAGTAGATCATACCGGCGAAATGCTCCTAGTGCGCATGCGCCGGTCAAAGCAGGAAGAAGATCGCGTGGAAGAAGATGTCTGTGAACTCCCTGGACTGGACCTGCGCAGAAGGGTAAGTAACAAGTTAGGGGCATTTGCCCAGCGGGACGCGTAGGCAAGGGGGGAGGGTTTTTGCGCCAACTAGGTTTCCTTCCCCTTTAAATAGTTACCAGATTGCTTAAAATGCAAATTGAAGAGCCGCTGAATAAAAAGCTAAATAACTCAAAAACCTTCAATAATAAAAAATGAAAACCAATTGCGAATTGTCTCAGAATATCACGATCTCTATCATAATAAAAGTTATCTCAAAGGTGAACAACCCCTTTAAACATAATCTATATCCATTGTGCGACCTTGCAGGATTTAATATACTTTTGTCTAGTTCCCTTATAAAAGAAAAAACAGTAACAGAGAATGTTCCACTCAATACAGAAGCCTGTGAGGGATTTGTTAAAAGATGGATTACACACAAATAATTGGTAAATGAACTGAAATACATAGTTTTACATTTTTGATGTTGGATATTATCTGCAGAGTAAATCTCAAAAAGAAGGCATGGTTAGAAATGACTGCTAGGCAAACCACATCTTACTTTGCTACAAACTGTGATTTACAAAGTGTATCCAATCCAATCAAAATGTGTATCCAATCAAGTGTTCACAGTATGAAAATAAATCCAGCAGCACTCAGATATGTGATTCAATTGTTTATTCAAGCTTGATAAAGGGCTGGAATAGCCCGAAACATCGCTTTGCTAGTGGCACGAATGAACAATTGAATCACATAACGGAGTGCTGCTGAATTTATTTTCATACTGTGGATATATTCCTTGGCAGAGAGGAACACAGCTGTGCACCCGACGCTTCAAAAGGCACATTACAGTGTAAAGCTGGCCATACACGCAAAGAATCGAGGATTCGTACGATTTTCAGACCATGTGTGGAGAGTCCCGACATTTTTCGTACGGCGGAGAACAGTCAGTTTTGATTTTGTCCCGACCGTCCCGCCGGAGCCCATTGCGTTCTCATTGTAATCTGATCGTTCGGCCATAGGGCTGAACGTTCAGATTACCCCCGATATAGCCATGCCCGTTAGTGGCATATCGGGGAAAGATCTTTGCGTCTATGGCCACCTTTAGTGTGACACCACTGATCCAATCAAGTGTTCAATACCAAAACCTTAAATTTAATCACTTCCTTTACCCCTTAAAGGAACTGTAACATCAAAAAATTAAAGAGTAATAAAAATATAATGCAGTGTTGCCCTGCACTGGCAAAACAGTTGTGTTTGCTTCAGAAACAATATTGTTTACATAAATAAGATGCTGTGTAGCAATGGGGGCAGCCATTCAAACAAGAAAAGGTTCAGGTTACACAGCAAATAAGCTCTGTAGAACATAATGGTGTTATCTGTTATCCACTATTTAACCTGTAGCACATAGCTTTTTTTTTAATTTCCGCCATTGCTACATAGCAGCTTGTTTATATGAACTAATTGTATATGATATTTTCATTACTTTAAAACACTTTTTTTGTTACTGTTCCTTTAAGTGACTAGCTCTAACAACAGGAACATGCGATTAAGGCAACACGCTGTATAAGGCTAATGACACATGGGGTGCTTTTCATTCAGGTGAAAAGCACCTGAAATATCTCCATCTTGCTTCCCCTTGAGTTGATTGAGAAGCACCTAAGCAATTCACATTCAAGTCAAAAGGAAACAGCAAGGGGGTGGTGACTTTAGGTGCTTTAGCCATCTGCAAGTAGCCCATTAGTGTTACATGTTCAATGTGATGTGAAAATGAATGAACATGAAATGCAATCTTTTTGATAAAGACATACATTGTAAAGGTGGGATAACAGAAGGTTGCACAGGTATGGGACCCATTATACAGAAATCTTCAAATTACTGGAAGGTGATATCTCATAAAATCCATTTTAAATAAATAATTCACATTTTTTAAAAACGTATTCCCCTTTTCTTTGTAATAACAACAGAGTAGCTTGCATTTGATTATAACTAAGCTGTCGTGAAACACTGCTTCCAATTTATGTGGCTAGGGCCACACATCAGGGATTATCCACAGGCAGAGAATACACTACTCTATTGTTCCTCTTCTCTTCTGCTGCTGTGCTGCAGGCACAGTGGATTTTGACTTGAAATGCTTAAATGCTACCATTGCTTGATTCTGTAGGATAACTTTATGTTTAGTCAGACAACTTCGGGACACAACTGGGAGCTATTAAATGTGCATCTGAGCGTTCACAATACTTAATGTTGACGGGAAACTAAAGTCTAAAATAGAATAATGCTTGAAATGCTGTATTTTGTATACTAAACAAACATACTGCACCAGAAGCATGGTTTATGTTTTCAAAGTTGGCCACAGGGGGTCACCATCTTGTAACTTTGTTATACATCTCTGCAATACCAAGACCCTGCACATGCTCATTGTGGTCTGTGCTGCTGCTTAGGGATCATCATAAATTATCAAAACAGCACAAGTCAAATAATGTATGCCATAGAAGCAAAAACAGCAAGGCTGAATAATAATCAGAATATGCAAACTGCACTGGGCCCAGTGTTGTTATGTAATCTAATGTGGATTTTATAGTTTTGCATTGTTTAATACAAACTTTTTCCAACTGCAGAACCAGTGGCTGCAGCAAAAAATCCTCCGAACAGAATCCCAGTTTATCTGTTTAAATCTGGCTCTATGGTCTTTGTCCCTGCAGCTGGAGTTGGACAATAAAATACCATTTTTACTTTATTAACTGAAAAAGAAACCTATCCTCAATATAATTCAATTAAAAAATCTGTACAGTTTTTATAAGAAAACTGACTGTATGCAGTGAAATCCCCCCTTCATTTACTTGCTCTGACTGCTGCAGATATGAATCTCTACATGGTCGCTGGCTGCTTTACAGGGAAACAAACAAAGCTACTCAAGTTCTGGGAAGTCCCTCTCCTCGGCTGTTTGAAAGTATGATCTGCAGAGCAGCTAGGGACCGTCTGAAGTTTCCTATCTGCAGCAGTCAGAGAAAGTAAATGAAGGTATTTACTTGTAAAAATGGTAGACAATTTTTAAAGTAATTTAAATTTTATTAAAGTATATTGGAGAAGGGTTTCTTTTTCATTAAAGAAAGAAAAAAATGGGATTTTATTTTTTTTCCATTATGTCCCCTTTGAAGGAGGGTTGAACATTGGAGTAAGGTTTGCAGGGTGGAGTAAGTATAGGCAAGTCTTCAGCAGAGTTTTAGTATCAAGCGCTGATCTAAAAGTAAATCTGTAAAATTCCATTCAGGTAGGGCATTACTGAAAATAAAGCTCATGTGTGCCCGAGGGGTAGTGTGCAAGCACAGTATGAGTTTAGGTTTACAGTTAGTATTTTTCTTTAATAAAATATAGAAAAAAGCTCAGTGCAGAATACTAGCATATTTTTTCTCATATGAAACATACATTTTTGAATGAGATATATATCATAGCAAACAGAAGCACGCTCCAAGAGAATCTGAAAGACCCTTGAGAATGTAAGCAAAGTACAACCATAAGATAATCACAAGGAAACTATTGCTAAACATTTCTTTTTCCATTGATTTGTCCTTAACAGCCCTGGTCTAGTTTACAGCTCCATCATGTTTTCATACAAATGTTTTTATTTGGAAAAATGTGAACACTGCAAATGCGAAGAAATGAGAACAATCTAGCACATGCTGACAACGTAATGATACATTTTGACCTATGAATCGCCAGGATATAAACGCAAAACATATCAAATACTCTTTTAGAAAAAGCTCCCAAACTAATTTCACATTTTGGCAGAAGAACCTGCCTGGGGATTTCATTAGTCAACTGGAGTTTGGCCTGTCAGCATCCCAGATGTACAGGGTGGGGAAAACTTGCCATAATTGCCTCCACTGGTGCACAACAGAACACACACACCACAATACTGAATGTGATACTTTCAAACTACAACAGCTCACATAACATTGTTGCACAAGACTTTTAAAGAACACCTCTTCACATTACTCATGTGTTTGGGAGGGGGGCAGGATGTTTTACATTCAATATCCAGGACAAATATGAAATACTTTGCGTTCTTTGCTAATTTAGTAGCCAGTCATTTTTTTTTAAAACTAAATCAAAAACAATTTGTTACAGCACTTACATATGGACTTGTCCATTTAGCTACAACTGTATAATTTAATTTCACAATGCTGTAAAATGATTATGTAATTAATCTGTGTGTTTTCTTTTATCCATTTCGCCACATGGGAACACGTGTTTATGGGACCCATAATATTCTATGAAGCTTGTACCCACATGGCTGCTCTGACCAGCAGAATGCAGGTAAGAAGCAACATGCAGTCTGTTGGCAAGTTTAGTGATGTAGTGACACATTTCATGGCTACTCACCACTTTACCTGTGACACATCTTATTTTTCATGCATGAGCCTTTAAAAACACACCTAACATATCCACAATTAACTCTTAAAGGTTTTTAATTGAGTGAAAACCTTTCATGTGAGGAAATAAAATTATGTCGCTGATAAAGTGGCGAGTAGCCATGAAATACGTCAGACATTACTAATTAAATAGAGAATAATTCACAAATGCATCGGATTCATCATGATTTATACGGAATGTATACAAGATATTTTTAGTAAATTAATGTGAAGCTAAAAGGTACATCGCCTGTTTGGGACTGATTAATTGCATATATATTACACAACCTTCGGACATGAAGTGTTGTAGGACTTTGAATTACACTAAAAGATCAACTGATTTTCTCGTTTTGACCACACTTTTGTTCAGTACCATGGGCCAGGTGAAGATATAGATATATATTAACACACACTCAACAAGTGTTGAGTTTGAGTTCCTGCCTCAGCAGACTATTATTGGCTTGGAAGTCCACGGTTCGAGTAAATTCCCTTTAGAAGGCATAGAAACTATTCCTTCAAGGGTAAGGCCAGACGAGGAGATTCGGGAAGATTTTGTCGCCTGGCGACTTATCGCCACGTCTTTTGCGCGACTATCTCCCCGAACTGCCTCAGCGTTTTTTCACCATAGGCTACAACGCAAAATCCCTGCGCTAATGCACACGCGGTGATGCGTTTTCAATAGTCGCCCAACAACTTTGGGCGACTATTGAAAACGCATTGCCGCGTGTACATTAGCGCAGGCGATTTTGCGATGTAACCGTTGGCTTCCAAGCCAATAATAGTCTGCTGAGGCAGGAACTCAAACTAAACACTTGTTGAGTGTGTGTTAATATATATCTATATCTTCACCTGGCCCATGGTACTGAACAAAAGTGTGGTCAAAACGAGAAAATCAGTTGATCTTTTAGAGTAATTCAAAGTCCTACAACACTTCATGTCCGAAGGTTGAGTGTGTGTTAATATATATCTATATCTTCACCTGGCCCATGGTATGGTGTTATAGAATAACATAGTCTTCTAAATAACTCCTTGTTGGAAAACAACACACACATATGAGTTCAAATCAATGAACAAAACCTTTGTCAGCTAAGATGTTTAGGCTAATTTAATTCATATATATATATATTTTTTTATATATATATATATATATATATATATATATTTTTATCTCCTGTATCACCTATCTTCACCAAGAACAAGTTCCGCATGCTCTGGCAAGCAGCTCTGTAAGGCTTCTAGATATCACTGCCAGCATCCCCCATGCATTCAATTGCCCTCTTAGATAGAAAGCAAATAGGCTGAACTAAAAAAAAACTGAAAACAATGAAGCAAAGGTTATCGTGTAGTTGTCATTGTGGAGTCATCAGTAAATGCAGACAAGCAGCAACATATCCAAGCTAATTGCAGTAATAGACACCTAGCTATGACGTGTGAATGGATAAGCAAGAGCTATTTGGGCTAGACAAACAATTATATAGCTGTGAATTCTAGGGTTGAGGGGAACTTGGATAGCTAAATGAGCCGACTAATTGTGAGTACATTATTCAGCATGTACAAGGATGAAAGGCAGATGAGTGAAACAGGATGTAAAGGTAGCTAACGAACGCTACTAAGTTTCCAGAAGACCAAGAAGATAGAAACTGTTCTACACATCACTTTAGGCTCAGTAACATTTAAACAAGGTGGCAACGTCTTCAGTGTGGCCTAGGCCAAAGTGCTCATAAGCCTGGGATTTAGTATTTGTAATTAAGCCACATATATTTGGGTTTAATGTACCCTTTTCTACAGTGACAGTTGCTGATGTAGCTTCTTTTAGGGCTATTCCACACGGGGAGATAGCCACGCGTTTGCGGTCGCGGCGACAAAGCGCCGCGCCAGTCGCCGCGACCGGCGCAGGCGACAGTTTTGTATGGGCGCCTATGTAAAAACGCCTGTGCTAACCACACGAGGCGATGCGCTTTTCAACAGTCGCCTGAAAATGCCTCGCCAGGCTTTTTCAGGCGACTGTTGAAAAGCGCATCGCCTCGTGTGGTTAGCACAGGCGTTTTTACATAGGCGCCCATACAAAACTGTCGCCTGCGCCGGTCGCGGCGCTTTGTCGCCGCGACCGCAAACGCGTGGCTATCTCCCCGTGTGGACTAGCCCTTAAAGGAACAGTTCAGTGTGAAAATAAACACTGTGTAAATAGATAGTCTGTGCAAAATAAAAAATGTTTCTAATATGGTTAGTTAGCCAAAAATGTAATGTTTAAAGACTGGAGTGAGTGAATGTCTAATATAATAGCCAGAAAACTACTTCCTGTTTTCAGTTCTATAACTCTGAGTTAGTCAGCGACTTGAAGGGGGGGGGCCACATGGTACATATCAGTGAGTTTGCAATTGATCCTCAGCATTCAGCTCAGATTCAAAAGCAACAGATGTGACCCATGTGGCCCCTCCTCAAGTAACTGATTGGTTACTGCCTGGTAACCAGGGTAACCAGCCAGTGGAAACAAGAGAGCTGAAAAAGCAGGAAGTAGTGTTCTGGCCATTATGTTACACATCCACTCACTGCAGCCTTTATACATTACATTTTTCCTAATTAACTATATTAGAAACATTTTTTATTTTGCACAGCCTATTTACCCAGTTTTTATTTTTACACTGAACAATTCGTTTAAATCTCACTACAAATACAAAGCTGCTTCTCAGAACCAACTCTGAGGTTCAAGGCACACTTTTTATTGGGCAATATCAGGCACATTTCAGTTGTCTGAAAAGCTCCACATGTACCATAAGAGGAAAGCTGACAAATCTCTTTCTGTGCCAGTTTCCAACATTCCATTGCAGCAACTAAAACGGTTTCTTCCACAATTTCCCAATTTGAATTTTAAATAGTAGAATGGCTTAATTAAAAACATTCTTAAACTGAATCACCTAAACCATAAACTGAATTCCCTAAATAAAGCATTCAGTGTTGGCATGCTGTTTTGCGGGTTTATAAAAGGTGAACTTTTTACGTTAACCCTTTCAGTGCCAATCATGCTGTACACTGCACTTGCATTAAATGCCAGGCAACTTTAAGATCTTTTGTGCCTTTAGTTTACCTAGGAAATTAAACTGCACTGGGGGTTTTTTTCAGGACAACTTAAATCTTTTTTGTAATCTGCCTGTTCTTGTATAATTCTACTACGGTAACAAAAACATATTAGATACATAACATGCACAAAAATATCTGTAGAAAGTGTGAAAAGTTCCATATTTTCAGAAAACAAAAGTATTTTCCGGTTTGTGGAGATTATAGTGACAAAAGCCATAGAAGTACATTACCAGATTTCAAAGCAGCAGAAATGAGCATACTTTAAGGTCTAAATGTCACTAATAGTATGTTTACCCAGATAACCATGCATTATTTGTAATAGAACACATCCTGTCAAATTAAAAAAATAACTAAAAAGATGTCTTACTACTCAAAAATGCTAAACTGAAGTATAAACTTCTAGATGGCTAAAATTTACCTTTTCATTGTTTTTTTGTTTATATACAATGTCTAAATATCTCACATTGTTTGCAAAACTGTGTGGCATGCAGAGACAAAAAAAATGTGAAACGGTTACACAATATTTACAGGGAAAAAAGGAAGTCACTTAAAATGCAATAAAATACAATGTTTGCACATTGAGCCTGGTGGTAATTGGGGCACAGTCAAGCAATAAAGCAACACAGAAATGGAAAATGAAATAAACATGCTACAAATGCAAAAACTACACTTCCCACTGATGAACAGTGGGAAGAGGCGACTGACACAGTTTATAATGACTTAAAGGAGAAGGAAAGTTTAAAACCAAGTAAGCCTTATCAGAAAGGTCCATCTAAATATACCAGTAAACCCCCAAAGTAGTGCTGCTCTGAGTCCCCTGTCAAAAGAAACATTGCATTTCTTTCCTTCTATTGTGTACACATGGGCTTCTGTATCAGACTTCCTGCCTTCAGCTTAAACCTCATTGCCCTGGGCAAGAGCATGCTCAGTTTGCTCCTCTTCCCCACCCCCTCCCTTCTCTACTGTAATCTGAGCCCAGAGGAGGGAGAGACTCAGGCAGGAAGTGATGTCACACCACATTAATACTGCAGCTCCTATCCTAAACAAACAGAGAGTTTCTAGAGCTTTTTACTCAGGTATGGCAAAACATTCTACAGAATAAATATAGCATTCTAGCTTGCACTATTGCAGCTAATCTATTGGCAATAAAATGCCTCTGTAGCTTTCCTTCTCCTTTAATATCTATAAGGGATAGGATGATTCAATTTAAAATTACCCACCAACTGTACATCACCCCACAGAAACTACAAAGGATGGGGGCCCAAACAGAAGCAAAGTGCCCTAGATGCCAGGAGATGGATGCTTCCTTCTATCACTTACTATGTCCAATACTGCAATTATATTGGAGGCAGGTGGTCAAATACATGGTTGATAATGTAGCATTTCCCAATATCTGCAATCCGGAAATTTGTCTGCTGGGCCTAGTAGACCTTTTTCCATTGAATAAGAACAGGTCCTTAGCAAGGGTTCTTCTATACTATGCAAAGAAGATAATTGCAATGGGTTGGATGGGACATACAACGCCCAAAGTGGAACATTGGATCAATCTGGTAAATAAAGTCCTTCCCTCGATTAAGCTAACATATGACTCTCAGGGTTCTCCTGGGAAGTTTGACAAGATATGGGCCCCTGGCTAGATACTTATCCAATAAATGATACAGAATTCTAAGTGGTAGACATATGGACTACAAAAGTCATGCAGCAGGCCCTAGGCCTAGGGTCACAGCTGGGCAGGAATATTATAATGTTTGATAGGTAATGCTGAGCTATATGTCATCAATATCAAAGTGCACCATATCACTATTTCCTTTCCTTCATTGTATATTTTATGTCTTTTGAAAATGCAAAAATAAAAACTTGAAAAAAAACTGGTCTTCAGCCAAAAATGAATAGGCTATGTATAAAGCATTCACTGGGTAACTATTAGCCTGTTACAATCTATGAGATTAAGCGCAAGATATTTCATGATTAGAAGCCAATCTAAATTCAAGACAGGCTGGATTTGCCCTGGGTCAGAGAATCACAGGTAGGCCATTTAATATAAAAATATAGAATATATATTAAATGAAAATAACTATTGATGTTAAGGTGGTCTCATATCCAACCTGCTAAAATGTGTACAACAGGCCAGCTTTATGCAACCACGGATTAGAGACCCATCATCTGTAAATCTGGCCTCACATAAGCTTCCTCACACAAACAGAATTAAGTCTCACATTTTTCTGTAGTGCCCAAGACCCGATTTCTAATTAAACCCAATAGTTTGGCATAAGACAAAATGCTAGCTGGGCTTTTAACAGCACAGAGTAACAAAAAAAAACAAAAAAAAAACCTATATTAACTACACTGAGCCTGTTACATTTTGTAACATAGTATAAATATGCAGGGCAGTGAATTTCCAGGTACTCGTGTACTTACTTCCTTTTTGGCGGAAAAACAACAGTGTTTTTGGTTTTTTTGCACAGATTCTGCACATACCCTGTGGGCGCCTGTCTAACTAAACAATGGTTTGATCAATTACCCCTTTATGGAAAAGTTTAAAGTTGCTGCACTGCTGCTAGTGTAAAACAAAATACAATTATAGAAGGGGATCATAAATGAAGGTAATGGTTTGCCCTATGGTATCTCTAAGGAGAAAAATGATATACTGAACAGAAATTCATATTTACAAAGAGCTACTAGGCTTGGAATCCAGGCAACAACAAGATTTACTTACTGAGGATGTTGATCTGTTCCCAGACGTAAAGGTAGAAAGACAAGGAATCTGCAGTACTTAGTCTGCAATCACCCTTTATTGGTGTTTTCTCATGATGTTTCGGGACTGCTACCACATGACGGATGGTGTGTGTTTGAAACAGTCGGTCAAAACACATCCCTGACTTTTCAGTCTGCTACCTTTATACAGAGGATATAGATTTGTTCTCAAAATAAAGACACATTTTAGCTTCTTAAATAAATAAAAAAAAAAATTAAAAAAAAAAGAGAGATTGGTATATGGCACAGTATAGATTATATGCAAAAGGAAAGCTCTTCATATTGTACTTCGGTTTGCACATTCAGCTGTACTGTCGAAAAATAAGTCATTATTGACAGGTGCTGTTCCAGATAACTGAAGAACTGCACATGTTGTACCATTTTACAGATTGGTTAGCAGGGAAGAGCCTGGCAAAGACTTACAAGACCCAAAGCAGCATAGATTTACTGCTAAAGGATTATGTCCACTAATCTAGTAGATTTCTACTGTCTGTGTATAATAAAACAGATTTTGTGTATATAGGGAAGTGTAAAAGAAAATTATTTTTATGATGCATCCTAAATAGAGCAACAACACTCTGAATAAATCACTCTGCATAAATACACAAAGTGACAGTCTGAGATGCAGAACAGGCCTGTACATTGCCCATCAGTGGGAGGGCACAGAAAAATAGGGCACAGATTAAGCAGAGACTCCTGTTTACTCAGATGTAAACACTTTAATATACTAATCTGCCATGGGAGACCCCTGTATGAGCTGTAGCATGTTTATGCATTAACCCTGCACTTGACAAGTAGCCAAAGGCACACCTCACATCACTACCTTATGTACCAGATCTTACTTTTATTTAAACAGAGACATAAGGCCTGTGGGACATCGCTGTAAACGGTGGTAATTGTTGGGGTGCAAACTGATCTCTACTGCAAAAAAAGGAGTAGAAGTACCTCTGCCGCAAGCTTCTCTGCTGCACTGAAGGGAGACTGGATATACTTTATGTGCAAGAATTCCAGAACTCCCATGAGCTGCCATCTTTGCTTTACTCCTCCAACCTAGTGCAGCGACAATAGCCATTTTTTTCACACATATCCACTTGATCTATGAACTTTATTGAATTAAAACACTAGAACATCAAGTGTACTTTCCTCATTTCAAAATTGCCCTTCCTTTCAAGGCTAATGTGACATCAACCATAACTTCCCAGTTCTTGAGAGAAGCAGACCAGAGGTCTCCTAGAAGTATGTATTTTATCAGGTCTGGGAGCTTCTGGCATTGGAGACCTTATAATGATTACGGCCTATTTTACTCAACAAGAAGATCTACCCAAGCTGGACTTTACTAATGCATGTATCATCTACTTACTGATGCCACTTCACATATAGGTTAGAATTATATAAATAAGAAGTTAAAAAAATTAGTTCTTTGGGGATGTACAGTACCTAAGTTTCCAAATAACCCATTTCATGGTTCCCGTCCTGAAACCCCAAGTTAGTATGCTTGCTGCCTTATAATCTGCCATTGTATAGGCAGAACAGTTGCTTTAAACATGCTATTAGGTAGCAAAAATTTTTTATTATAATCGGCCAAAATATTCACATAGTTGAACTTTAAATTAACATAACTGAACCTTTCCGTGCATGTTTGTGATAATAATTTTGTAAGTGTAAAGCCAAGAAAATGCCCTATCAAATGTCCAAAGAAATTTGAAATTTCTCTATGCACAATAATAAATACAGGACCATTTTATTATTATGAAAATGGCATCACATGAAAAACTGAACCTTTCCGTGCATTCAATGTTTGTGATAATAATTTTGTAAGTGTAAAGCCAAGAAAATGCCCTATCAAATGTCCAAAGAAATTTGAAATTCTCTTTGCACAATAATAAATACAGGACCATTTCTCATTATGAAAATGGCATCAATTGAAAAAAAAATGTTAAAATGATCTGTCTATCCCACAAAACTTTGCAAGCAACAACCATTATTTTTTTTTTACAAAAAGTATTGGGGTATAACAAAAAGACAACACGTAAACAAGTAGGACAAACTGAGAAGCTGGCTTTTTTTAATGTAACTTCCAACAAAGATTCTTTTTTTTTGGGAGGGGGGGCCTGGATGCCCTCAACCACAATTTTACACATACTGCTACTTTGAACCAACAGCCCAAATCACAAAACATGCTTTGAAATGGCCTTCTGCTTTCAGTGACTATTCAGTCAATATATTTTCAAAGGCAAAATGTGTCAGAGCAGTTGAGGCTGCCCCAATCATAAAATTATGATAATAATACCAACAAAGGAAACAAAAAAGGATTTTGTTACATTTTTCAAAATGAATCCGTTAATAGTGCTGCTCCAGGGGCAGCTGGAAAAATTGACAATATGTCTAGCCCCATGTCAGATTTCAAAATTGAATATAAATAAAATCTGTTTGCTCTATTGAGAAATGGATTTCAGTGCAGAATTCTGCTGGAGTAGCACTATTAACTAATGCGTTTTGAAAAAAAACATGTTTTCCAATGACAGGATCCCTTTAAGGAAAATGTGGTAACCCTTAGGGCTGAACTACATGGGAGCATTTGTTGAACATCCTATCAGCAGATCAGATGTAGTCGCAAGTCTAAAAATGTAACCGTTCTGTAAAATACATTAAATGTTGCCATCAGATACTTGCCTTTTGAAAGGAATACTAGCTGCATGCTGAGTTTTCATCCCACAAGATAAAGTTGGGTAGATTTATCTTGTGGGTTTTTTCTTTTTTTCTGTCAGCTGTAGAGTCATGAAAACAAGAAACCGTGAGACTTAAGCTGGTCATCTTTGAACGATCGGACTTCCCTATCTCCAGACGTGCCACTAACCTTTCAGATCAAATTAAGTAGAAAAGAACAGATCAGCCGATGTTCTGCTCCTACAGCAATAATACGAAAGTTATGTCCGACAAAAGCTAGTGACAGTCTCCCACTTGTGTACGATGGAAAGGACGCTACAAGCTAAACTTACATCTTCTCAAAAGGCCCTGGCCCTTGGGACTTTGTGCAGACATTCCACACGGGGGGAGATATGCTTTTTAATAACCAATGCCATGTGAGTGCATTTTAATATTTTACTTTTTAAACAACTAAAGAGGTAATTTTACACTATTTGCTGCTGCATGTCATTTTACAGCGTTTACCAGGAGATGTACTTCATGATCTTTTACATGCAAGTTGAAAATATGCGTTTGTGAGTACCCACCTAAACAAGCTTTAAAAGGAAAGCTTTTAAATTTTCTGGTGGTGGTAAATACCGAATAAGGGTGGCGATAATTGTTCCCATCAAACACAAGAGGTGGCAACATTATAAAACAATATTACCCTATATATTTGTTTGTCTGTTCCCAGTGCCTTTGGCGCTGGCTTTCCTTTTAGTGACTGAGATTTGGACTTGAAGGGATACAAGTAGGAGCCGGCTAAGGATTGTGGACACAATTGGACATTGAGACTATACTCTTTGGACACAGCAATACATATTATTAGATATTATGGTCAGCCGACAGAAATCTTTTAACCTGGTGATCGACCAAACGACGATCTCCATGGGACAAAAAATGTTGGGACTCTCCACACACGGTTCGAAAATCGTACAAATCGAGGATTTGTACGATCAGATCTTTGCGTCTATGGCCAGCTTTAATCTGCTCAGGACCAGATTGCATAGTATTACACAAAATCTCATACAGTTGGGGGAACAGACTCTGTGGAAGGGATAAGTCTATCAGACTAAAGTCTTGGTTCAACATGAATGTAAAATCTCTTCATATAAAGTTGGTGTCAGGTGAAACACAGCAAATCAGTATTCCAAACAGACATATCAGATGGTAAAGATATGTTATATTACTTATAGACATATGTAACTGCATTTGACTGGTAGGATACACTATTTCAATTTGAGGACAAAGAGCAATAGCACTAGTACACAGTCCTTTCTTTCTAACAAAACAATGCTTCTGAAGTTTCAGGTATATATACATATACTAGCTAGAAAGGGCCATATTCAAAGTAAGCCCATTACAGCATGGTAACTATGGATCACCAAAGAAATACCCACTACCAGGCCCAGTGGACACAGATAAAGCAGGCAAACAAACAAACAGGTAAGACATATCAACAGCTATGAAAACATAAAATTAACATTTACTACACTAGCATAGTGCTTTTTTCTGGGTATTACACACACAGCAATGTTTGCAGCTGCCAGAACTACTGCAACTTGCAATAGGTTAAAGGGATACGGTCATGGGAAAACATGTTTTATTCCAAATGCATCAGTTAATAGTGCTGCTCTAGCAGAATTCTGCACTGAATCCGTTTCTCAAAAGAGCAGATTTTTTATATTTAATTTCAAAATCTGACATGGGCCTAGACATATTGTCAGTTTCCCAGCTGCCCCAGTCATGTGATTTGTGCTCTGATAAACTTCATTCACTCTTTACTGCAAGTTGTAGTGATATCACCCCCTCCCTCACCCATTAGTAAAATCCAGGTCCCACTGGGACCCATTCAGCAGGAGAAACAACAGCCTGCCAGAAAGCAGTTCCATCCTAAAGTGCTGGCTCTTTCTGAAAGCACCAGGCAAAATTACATGAGATGGCTGCCTACACATCAATTTAGAAATAAAAACGATTTCATAAAAATCAAGACAGAATACCTATAAGCCTTAGGGCCGAGAAGGTGTTGCAGTAATAAATAGGTTTATATTGTGAATAAAGTAACCCCTCTTGTAAATTATTAGGATATTATAAGTTACCGAGGAGTTTTATGACCATATAAAAACATGAGGCCGAGTGTTTTTATACAGGTCATGGAACTACGAGGTAACTTCTGATATCCTTATATTTTGTAATAGAAAAGAAATCCACGGCACACAGGCTGCTGCAAGCAAGGAACCCCTTGCACGTTTAATGCGGAAGTGAGCATTCCGCATTAAACGTGCAAGGGGTTCCTTGCTTGCAGCAGCCTGTGTGCCGTGGATTTCTTTTCTATTGGATTCTACTGTGAGGTGGCCGAACCTCTACCACTGAGCACCAGACTTCGCATCTCTACACTGGGTGTGCGAGAGCCAGCTTTCGTTTTATCCTTATATTTTGTAACAGGGGTACTTTATTTATTATAATACACAAGTTTCAGTGAGTCATGTGACAGAAATGACATCACTAGTCACCGTTTATAACTGATGACATCAGTACTCACCGTTAACAAGGATATAATTTACAAGATATTCATGGCTTTTGTGTATTATATATAAATAACAGAACTGGATGTAAAAAACTGCCTCTTCCTGTATTATCCTGAAGAGGAAAAGGTGCACTAAATGGATCAAACAGAGTGGAATACTACTGTATACCGTATACTGAAAGCACTGGAAAAACAAATGCATTGAACAGAAGTCTTCCTTTATGGTTATGACAATGATTTCTCTACATACATTGATTATTTGATATACCTCATATCTGCAGGGGAAATTGTATTAAGCTGATGTACAGCGCTGAAGAATAGATTGGAACTTTACAGATGTTTCATTATAATTATGGGTATCAAGAAGAAGCCTGTGAAGACCACAATTAAAGGCAATAACTTGAATTACAGGGCTGCTTTTAGGCTGTGGGCCTCCAGCTGTATAGCATGTACTATAACGTTAGTAACTCTTACAAGCAAGAGGTGGTTTCAATGTTCAAACATAATTAGAGACGTCTAGGAATGCCAGTGACAGAAACTATAGATCAGGGTTTCTTAACCTCTTTTTAAAGGGGCCAGATTTAGTCCACGAATCAGCTTTGTATCCTCAAAATCGGTATATAATCAATAATGTAACCCTTTTTTTCCTGCTGTGGGAAATGAAAAACGGTTTATTAATGAGAATCAAGAGGAACTCTACAAACCAGCACAGGGACTGTTTTGGGGATTCAACATATAGGGGTCAAAAATCCCTGCTGCAGGACGTTACTTTTTATGTTTTTTTTGCTGTGATCATATTCCATTTACTTTAATAAGTATTAGCTCTACATTTTCTGTCCCCCGAACATCTCCAAAATGAAATCAAACTCTTTTGTTAAATAAATTATTTAAAAATTGATGATTCAAAGGATGTACAAGCCCACACAACTACAGAAACTGTCCATGAATAAACAGATTTGGATTTTTTTTGACGTGGAAGTTGCCATATTGCGGAGTGTATAGTTCTGCAAAGGCACATATATACGTGTAAATACAAAGGAATTACAAATGGATACATACGTATTGGTATTTTGAGAACTAATAAAATAGGAACAAGTTGATCTCTGTTTGTGCACGTCACTTAACCATTGCAACCATAAAAAACAAAGCACACAAGGTATTAATACCGCTATAGTTGAAGATTGTAATATAACCCGCCTGTGTGTTTGCTTGCTCCATATAGCTATGATCCCTGGCCAAGCTATAACTGGAAAAATCAATGCAGAGATTGATCCATCTATCAAAGGCAGCTAAATGCTCAATAAATCTAGTAATATCCTGAGCAAGCAGCAAAGTCACTGTAAGATGTGGGAATCTTCATCCGGAAACCCGATAACCAGAAAGCTCCAAATTATGGGAAGGCCATTCCATTTTAAAAATGTACCAATATTATTAATTGTTGTAGGAGGCAAAATCCTTATTGGAAGAATAGAATCCTATTGGGTTTGGACAGCTGCTTGGCGCTGTCAGTAAAGGAATATAAAGCCTGGACCATATCATAGGAACACCTTTTGTGCTCCCCTCCCCCAAAACAAATGGCCTTCCAATGGTGAGAGGGAACAAAAGAGCAGCTTATTACAGGACAACACTCATGTAAGGCTTCCCTGGCCATTCCATTTGCCCTAATTCTGCCATAAGAGGATTGAAGGCAGAGGCTAGACGCTTGTAAATGAGGCGTCTGTACGGCTTTCAGGACACATGATGGTAGAGACCAACAGACACAGCCATTATCACTGTACAAAAAAGAACAGAAGCCAAGGCCTACAGTCTTTTAGGTGCCTTACTGCCAGCCTTTCATTTACCCGCACGTCCAACCTGCGGCCTGACAAAACCGGCAACTCCCACCACCGCACCCGACTGCCTCCAGGCTTTGTGAGGATGCTGGGAGTGGTAGTTCAGTCAGTCAGGGGAAGCCCACCCCTCACACGGAAGCCCGTGCCTCAAACTGGGCGACCCCTTGCTTTCCGACACCTTGGCCCCCAACAAGAAGCTTTACTTACGTGAAAACAAAAAACAAAGTGGTAGATCCAACTAGTAAGGCGGCTGCAGTGGAGACTGGGATGTATTTGGTAGGTTTAAAGCTTTTTCCAGTACTGCTGGGCATTCTGTAGGTTACACATCACTAGTCACATCCCAAGAGAGAGGCACCGGGGGGGAGAGAAGGGCACTGACCGCACGATCCACGAAGGAGAGAAGAGAGGGGGGAAGAGACAGACAGGGAGAGAACAGCTGACCTGCTAGAACAGGAAATCCCACCCCGCGCGGCCCTGCCCACTCTGAGCCGCCCCGGAGCGTCTTAAGGTGGAACGATCCGAATTGCTTTGTGTCTCGGCAACCGGCTAGTGGCGTGAGCTAGGGAAGGAGAATGCTGCTAATAAACTCGATGACTTGCCCTTGGGTGGATCATATAAAAGCAGCTCGCATCATCATTCACCTATCTGCCGGCTAATAACGCATTGGTATTATTAGTATTAGGCCCTGGCATTTCATGTACACAGAGGCCCACTACATATTGACTTTCTATAGCACCTTATAGCAGCCCTCTGGCAATTGCCAGAACCCCCAGATTGCCAGTCCAGGCCTGTATGTAATAATAACGCCCGATCCGCAGCCTATATTGCTTTCACTATTCACAACTGGCTGGAGAAGGGGCGCAGTGATCCCCAACTAGGGTTGCCACCTTTTCTGCAAAAACATACCGGCCTTCCTATAGTCTTGTCATTTTTCCCTATTAATAACATTGGCATCAAGCATCATTTTTACCGGCCAGGTGGCAACCCTATCCCCAACCAGTAGCTCATGAGCAACATGTTACTCACCAACCCCTAGGATGTTGCTCCCAGTAGCCCCAAAGCAGATGCTTACTTTTGAATTCCTGGCTTGATGGCAAGTTTTGGTTGTATAAAACCAGTTGTACTGCCAGACAGAGCCTCCTATAGGCTACCAGTCCACACAAATCTATCAAATAGTCAATCATATCCTTTATTTGGCACCCCAGGAACTTTTTAATGCTTGTGTTGCTCCCCAATTCATTTTACATTTGAATGTGGCACACAGCTAAAAAAAGTTGGGGACCCCAGCATTGCCACGTGGCCGGTATTTTACTGGTCTGGCCAGTAAAAATGATGCTTGATCCCAATGTTATTAAAAGGAAAAAATGAAAAGAATATAGAAAGGCCAGTATTTTTTTTTCAGAAAAGGTGGCAACCCTACCCAGGTCTAGACCTTTCTTATTCTGGGATGGGATAAGACCTTTGGGGTTAGTTTCTGTACTAGAGACATTACTTACAAACACATTTTTAAGTAATTTCCCAAGTCTCCAGGCTGCAATGCCACTTGTAATTAATCAGTGAGTAATTGCCTAACATTAAAGGACCAGCAATGCTAATTTGTTGTAAAAAAAAAATTTGTTTGTATAGAACAAAAAAAAAACACAGAGCCATATGTAACTTTAAAAGTTTAAAAGTCTTTTTTTAAAAATGAACTTACCAAAACTCCGCTTGCGCTCCTCTTCTGAAAAGCCGAAAGGGCGACGATCCGTCGTGCGGTGCTTGATCTCTTCTCCCTGACTATCTCCTATAAAAGGCAGGGAGGAGAAATTGAGTGTCACACGACGGATCGTCGTCCTTTTGGATTTTCTATAGAGGAGCGTAAGCGGAGTTTCAGAAAGTTATTTTTTAATAAAGACTTTGCTATTTTAAAGTTATATATGTCTTGGTGTCTTTTTTTTCTTTTTATACAAACACATTTTTATAAAAAAAAATTTTGACGTTACTGGTCCTTTAAGGGTACTAGATTCATTGTCTGCAATAAAGCTTTATTTTCAAATTTGTGCAACTTTGGAAAATGAAGTGTTACATATATTTTCCCACAGGCCATTTACATAATTGCCAGTGGGAAAGCAATTGCAGGAGATTATTCACCCACAGTGGTGAAGATTTATTGCAGGTGCCTTGTCTTTTCATGTGCCAGTAACCTTAGTGTGAATTAACTAATCTTGTTAGGGTAGTGGCAGATTGGGCAGTTTCTAACATTTTGGAAGGGGACAAATAATAAAATCAACCATTCAAAGTTAATCGGAATCACCACCAAGTGCATTACCACATTCTGGAGTAATGTGCATCTATCAATACATAGTTACATGGTTAGATTGGGTTGAAAAAAAAACAAATCAAGTTCAACCCCTCCAAAATGAGACTGGACCATGCAATTGGCAGAGCAAGAGAATGCTTAGACGATACTTAGAGGTCTTACAGACGAGCGTTTTAAGCTGTGCTCCCCTGCGTGCCAGTTTCATGCTTTCAGCCGCAGGGGAGCGCAGGAGTAGACGCACTGAATTCTTTTCAATGGGGCTGTACTCAAGCAGACGCATGTATGCAGGTTGGGACACAGCATGTTGCATTTTTCCTGTGTTCGACGCTTACATGCGTACGGCCCCATTGAAAAGAATTCAGTACGTCTATTCCTGCGCTCCCCTGTGGCTGAATGCATGAAACCGAAACACAGGGAAGCGCAAGTAAAAACTCTCATCTGTAAGAGCCCTTACACTCAGTCTTTGTGCCTGGAAAGACAGGTAGGCAGGCAAGGTAGTAGATATGACGTTAAAACAAAAGAGATTGCCTTGTTTTTACTGTAGTCAGTTTCAATATTCATAACTCATGTTCATTTTCCTTTTTAAACCAATCTATCTTATATTCTCAAAACTGCCCAATCAAGGTACAGAGCGATGGAGTTCTGCACAGAGCCAATTTTTGAAACCTGGACCCGCAAATCACATTTTTACCCGCTACCAAACCTGACCAGCAGCTGCAACCTGCTGACCACCATTAAACGGGAACTGCAAACCAGAAGTGACTTCATCGGAAGTGGGTGGGAGCAGAAAACATATTTACAAAAATGTATAAACGAGCAAAATTCGCTATAGATAAGACCTACAACCCAACCCACAGCTATACCTGTGTCCTAAAGTCCTACCCGCAATTACCTGCAGGTTACGTGATCCGCTGCAATCTTCATGCCTCAGAGTGTTTTCCAATAGGCTATAATGAAAAGTCGCCTGCGCTAAAGCACACACGGAAATGCGTTTTCCAAGGTCACCCGAAGTTTCCTCCGTGAGGCAACTTCGGGCGACTACGGAAAACGCATTGTCGCGTATGCTTTAGCGCAGGCGACTTTTCATTATAGCCTATGGGAAGACAAGCTGCGGCAGTTCGGGGAGATTATCGCTCAGAAGACGAGTCTTTCATTTTCAGGACACTGATTTTACAAAACCAAGAAAACCACCATTGAAGGTGGTGGTAGGCCCAGGGTCCCCTTGTTCAATAGACTTCTGATTAATTTAGACAACTCAGCTGGTAACTGTGCTCCCATGTGGACCACCCTTCTACACGTGCACACAAGTAAACGAGTGTGCACATTGATTAGTGGACAGGAGGGATTTACAAGCAAGTAATGAAATAACAAGTGGGCAGTAGGTGGAATAAGGGCCTGGACTAGGGGTAGGCAACAGAAGAGGTATATGCTCATCACCACCATTATCGGCAGTTATTAGAATTTGAGATCTGTCCCCCAGTCTCCTTTCACTCATTCCCCTGATTTTTGATGACTTTAGGCGATTTTCCATGGAAATTCAGTGTATGCATGCACATCGTGATTTCTTTGGCTTCAGGATTACCTGTGCACATGCGCTTGCTGTTAGTTCCATGGATGTCACATACCCTGGAACTCTTCAGGTTGACAGCTGTGCTTCTGCCTACCTCTAGTTCTCGCCCTGAATTCAAAAGGAATACAGTGGTGCCAAGTTCAATTATACTAAAATACAAGGATAGCCTTTTTTCCCAAGTAAGTTTAACAAATTGGATTTAACTTGGAACTGCAGCCAATATAGTGGCCTCGCAACTGCACTTGCAATAGAAAATGGCCCTTCTTGCCTCTGATTTAACTACAGTATATTCATCTTAGAGTAGTAATATTTTTTGAATCTTTTCAATCCTGTCATAACTTTTTAAGAGAGGTGCTGTGTGCAGAGAGGAAATGTAAGGGCCATGGCACACAGGCAGATTAGTCACTCACTATTAATCTGCGCTACCACATGTGACCAATCTCCCGAAATGCTTTCCTGCTGACAATATTGTAAATTACAGGTGGGAAATCACATTTGTTTACAGAAGTTGCCAGTTGCCAGTAGGAAAGTATTTTCAAGAAACTAGTTGCCTACAGTAGAGAAGATTTTTTTGTAATCTCCCGATGTGCCATCAGCCTAAATTGTCTGCATAGTTAGTCATTTAATTTTTCTTTCCCGCCACTGATTTTTTGATGATAGTACCACTTTATATAAATTACATTTCCTGTTAATTTGGAGAAACTTCATTCATGATTGTTATCATTTCTTAAATTATTACCTGTCCAGGCATGTCAGAGGTACCAAAAGGGATCTAAGTCTAGAGTCCTCCATTATCTGAAGGAGAAAGAGAGATCATCTCCCACGAGCAGTAACAGTCGTTAGTGTGTTTAAGGGTGGTGGCACACGGGAAGATTAGTTGCCAAACGACAAATCTTCGCTACTGCGGTCGGCTAATCTCCCCAAATGCCTTCCAGCTAGCAAGAATGTGAATCACTGGCAGGATGGCATATGTATTGCTTTGGTTTTCCGAAGTCGCCAGAAGTTGCCTCATGAGGAAACTTCAGATGACTTCAGAAAACGAAGCAATACGTATGCCGGCTCCCCTTGTGCCACCACCCTAAAGCTGTCTGTATACACCCAGTTTCACGCAAAATATCTGATAACAAAAGTCCCATGGCCAAAGAAAACATCAATATCCATTGCAGTCAGTGAATGGCTGTGCTAGACTAGGCATTTGAATTGTGTTCATAATGCCTATTACTTGCTGCTGGTGGCTTTCTATTGACCACAACAAAAGTGGTTAAAAACTCTGGGGCTTTTGCTGCCAATCAGAGATGTTGCATGCAGGCGAGTAACAGTAAGGGAAGCAGACCCTGTGAGAGTGTAGGGCACTGCCCTGTCTACATTTTAAAGTTATAAGTGAGAATATAATCCGAAATTTTCGGTGAGCCATAAAGGAATTGTTCAGTGTAAAAATAAAAACTGGGTACATAGATAAGCTGTGCAAAATGACAAATGTCTCTAATATAGTTAGTTAGCCAAATATGTAATTTATGAAGGCTGGAGTGACTGGTTGTGTAGCATAATAGCCAGAACACTACTTCCTGCTTTTCAGCTCTCTTGGTCAAGTCAGAGACTTGGGGGGAGGGGGGCACATGGGTCAAATCTGTTGCTATTGAATCTGAGATGAATATTGAGGATCAATTGCAAACTCACTAAATAGTTATGTCCCATGTGGACCCCTTCAAGTCACTGACTAACTCAGAGTTATAGAGCTGAAAAGCAGGAAGTAGTGTTCTGGCTATTATGTTACACACCACTCCAGGCTTTATACATTACATTTTTGGCTAACTAACTATATTAGAAACATTTTTTATTTTGTACAGCCTATCTATTTACCCAGTTTTTATTTTTACACTGAACTGTTCCTTTATAGGGGTTGTTCACCTTTGAGTTAACTTGAGTTAACATTTGAGTTAATTTACAACGATGATTTTTGTTTTTTTATAGTTATTTCGCTTTTTATTCATCAGTTTCCATTTGCAATATCAGCAAAGTCCCAAGTACCCTAGCAACCATGCATTGATCTGAATAAGAGACTGTAATATGAATATGAGAGGAACTGAATAGCAAGATGAGTTATCAAAAGTAGCAATAACAATTAATTTGAAAGCTGGAAAGAGTCAGGGGAAATAAAATATTTTTTAAAAATTGACAAATTGAAAAGTTGTTTTGAATTGGCCATTCTATGACATACTAAAAGGTAACTTGTCCCCCAATGCTTGGAATACACTTCTGCAGGATTCTGAAATGAGTGTCTGAACTGCAACTGTGCATCTGGCAGTAGAATAGCTAATTAAGCTTCATATGTCATATTCATTTAATTTTGCCAAATTATGTCATTTGAGGCCAAGGCTGAATGTCTCACTATTAAACAACACTGCTTATTGCCAGTTAATCCAATCATTAGCTATTTTAGTGTTTAGTGAGTCACAGTCCACCTAGTTGATGCTACTAAGTGCTTATATAGGGTAGGGATCATATAAGGTGGTAACTGCTCAGAAAATGACATTTAAAATGTATATATGTTCTGAAAGCAAAACATGAACAGACCATTCCTATAGATGAGCTATCAAAGAGTCTTACACACACATTGGCATACATATCAATACATATTTTTCTTTTACATCCTTCTCAGTGAACCACAATTTGATGATGTTTGCCATGCTCACTCACTGGACACCTGATAAGAATGATCCATCGGCTAATGTAACCTTGCATGTATGTGTGCTTTTTTGTTATTGCTCAAGCATGGAGGGACTTTACGTAAAATGGCTGGGTTTCATATCCAATGGCACAAGTTAGAAAATGATTATATACATTTAAGATTTCAATTGAAATATGCATTTTTCAAGGGTATTGTTTCCTTATAGAACATTGAGCTTTAAGAAGAAAAATGAAAATGCATATAATTATATTATAAATTGACTGTTTGCATGCCAGGTTATGATAATATCAATGCCAAGAATGCCTCATGCTTTCTGTGAGCGAAACCTATTATACACTCAGCAGGTGAGGATCCCAGAGTACAAGTGTTGTCACACTGGTTTCAGCCACACCTCTCTTATCCTGTATCTTACACCTTATTTCAACCAAGAAGCCTTAGTTATATATAGATAACATACTACCCTTCAAAAAAATCAATTTACTGTTCTCCCTGGTAAAATAGAAATATTATGAATTGCAGGTAACATATTGCACGTCACATTTTTGCATACTAAAGAACCTACAGATGGGTCATTGTTCCAGTGTGTTCTACAGTCTGCCAAATTTTGGTCCTTGTTGATAACAAACCATTTAGGTGGAAGAGCTGTATAAAGTGATCCAAACTGGCACATCACACTCACTGCAGGTGTTAGTACAGTATGTTCACAAAACCCACTACAATTAAATGCATTATTTACATAAAAAAAAAATATACATATATATATATATGTATATCAATACTTCCCTCATTGCAAATTTGTATGGCAGTTGTAGCCGATATACTAAAAACCAGGCCAAGAGATATGGAAGCCCAAAGCTGCCTGAAGCCAACAGGTTTACCTCAGGTTAGGGTCAGTGTAGGTTGAAGGAATTTTGATTTGTACTTCATTGTGCTTAGCATTTCTGCACATGGGTCCTAGGTTCAAATCCAACTGCAAAGCTGTACTTATTCTAACCTTTCTATCAACCATGTAATTGCTAAGCAGACAGTTTTGAGTTTTGCTTAGGCTAACTAGATGTTACTTGGCCCCACAGTAAAGTAATCTTATGGACCCCAACATATCCAGAGGTTGTTCTGTTTTACCAATATATGTTGAAATTGCTCATTAATTAGGGCATCACGGGGCCCCCTATACCTTATGGCCCCCCCCTGCAGCCGCAGGGTCTGCTTCCTGTGTAGTTACTAACTAAATAGTGGCACAGGCAATGCTTGGCATACCTTTATACTGCAGACGACTTCTAAGAACAGGTTGAGCAGAAAATAATTTGATTCCCTGATCTGTTTATACTTCAGCAACAGGTCTGGACCCGGCATTTTAAGTACAAAGAGGCCCAATCAGTCCACACAAAGGCCAAACAGCCCCCACCAGCCCACTAAATACTGAATTTCTATGGCACCTTATAGCAGCCCCTCTGGCATTTGCCAGAACCCAGTCCGGGCCTGTTCAGCAACACTTGCAGCGTATTAATAAACACTGGGTAAATTTATATCTAGGCAGGATCAGTAATTTGCTCAGTATTGATAAGTGACAGGATTTGCAGATCAAATTTTATTTTTGCCCAGATCAGTGGCATAACTAGATATTACTGGGCCCCAGAGCAAATTAAGTTGAGGCCCCTCAAGCATATCCAGAGGTTTTTCTGTTTTACCAATATATATTGAAATTGCTCAATAATTAAGGCCTCATGGGGCCCCCTATACCTCCTGGGTCCCCCAGCAGCCACAGGGTCTGCTTCTTCTGTAGTTACGCCCCTGGCTCAGATTGAGTGTGGGTTAAAAGTAAACCTGGATAAATACTATAAAATTGTATTGTTAAAATAAAAATAAATAAAAGCGAAATAAAAAAAAAAATCTGTAGGATGTGACAAATGCCAGAGGGGCTGCTATAAGATGCCATAGACAGTCACTATTTATTGGGCTGGTGGGGCTGTTAGAGCCTTTGTATACTAGAAATTCCAGAACCTGTTTTTAATCCCAGTCAGGACATGGTTAATAGTCTACTGAAGCTACAAGCAGACAGGGTCATACTTGCACAGATGGTCAGGCAGTAATGCAGAAATCTGTCAGTCTGCACAAATATATCTGTGCCCATTTGCCCATCTTGGCAATCACTGGTAAAGACCAATGACATCATGGTATTGTAAATTCAGTATAGTGTCCTAAAATATTCTGATTGTAGGTCTCCCATTTAGCATGAAACACTGCAAGGTTAATGTTATGATCTGTACGTAGCAAACATATCATTTCTATCCAACCAAATGACATGCAATGAAATGAAACAGATTCCAGTGGTTTTATTGAAGAATAAAGGCACTGGTAAATTATGTATTTCTAGATAAGCACATTATCCTCTCTCTTATACGTAAATCCAGATCAGTGTGTTGGAGAGAGAGAGATGAGACAATTACTGCCGCTATGATTTGCAAGCAGTTTCACACAGGAAATCCCTCTAAGATAGCAAGCAGCCATTTTCTTTAAGGTGGCTCTGGCAATTTCCATAATCCCATAGGTTTAATCTAAAACAGGGGTGCCCAAAAGGTAGATCGGGATCTACCAATAGACCTTTAAGATGGCCATAGACGCAAACATCTCATCGTACGACTCGAGGATTCGTGCGATTTTCGGAACGTGTGTGGAGAGTCCCGACATTTTTCGTCCGGCGGAAATCGGTCGTTTGGTCGATCGGACAGGTTAGAAGATTTCTGTCAGCTGCCGATAATATCTCTGCGTGTATTACCGATCGTACGATTTTCAGTGGGAGACTGATGTCAGGGGCAGAACATCGGCCGATCTGTTCTTTAACTACTTTATTTAGTCGGAATGATAATACTTTGATCTGAATGGTTAGTGGCAGGTCGGGAGATGGGAAAGTCCGATCGTACATTGATTCGTACCATCGGATCTTTGTGTCTGAGGGCAGCTTTAGCTGGTGATCAGTAGATCTCAAGACAATGTCTACAAACAGCTTGTCTTAATCACCCTCCTATTCATGCTTTTCATTCAGATATTTATACAGTTACTTGTTAGTTGTTAAATATAGCAATAAAAATTCTCTCATAAATCCAATACAATATTTAAGTAATATTTTCTATGGAACATAATGCTAGCAATGTTTTTATGGATGCAGATCATAATGGGAAAACATCGCTAAAAGTAGACCTCTCCTTAGTAAAGTATGGGTACTCCTGATCTAAAATATATTTGTCATTAAGTCAAAGGAAAAAGTTTTAGAATTGAATGTGTTTTTTGTATCCTTAACTGTTCTGTGCCTGCAAATTCTCTGGAATAAAGGAGAAAGTATCTTTAGACGCTAGCAAATTACTCAGAGCTGCTTTAACAAATAAGATGAATAACTCTGGTTTAAACAGGCAGTTGTAATAGAAGGCCGCAAATCTTATTGTTTAGTTTCTCTTCGTCAAAGAGTGAAATGGATATTTGTTCCTCTTAGGGTAGGACTACACGTATGCTTTCGGCACGACGCACTGCGACAAAACACCGGAGTCAAACCACATGCAACGGAAATAAGGTAAAAGATAGAAATGTCAGATGAAGTCGCAGCGTTGATCCGACGCAACACGACAGTTGGATGCAGATGCAGCGTATCAGACAGTCATGTCGCGTCTGATCAATGCTGTGACTTCATCTGACAATGCATTTACTTACCTTATTTCCGTCGCATGCAATTTGACTCTGGCGTTTTGCCGCAGCGCATCGTATAGCGCTGAAAACGTCAGTGTAGTCCTACCCTAACTCAGCTTTGCTTCCTTCTTTAAAAGGTTTATAACCCTTTTGATACTAAAGGTATAGTTTTTTTAATGTTTCTGAAAGCAAGCATGCACATACACACGTGTTCAGAATAACAGCAGTCCAACATCATTAACCTGATCAATCACTGTTTTTGGTAGAAATTATATTTCTAGATGGCAAATAATTTACTAGTAGGTGTAGTAGAGTAATAGAAACCCAACAGATCGAACAGAATAGAAACCCAACAATAATAACAGCTTGTTCCAAATAATAGCAGTGTGGAGTTCAATTAGTGAGGTCATTCATTCTGTAAAAAAACAGGTGTCAACTAAAGGGGCTGTTCACCTTTAACTTAACTTTTAGTATGATATAGAGCAGGGGTCCCCAACCTTTTTTTACCCGTGAGCCACATTCAAATGTAAAAAGAGATGGAGAGCAACACAAGCATAAAATAGTCCCATGGGGTTCCAAATAAGGGCTGTGATTGGCCATTTGGTTGCCCCTATGTGGACTGGAAGCCTACAAGAGGCCCTACTTGGTACTATACTTAGTTTTTATGCAATTAAAACTTGCCTCCAAGCCTGGAATTCAAAAATAGGCATCTGCTCTGAGGACACAGAGAGCAACATTCAAGGGGTTGGAGAGCAACATGTTGCTCGCGAGCTACTGGTTGGGGATCACTGATATAGAGAATGATATTACAATGTGCAATTGGTTTTCATTTGTTATTATTTGTGGTATTTGTGAAATTAAGCTTTTTATTCAGAACTCAGCAATTTGCTGACTAGGGTCCAAATTACCCAAGCAACCATATATTGATTTGAACATGAGACTGGACTATGGATAGGAGATGGTCTGTATAGAAAGATGGGTAATAAAAAATAGCTGTAGCCTTATAGAGCATCTGTTTTTTAGATGAGGTCAAGTGACCCCCATTTGAAAGCTAGAAAGAGCAAGAAGGCGAATAATTAAAAAAAAATAATGAAGACCAATTGGAAAGTTGCTTAGAATTGGCCATACTATAACATACTTATATAAGTTAACTTAAAGGTGAACCACCCCTTTAAGGAGGGAAGGCAGCTTCTGTTTGTTTTACAAATGCTGTTTATAGTGCATTTGTAAAGTAAAGTGGGTAGTTCCAGAAACTCAAATTTTTGTGAACATCCCACTGTAAAGTGATTCTGTCATGATTCTTATGGTGCCGTTTTTATTTCTAAATTACATTGATTACACTCCACCATATAAAATTTTCTTCCTGAACTAGCAAGTGTATTCTTTACTTGTAATATTGGTGTGTAGGCAGCCATCTCAGGTCATTTTCCCTGGTCCTGTACTTTCTGAAAGAGTCAGCACTTCATGATGGAACTGCTTTCAGGTAGACTATTGTTCCTCCTACTCAATGTAACTGGGGTGGGACTTGGATGTTACTATTGAGTGCTATTCTCATTTCTACCAGGTTATCTGGTTACCTTCCCATTGTTGACATTACTGCAACTTGCAGTGCAGCAGTAAAGAGTGACTGAAGTTCACGCAGGCAGCGAGACTGCCGGGCCTGCCTAAGGCGCCTGCCCAGCGTGGCCCAGCACTGCTACTAGCCATCTGGCAATAGTCCTTTTGGATACGGCTAAGCCTTTGTGTGTCGGGGAGTAGGAGACCATAAGTGCATCTGAGCGTCGTAACTTAGATGTTCTTGACTTGTAGATTCTGATTTCCTGTACAACATCCAGCTTGTTTAGCTGTTTTTCCTTGTCATTAGCAGGATTAGGGCAGAAGGATGGAAGGACAATATCCTGATTGATATGGAAAGCTGACACTACCTTTGGCAGAAAACCTGGAACTGTCCGAAGGACTGCTTTGTCCCTATGGATGACTAGCCATGGTTCTAAATGAGACAAGGCTGCTATCTCTGATACTCTTTTAGCCGAAGTGATGGCAACAAGGAAGGCTACTTTTTGGGTCAACCATTTAAGGTCACAGGTATGAAGAGTTTCAAAAGGCTCCTTCTGTAAAGCTGATAGCACCACTGGTAGCTCCCATTAAGGTGTAGGGTTATAAAAAGGAGGTCTGACTCTTAAGGCTCCTTGCAAAAATTGCTGAATATCAGGTTGTTCTGCCCATTTAAATTGGAATAGTACCGACAAGGCTGAAATTTGCGGTTTTAGTGTACTGAGAGCTAATCCCTTCCCAAAGCCCGAGGCCAGGAAAGTCGGTCATGACCTGTGGTGTGCTATCTTCCCAGGGTTGCTGTCTAACAGAACACCAGTTCAGAAAAGTTCTCTAGACCTTGTAATAGGCTTTGGAAGTTGACTCCTTACGCGCCCTCAGGAGCACATCTATTGCCGACGGGGAGAATCCCCTCTTGGCCCACAACTGGATTTCAAGTGCCAGGCCGTCAAATGGAGCATGGCCAGATTGTGATATCGAGTTGGCCCCTGCATCAGGAGATCTGACCTTAGAGGAAGTCTCCAAGGTTTTGAGATGGACATGACATGCTGACCAGATCTGTATACCAAAGTCTGTTGGCCCAATCTGGTGCAATCAGTATTGTGTTCACCCTTTCAGGTTTGATTTTGGCAATGATCCTGGGCAGAATTGGAAGAGGTGGAAATGCGTACACCTTGAGAAAGTTCCAGGGTATCACTAGTGCGTCTGTGAATGCTGCTTGTGGATCTTTGGTTCTGGAGCAGTAACAAGGGACTTTGTAATTGTGTCTGGATGCCAAGATGTCTATGTCTAGCATCCCCCATTTGCTCGATATCTGGGAGAATATCTAGTGATGTAAACTCCATTCCCCTTGGTAGATTGTTTGGCTGCTGTGGAAGTCAGCTTCCCAATTGAGTACCCCTGGTATGTACACTGCGGAGGTGGTGGGGACATGGTTCTCTGCCCATGTCAGAATTTTTGAAGCCCCTAGCATGAATGGCCAACTTGCTGCGGGTACCCCCTTGCTTGTTGACGTAGGCCACTGCCGTGGCGTTATCGTGGCGGAGTCCAGCGACCTTGTAGTGTGTGGTCGCAGTACAGTGCGCCCCATCCGAACATATTGGCATCTGTCGTCACCACTTTCCACTTTACAGGAACCCAGCTCCTGCCCGAGTCCAGATGTGTGCGGACCATCCACCAAGAGAGACTGTTTCTGGTCTGTAGTGATATGGGGATGATCTGTTATAGATGCCGATGATCTTTGTTTCAGCACTGTAAGAAATTGCGTTGTAGTGGATGCAAATGAAACCTGACGAACGGAACGGCTTCCAGTGCCACCACCATGAATTGTAGACAGTTGGCTGCTGTTACGTAGACTTTTTCAGGAAGGTTGTAGTGACACTGATCAATTTGTATCTTGTCCTCCGTAAATTGTACTATCTGGGATGTGGAGTTGAATAGTAGACCTAGAAAGGTTATCCTCTGGCACGGGAGAATGGAGCTTTTGCCACCCGTGTTGAGCAAGGGCTTGCAGGGTGATCGTTGTATCCCTGTGTGACTGAGTCTGAGATGATTCCTTGAGGAGGAGGTCATCCAGATATGGCAACAAGTGAATTCCCATTTTTCTCAAGTGAGCTATCAGTGGTGCAAGCACTTTGGAGAAGACTCACGGGGCTGTGCAAAGTACGAAGGGAAGAGCTACAAATTGAAAGTGTTGGTCTCTGACTGCAAACCGGAGGAACTGCTGAGAGTGCAGGTGTATGGGTACATGAAGGTATGCATCTTGTAGATCGATTGACACCATGAAGCAATCGGGTTCCATGAATGCTATGGCTGACCTGATCAACTCGATCTTGAACTCTTGGTTGTGAATGAACCGATTTAACAACTTGAGGTTCAAAACCAGTCTGAAAGATCCTTCTTTCTATGTGACTAGGAAGAGGCTGGAATAAAACCATTTGAATCTTTGACTCTGTGGGACCGGTACAATGACCCCTGATTGTTGTAGTGATTCGACTGCCTGGTTCAAGGCACGTTGTCTGTAAGGGGTTTCCAATGATGGAACAAATCACCTTGGTGGAAATTTTGTGATGTCCATAGTGTCCGTAAAGGCCACTTCTTTGGTCGGCAAGGTAGTTTGTTTGGAAAGTCTAGAAATGGCTGAAGCCACCTTAAGTGGTTTACCCCATATTTTGCACTGTTCCTCTGTAACTGGGTAGGTACCATAAAACCTTTTATTTAAGGTAAATTGTCGGTCCGGCTGTGACCATTCAGTTTCAATTGTACGTGTGATGGACTTAAAAACAGGAAACGCCCTTGATTTCTTTTGGTGGGCCCCCAATACTCTGTCGGCTTTTGAGACAGCTGCAGTCTCATCCTTTATTTCTAACGTCTCCATCATGTCCCTAAGGAGTTTTCTGGAGATGTCTGGTTTGGCAAATGTAGGTTGTTCTGAATCTGAGTCACAATGTGAGTCTGAAGTTACTTTCCCTGATTTTTGCATGACTGAATCATGAAAGGAAATGGCGTCAATATTAGAAGAGGGGCCTTCCTCACTGTCATGACAATTCAGGTGGGGAGTACTGTGCTTTACGTTTGGCGGTTTGTTGTGGAGGAGTAGAAGGTTGGAATGCAGTTTTCATCCATTCTAAGATGTCACCAACTTGGGGAGGCATTTGTGGAGCTGTATTAGATACTGTATGCCCAATCATTGGTTCCTGAGACAGGGACCCTTCATTCTATTGTTACTCCATTATGGGTGAGTTAGTATGAATATTTTGAGGATACAGGATTGGTGGCTCAGAAGGCCTACAATCAGTGCAGTATACAGTCTCTGACTCAGAGTATGTTTACATGTCTTGCATTTAATCCCTTTAACTGGTTTCTTTGCAGATTTCTTTACAGACGTTGCCGCCTGAATCTTCTCCGTTAACTCTCTTAGAGTCTGACTTTTCCATTATAGATAAACTGTTCCCCCATGTCACTATAATTACCAGCCTCTGGTTATGAGTCGCACTTTATTGAGGAAGGTGCTTTCCCCCCCACTGCTATGATAGAACGTCCTCTGTAACAGCCTAGGGGCAGCGTGTACTTCCGTGTAGCTCTGAGAACAGAGTATGAGCTAGCGGATGTTGCCGTGCGGTGCACACAAGTGCCTACATCCAAGGCAGCTTTTCCAGCACACAAAGAGGTATCACGGAGAGTGTGTAACAGGCACCTGATGTGAAAAACACTACGCTTTTGCCACGAGTTTCCCTGTTGTCGCCCCCACTTACACACATAAGTATTGCGTGGTGCTTTGTGACTGGCAGCAGTTAGTTCTCCTTAATTGTATAAGCGATATCCACATACTGGGCATTGTGGCAATGCTGTATAGCTAGCCCTGTGAGAGTATCAGAGTACTCTAAGCTACTCCGCATGCTGCAAATTGCCAGCAAGGAGGGAGAAGGTGACACGCTGGGAGACAGCTCTGCATGCTTCCATAGAAGCTGTACAACGCTGTCCACTTGCTGCAAAAAGCCAGCAAGGAAGGAGCAGCTTGAATCAGTGGGAGCTAGCACTGCATGTCTCCATATGCTGTAAGAAGAAAAATAAAAAGAGAAGGAAAAAAAAAAAAGAAAGAATTTCTGTCCTTCACCTGCAAGGCAGGACAAAAGAACTAGGGAACAGAGGTGGAGCCAGCCTATTTATCCTGAGGGAGGGGCCAAGAAACCAATTCTTCTGTCCTGCCTCCAGAGGTGAACTTGGACATAACCCATACGTCTGCACTGACAGGAGGGCCGACTAGAGAAATACATAGCAAGGGACTGACCTTGTGATATATACTGGGGGAAAGAAGCTATGCAGAACAATTTCAAAACATTGAAGTTACACGTTAGCACAGGTCCTCTGCAAAAACACTGGCAAATACACCATATGTAGAAGGAAAAATACATAGCATTGCTTGGCCTGTCCAGTGACCTTTAGCTCCCCCATGCATAGATTGCTCCAGGAAACAGTATACATTATATCCAGTATGTCCAACCTGTAGCACTTCTCAACTGTGGGGAGGTTATGAAGAGTGGTCCTCAGCACTTGAGGATGCTTGTAACAGATGCTGCACATTATCAAATGCTTGCCGAAAGCAGTACACTGAAGTTAGAATTGCTGCACACAATCAGTAGTAGATTACATATTTTGAAAGCAAGGTTAGTGAAAACATTCCATCCGATTTCTTGCACACCATGTGCACAATAATGATTTAATTGATAATGTGTAAAACTTGGACAGCAGTGGTTTAGGCAAGGCTAGAAGTGAATGTGTGCAGACAAGATTATCTAGCACTTCAATATGCACAGTTTAAATGCAACATTATGTATAGGGCAAAGCAGAGGTCTTCTCAAATCATTCTCAATTGCTTTTTGCATTTTCTAAAATGATAAATCTTTATTTTGAGCAGTAACCATAAGATCTGAAGTCAGATTACCCTATTCTTGTGGTTTTGCCTTTCTGAACTAGGTCAGGTCAGGTAGCTGTAGAGAAAATCGCACACCCACGACAGACGTCCAATATAGTGGTACCTGGTGCCCGGTGATAAAGGAATCGGCAAACCTCTCAAATGGATACGAAAAAGCACACCGGCACACAGGATTTGAAGCTGCAGGGCAAGCCCTTGCAATTTTTTAATGCAGTGCAGGTGCACCTGCACTGCATTAAAAAATTGCAAGGGCTTGCCCTGCAGCTTCAAATCCTGTGTGCCGGTGTGCTTTTTCGTATGAACTAGGTCAGGGCCACTTAAGACTGAAAATTGAAACATTACTTACTTTGAATGCAGACAGCAAAGCATGAAGTGTAAATGAGATTTCTAAACAAGGGCAGAATGCAAATATAATGTGGCATATTTACTAATAGTGTACTTTTATTTCTTTTAATCAGTATTTAGTAATGCAATCATAACAGGCTTAGCAGCACTTTTAATGTCTTAAACTTGAGTGAAAAGTAAAGGCACAAAACGGACTAGTCGGCCCCTTTATTTATACAATCCTTTACAAACCATGTATGGCCATACCCGCACAGGGGCGCTCTGGAACAAACCATCAACACATTTTTCCCAAATGAAAACCTCTTGCGTGTCATTTAGACTTAACACTCTGCAAATCCTGCAGCCATTGCATTCTGTTTGAAATGGTATTTTAAATGTAAGCAATACAATACAAGGGTTAGTGGAAGAGAGATCTATGGCTAGGCTAAAGGACACATGCATGCAGAGAAAGAACATGTGGCACAAGACAACCTATTCTTTGGTAATCCAATGCTAACTGATGCTTCACAACATTCAGTTGAAAGGATGTAAGAGAAAATCAGATAGGTCGAGGCCCTAAAAACAATCTCTGTTGGCATTCATGGAAAACAAGCTGTATTAGTTGTCAGCACAAATTTATTCTTCAGTTAACAGATTCATACTACCAAGGGCAAAATAACCACACCATTCATCCAATCAAACCTTCCTGAAGAAAAAAAAATAATTATGCAGTGTTAATTGAAATGACATCAGGTTTATGTTGTCCAGCCCCAAGACTACTGCAACATCTCATTTATACATAGCAATTGGAGATTAAAGTCCCATTCTCTGAACTTTTTTTTCTTCAGACTGGCTTTATTCAATAGTATGGATGACTATAAATAAGTGTTTCCACTATGGAAAAAGAAAAGTGAACACAGTACATTTTTTCATGACCGGGGAATGGTTTTTTTTTCTTCTTAAGGGCAAAAGCTTAGAAAAAACAACCTGAATGTTTAACTCAGTTCTTTTTTCTTTGTTATAAAGTCCCTTGTAAAAACAAAAGGTACAAGGCTCTGGATGATTTATTGCTTTTCCTCTGCTTTATCCTGCTTGGGGTCTTCTTGCTTGTCTTGCACTTTTGCCTCCTTTACAGACAGCTCTTCTAGTTTCTCTGCCACTTTGTCGGCACTATCATTTTTGGTTGTATCTGGTAAAAACAAAAAGCAATTGGTGGCACCAAATGAACACCGCTTTAACTGGCAATCCAGTAAGTTACACATTATATTACACATCAAGCAGTTCAAATCCAAAAACCAGGATGTCACAATTAAAATTGCCAAGACTCATGTCCCCTTAACTCCTTTAAAATTCATCTGTAGTTGCTCTGTAAGTTTTACAAAACTATTACATTACAGCTTGTAAATACAGAATTATGCACCACACTTACTTGTAAATATTCACTAGATATTGAATCAGTTTATTTTGTTGTGCTTAAATTAAACTTTATGGTGTGAGTGCAGCCTTCGAAGTCCCACAAATTCCTGTTTGTTGATGCAACAGTGAAACTGTTTGCAAGTTTGGTTATATGTCGGCATATATTAGGCAACATAGCATGCATTAAGAAAACCTCAAATGTGGTTAAACTTACAGAGCCGTATCAGTGGAAAAGCCTGGATTGGATTGCCTGTTCTCCCTCTAATCTCTGTGGCGAAGTTCCAAAAACGTCGCCTCAGAGATTAGAGGGAGAACAGGCAATCCAATCAAGGCTGTTCCACAGATACGGCTCGATAAATTTAACCGCCCGCAGGGCCTTAAACGAGCTCCGGCAATACCTTACTATTGTAGCTTTTATTTCAGGTATAATTGAATACCGGCTTCTTCATCTATATGCGGCATTGACTTTGCACTCAACCAAGGAATTGTTTTGTGAGTAGATCCGGCTATACACATTACCCCTGTAAAAAAGCGTATTACACCATATAGTCTATATTCTATATTTTTTATTTAGGAACTGGGGAAGGAACGTTATCGGTCATCAGTGCACTAAACCCTGAAAATACTTATTTTTTTAACTTGTGGACAAGTGGGTCCACAATCACCTTTGGTGCAGCTAATTATACTTAGGATTGGACTTTGCAGAGCTCACACCAGACTGTCACTGAAGGTCTCAAGTGTAGTCACAGTATATTGGTCCAGATAAGTATCCCATGATCTACAAGTAGCATTTCTTCAAAAGTATGAAAGCCTCAATGTTGATCTTGGAGTTTTATTTAGCAGACTTAAAAAGCACCAAAACTGGAGGCTGCAGTCAGGTACAGAGTGAGTCTGCAATACTTATGTTGACTATAAATCTATGATTTATCATACCTTTTTCTTTATTACTCTTCACTTCATTTCTGCATTCTTCAAATTTTGCCTTGAACTTCTGTGCATCTAACATTGAAATAAGCAAATGCCAAACATGAGATGGAGTGATTGGAAGATAAGAATAGGCATTACAAATCAGGCCTATCAAGTCTAGCAAAATCTAATTTCAGATGTTAACTAACAAGGTCTCCAAATAGAAAAAAAGTTTGGAAAATTCCATAAAAATGCTCAAATGTATACAAGCTCAAACTATTTTAATAGAAAACGTCATTTTCATCCCAATTAAAGAATAACAAAATGGTGCCTTGTTCTTAGGGTGTTTCTTCAATGGCTAAAAATAGGGCCAATATGCCATGATCTTAGAACTGCTCCGAAATTTGTATTAGTTCTGGATAGCTTCTCGTCTCAACTGCTGAAGCATCACAGTGGTAATACAACTAGATATAGGCTTTGACTAGCCAATGGACCTAGAAAAAAACCTATAAATTGACACTGGGCTTGGCATGGCTGATGGTACAGTGCAGCTTCATAAGACTCCAGTCAACTCTGACAATAAGCTGGCCAGCCAGTGGACTATACGGAGATTCAAGGCATCTTGGGAACATTGAATGAGCCTACACTGCCCTCAGCAAACATTTTCAGAATCTGAGCACTTTAGTTTTAAAGTATGTGGGTCACAATAATACATAAGCATTAAAAATAATGGTACTGACAGATCAGCACTAGGACAACTAATTATGCTCTGTCTTACTTTCTGCATTTAAAAATCGAATAGCCAGTAGTTCAGGTTTTGGCAATTCATCTGCATAATCAGCATATGTGTTCCAAACCCATGCCCGGTCACTTCCCGCATTAGGCTTCAGTTCCATCACAGGGGTAACTAAAAAAAAAGAAATGGAAAATTAATTAAAAAGAATTATCAGTAAAAACGAATCCCCACCACATATTGGATTCAAGCATAAACAGTAAAAATGAATATATGTGCAATACACCCAGAACAGCATAAAGAGGCCAGCACTTAAATTCAGTCTTATTGGTGGCGATTCCTTTTGAGCCTGTGAACCAATGAACTGTATTTTTTCAGTCTTTCCACTGGGGGGGGCTATACAGTATGTAGTTCTGGTATTTGTTCATTGAGTACTGGGGTAGTTACAGATCTATGCACCACACCAGCAAATAACCAAAACATGTTTCTCAGGAAAATCCCTCGCTTCCACTATGCATGCATCCCAAATAAGTTTTTTTCTTTTCTTTTGTTCCCAGGCACCTGTAAGAATAGCGCAGGCATGTTTACTATGTACGCCAGCACAGAGTGTTTAGATACAGACACACACCGAATTACCCTTACTGTAATTGGGAATGGGAAGAGCAGGAGTCATATGTATACATTTTAATTATATTAGCCACCTTTAGAATAGGGCATTTTATACATAAACAGATGCCTTAAAGGGCATTTTTACCTCCTCTAATAGCGGTTTCAATATAGTTACTTAACCCAGAATGTTATTTGCATGCAGACAGTGATGTAATCAGTCAAAAGGTATCAAGATATTTGTTAAATTTTTTTTATATATATATACCACCTAAGAGTCTACAATTGTGCAAAGTATAACGTCAATACGTCAATTTCCTCATCTTGTAATCTAAGATTTGCATTGGTCTTCATTATTTATGCAATCCGTGGCTTCAATTTTTTCTCCTACAATCATACTGCAGAAATGTACTCAAATGAAGCCAGAAGTAAAAGACCACGGAGTGCATTTATAAAAGTCTTTGTGACTAAAATGGATTTTTTTTTTTTAACGGAGTCATGTTACCTTCCATAAGAATGACTTGCAAGTATTTTATCTTTACCGACACTTCAGAGAATCTTGAATATACAGACATTTTGTATTTTGGAGATGTTCTATTACGGTGCTTATCTTTGCAACTTTACCTGCAGCAGCCGATGGATGATATTTGTTTTTGATCTTTAAACACAAAGGAGTATGTTATGAAATTCCAAATAACTTACTAGCATGATTTGCACATATCTTCAGTGTCTTGTCTCTCCTCATCAAGAGACGAATTGTTCCCTTCTCTTTGTGTTTCAGCAATTTAACATCGCCTGTGCCCCGTTCTTTCCATTCCGGTGGGTCATTTTCTGATGCAAATCGAAACAACTTTGCACGCCTATGGAAGGAATTACACAAAGAGCACAGAATTATAGTTGTACTGCAGGAGCTCTCGGGAATGTATGCTCAAGAGAAAATTCAGTGTTTATGTTAAGAACATTAATGGGTTTAAAGGTTTTTCTTCATCCACCCTGAAATGTACAGAAGTAACTTGTGCAAGCGGCCAAATCATCAATGGGCATTTAGAATGTGCCAACATATTTAACTGCAACAGAAAGCACTATAGCAAAACTAACTTTTCATGTGAGAATACAATTGCTTCAAGATATCAAGTTGAATTGCTAAATATATTAACAGAGTTTTAAACGCATTTATTAGTGATTATTACAAGACAAAAGTGTAAAAATACACTCACATTTTAAATAGTTCTTCTTCATCTTCTTCAAGTGTCTTAATCTCTTGCTCTGGCAGTGAAACTATGGGCTCAAAATGAGGGTCATGATTTGAATCTTCTGTATTGTCAACAGAGGTGTCACGCTCTTCTGGTTTATCCTAAGGAAAAAACAATAACTGTAAAGAAATGTATAAAGCTCTTCTTCAATGAGTTATTGCCAAATAAAGTATATTAAGGATTTACTAAACAAAACTTTTGATAATTAACTAATGTAAAAGGCATAATGTCAAGGAAATGTATTAAAGGTGTTACCTTCCAAACGCTTTTTTTAGTTCAGTTATTTTCAGATTCTTCCCCAGAAAGAGACTTTTTTTCTATTACTTCATCTTATTTATATTGTTACTGTTTTTCCAAAAATCTAAGTTTAAAGTTGAATGTCCCTGTTTCTGGTGTTTGAGTCTGGCAGCTCAGTAATTCAGGCGCAGACTCTAAACTGTTACAATTTTACAAAATTTAGTTGATACATTTGTCAGCAGCATCTCTGGAGTATTAACAACTATTGTATCAATTCTAACAGCTGCCTTTAATGAAACCCAGAGATTCTGCTCAGCAGGGACAAACATAATAAATGTATCAATTTAGACCAGTTTACAGGGTCAGCGACCTCCTCCCAGAGCTGCTTTAGAAGGTGAAAAATGACACTTTATACTTCAATATTAGAAAAACTGTGACACATAGAAAATAGGAAGTAATTGGAAAACCGTTATTTCTGCTGTTATATCTATCTGAAAACTAGTTGTTTGAAGGTGAACAACCCCTTTAATATAAAGGATGCATCAAGTTATACTGTGGTTTATTTAAGTGTTACACTACACACACACAAACAAAGAAATAGAGTGCTCCAACCCCATTACCAATTTGTTAAAGAGACTTCAATTCAACTTTAAAAACAGGCTTTTGCAAGATTAATCAAATATGATTTCTAAAAGTTCACCAAACAGTTGACTTGGTTCAGGTGCTCATGCAACGAACACTCCACTTAACACTTTCTCCAAATAATACGAATTTTGGGGTCACTCACCACTCCTGCTTGGTGGCCGTGGTGCAGCGCCCCAAACCCTCAGCCAGGGGAGACATCAATCCATCAAACCAAGGAATGACACGCGCTCTACGGGACTTCAGGCAGCGGTAACATTTCAAATAGCTTTCATTACACAAACATGTTTTGTCCTAACGCGTTTCATGTGTTAGGACAAACATGACTATGATTAAGCGTGGAAACACATGAAACGCGGTAGGAAAACACATGTTTGTGTAATAAAAGCTATTTGAAACGTTACCGCTGCCTGAAGTCCCATGGAGTGCGTGTCATTCGTTGGCTTGATGTGTGTTGTGTAAACCAACTGCTACAGATCTGGACCTGTTGGGTGTAAGGTTGCCACCTGGCCCGTAAAAGTGATGGTTGATCCTAATGTTAATAGGGAAAAAAGAGATATATATCAAGGCAGGTATTTTTTTGCAGAAAAGGTGGCAACCCTAGTTGGGTGCGATTCTGGCAGTATTCACAATCTGGTCCACATTCTGGAAATCTGAGTCATGCAGTTGCTCTGGTGTGGTTACACTTGCAGTCTTTTCAAGAGGACAAATTCTTTGTAATCAGGCCAGAACGCAGTATGAAGTAAGTCACCTACATATTATAACTATGGAGGCCAGGAACACCTCCCTGCCCCCACAGTCCCCCCTCAAATCTATTAGGGCGTGGATTATAATCTGGCATGAACAAGTGGTATCGTGAATAAGTGGCACAGCACATAAAGAAGTTACGCACTATTACATATTAATAAACATGTTGGCTATGTGTAAATGTAACATATCTCCCAACAAAGGATTATTGTTTGGATGTGCAAAAAGAGAGGCACCAAAGGGGAGTACAGTCACTCTCCCACAGGCCCTAGAGTGGGGCTTCACTTCACATCAGGTGTGTAACAGTGTCACACGAGGATGACTAGTGAAATCACAGCTCTAGTGTTTCTTCAGTTTAGGGAGTAGAGGATGAGGAAGGGCTGTAGGCCAGCAGCACATGATTGGCTCCATGCACCGTTACACGTGTACTGAGAGATGCTGACTGCTCTTCCCACAGGGATGGCCTAGCAAATGCCTCACTAGGAATCAATCGACTCCCTCTTTGGGTGCAGGGACAGAACCGTAGAGCAAACACATGACGCCGCACAGTTCTACTGCATGCAACTTTCTTTCGGTCCAACAGTTTTGTTCGTTCAATGAACTTTTCCACAGTACAACACCTTCACGCCTTGTCACCCGCCCTAAACCCCTTTACACACCGCACGCTATACAAACCCGGCAACCTGCCCGCCGCTACGAATCGTCGTGTCCAGTTTACAAATCCCCACGGCAAATGCATCATGTAAAGATTGTGGGAGGTGTACAGAACTTGCCATACCTTGGTATCGGCCATCGGGCACAGGATGGAGGCAGATTACGCGGGCGGGTCTTCTGTTTCTACAATGTCGCTGTCTGGTCCGCAGGTTTCGCGCTGTTTTTTCTCCCACCCTCTCTTCCTGCGCAACGCCGTGCGTGCCTCAATCTCCTTCTGCACTAGACGTGCCCTCCTCCAAGATGGCTTCCCCCTCCCCCAACGTCACATCCGCTCCCCTTTGAAATTTTATGGAACCCAAGTAACAAAGATAAATATAACTCTTACGTTACTGATACAGTGGTATTCACTAGTTACCTGTCTCACTGTGTGTTTCGTATTGTAGTACTGCCTCAGAACAAAGAACTGCAACGTATGCCAGATTAACGGTTGCAGCCACCTAAGCACTTCCGGGTGCTTGTGGTATGGCGGATGTTAGTTCCAGCTTCCGTTTGTCACCAGCATGGCAGCTCCTGTGTAAGTGCTCCGTGCTAGAGTCTTGCGAGCGATATTATTTGTTTCCATTTTCGCTATTGGTTCCCACATCTTTGTCTCTATAGAGAATACGGCGTGATGGCACTTACTGTATGAGACTTATATCTACTGTCATTTCCACTACATGGTCACGTGCATAGTGGTTTTTAATATACTATAACAGTGCACATTTGCATTAGCTGTATTCCTACTAACAGTATCCCTCTTTATGAGGAGCAGGGGGATATCACATATGATGTCTTAAAGGGCATCCCACCCAAATGCTGTTTTTTCTCCTAAATTGTAATTTTGTGTAATTTTCCAGTATATAGATTAATGAAACATATTTTTTGGTTTAAAGGGGTCACTTTTTAACTTCTAAAGCAGCTCTACGAGGGAGGTCGCCGACCCTGTAAACCTTTCCAAATTGATATATTTAGTGGATACATTTCTTATCTTTGTCCCTGCTGAGCAGAATCCCTGAGTTTCATTACAGGCAGCTGTTAGAATTGATAAAATAGTTGTTAATACTCCAGAGATGCTGCTGAGAAATGTATCAGCTCAATGTTGCAAAATTGTAACAGTTTAGAGTCTGCGCCTGAATTACTGAGCTGCCAGACTTTAACAATAGAGACAGGGGCATTCAACTTAAAACTTCGATTTTGGAAAAAAAGAAATAATGGAAAGTAACTGAAAAAAGTCCTTTTTTCTGGGGAAAACTGAACTGAAAAAAGTGTTTGGAAGGTGAACAACTCCTTTAAACTTTTTTGGAATATAATTACAACGGTTCTTCATGACGCCTCCTTTTAATTATTAAGTCAAATAACTTTAAAATCATAAAAAAATGTTAATGGATATTGGAAGCTTGCATTTTCTTTCATTGTGGGGAAAAAAAAGGTTTTGGCTGGATGACACGTTTAAGGTCCTGATCTGTCTGTGGTAAACCAGTAACTTTCCTAGTACTGAGCTGCCTGTCTTTGGCGAAAATTATATACAAATCATACTGTGCTTGGTTATGGAAGATAGGTCATAGTACAAGTTGATCCATGGACTGGTCCAATTGGCATGTTGGAGTCAGGAAGGCATTTTTCTTCCGCTGGATCAACTAGCAGTTAGGCAGGTTAAAATACTGTTAAAGGTATAACTTGATGGACATGTCATTTTTTTCAACCTAACTTACTATGGTACTTGTCCACAACTGCCTGTCTGATGTTCATCTTAAATGTCTATATCAGAATTTATTTTGTAAATAGTTTATATGTTTTCATAAAACCATGAATCTGTTATGATTAGTAAAAATGTGATGTAAAACTGGATTCGTTTTAAGGGATCATTGTTTGAAATTAAACAGTTATTCTTGCATTACTTGGATGTAAAATGTTTCAAAGTGCTTTTCTGAGGAGTTCCATGATGGGGAACTCATCATGATATTACTCTGCTTAGGAAACACATGAAAAACTTGATGAGTTTCCTCATGTTTCTCCTAGCAACATCAGAAGAATTTGTTGTCTTTCTACACTTTTCTCCCAACTGTCAGAAAAATTGACCAGCGGGTGGCGGTGTTGTTTCAATTTTATAATATTAGTAGCCTAAGCAACGTTACAGTATTGAAGTTTTACATTTACAGTATTTTTTATAAATGTAAAAACATATATATATATATTTGCAATAATTAAGAATATAAACTATGGTTCTGGTTGAATCACGGGGGGGGGGGGGGTTGTCAGGCATTCCCCAGTGATTCTAATTGCCTTCTTCAGACCCCAAGCTGGTGCTTCTCTTCATCAGAAAAGTCACTTGCCTGAGGTGCTTTTCTTATGAGCAAGTTGCCGCCATACTCTTCAGGTACTTAGAGTGGCACAGAGGATCCTGGGAAAAATATGGTAACACGTAGAAGGTGTGGTATCCGGAATGGAGGTCCATTGCGGTGGGGTGAAAACGTGACATTAGAATTAATATAAATGGGAGTGGAATAGATAGAGTGCTGGGAAAATGCATGGGGATGTGGGTAGCAGGAGAGTGCATCAATACCTTGGAAACAAGAAGAGGGCATATGCTGCTGACTGGAGAAACTCACTAGTAGCATTGTTTTGTTTTAGTGTTATGGTATTGGTTATTGATAATTCCTGAGAGGAGCTAATCATTTGTCTTTACCCTAGTAATAAGAGATAGAAATATCGTATATGATTCACTAAAGCTGGTAAATATTAACTTTTTCAGTTCTGACATGAAGATGGAACCCCGTGAGAATGAAAACATCTGCATCTCTGAAGAATTGAGTCAGGAAGGTTCTCCAACAGAGGAAGATGGCAGCAGTGAAATGGCAGAAGTTGTTGCTGAGACCTGTCATGAAAGCAAGGATAAAGCAGGGATTTATAGATATATCAAAGATGATCTCTTCACTTCAGAGATTTTCAAAGTAGAAATACAAAACTTGCCAAAATACATAGGCTTTAATGACCTAAAAAAATTCCTTGGCAAGTATGGATTGAACCCCCATAAGATCAAACTCATGAAGAAACAAACATTTGCATTTGTGACTTTTAAAAGTGAAGAAGAACGTGACAAAGCTATGAAAGTCATACATGGGGTGATGTGGAAGAACCGCCCACTAAGTGTTCGACTTGCAAAGCCCAGGGCTGACCCCATAATGCAAAAAAGAAAGCAGGAAGAAGATGGTGAACAGCCAGAAAGCAAGAGACAGACTGTACACAATGATGCAGAGGAGGAGCCCCTCAGTAAACAGATCTCAGATGTAGTAACTCCTTTGTGGCAAGTTCCATATGAAGAGCAGCTGAAAATTAAGGAGGAAGAATGTTGCAAAGTGTTAAAGCAGCTGACAAAGTAATGCATTAGTATTTCTCTTATACAACAGGGATCACACTCTTTTATACACTGCTCTCACCAGGCAGTGTAAACACCAACCCTTATTTTCACACAGAATAGAAAAAATGCCTAAACACACACACACACACACATATTCATTGTTTAATTTTTTGTTGATGCTGATATTTTAGTATAATCAGTAGTGACATTGTTTCTCTATTTCATTTCAGAGAAATAGGAGTCAATAACAAGCCACTAATGCCATGGCTGTTTGAGCAGAAACAGAAGTACAACAGACTCTGCTGTCCTCTAGAACGTGTGATACCATCTCCAATACAGGTATTGCTTAATGGAGGATTTTTTTCAGATATGACCAGTCCCACGTAAAACAAAACCATTGTCTTCTGATTTTTAAGCCACAAATCCACAAATGAAGTGTTACACTAAACCCTAGTCTTCTTGCTTCCCACACAATTCTATGGCATTTTGCAAGAAGTGATTAGTGGAGAACAAATTATAGGGATGAGAACCTTCCAGAATGGTGTTGAATGTCGATGCCTGTACACTATAGGGCAGATTTATAAAATCTGAGATCAGGAATGCAGCCACTCGCAAAATGCATGCGAAAAAAACGTAATGTAGAATGTGACCAGCTCTAAAAGTTTCCTTAAAAAGTTAAAGTGAAAAAATGCAGTTGAGTTTTGAAATTTATCAAATCATGATTTAAAAAAAGTAAAAAGCCTGTCTAAATTCCATAAAAATCAAAGGCATTGTATTTTCAGCATTCAAGTTATGGAATCGGAGGAGTGGCAGATCACTAAATTGAGCTCCATTAATACTATAATGCTAGAAGCTTCATACAAGTTTATGTTATGATGTTATTATATTCATTTTAAGCAAATAGATTCCACCTGCTGAAAGCATGACAAAGTAAAACAATATAATTTCTAGCCTTTAAGCAAAAATTGATTGGATTATGATAAGTGAAAATTTGACCAACATTTTATGTAATACCCATACAATACACTTGAAGTATTGACAACCCTAGCTTGATTATAGGCATTCTGATTTATTACTGGCTTGTTACTTACATTATACCGAAGTATTGATGGGTTTCTGGAACATGCCATTTTATTAATTTATTCATCTTCCTGTTTTGTGTTTCAATGCCATAGCTCAGTAACAAGAATCAAGTGCAAGTTCTTCCGGACCATTATTAGTGAAAACTAAATTAGGGATGCACCGAATCCAGGATTCGGTTCGGGATTCGGACAGGATTCTGCCTTTTTCACCAGGATTCGGCTAAATCCTTCTGCCCAGCCGAACCGAATCCTAATTTGCATATTCAAATTAGGGGCGGGGGGAAATTGAGTGACTTTTTGTCACAAAATAAGGAAGTAAAAGATGTTTTTCCCTTTCCACCCCTAATCTGTAATATGTAATTCGTTTCGGTATTCGGCCGAATCTTTCACGAAGGATTCGGGGGTTCGGCCGAATCCAAAATAGTGGATTCGGTGCATCCCTAAACTAAATACCAGAGGCACTAAGGGGGCAGATTTAGCAAGGGTCTGTCAAGACCGCCGGGAGCGCGAGGAGTCGCGTCCGCTCCCGGCGGCGAAGAATCCAAGATGGCGGCGCCCAGGCAACCCACGTGGGTTCCGACGCCGGCGCAGTGACGCCAGCGCGGCGCGACGGTCGCAGGCGCGCTGACGCTAGCGCAAGGGCGCCAAATTCAAACATAAAAGGACGCCTGAGGCGCCAAGATGGCGCCCGAAAATAGGATCCTGATTCCTAAGTGATTCCTGGGTTCCCTTGCTGTTTCCCCTGCTTATATCTGCCTGATTCCTTGGTGTGACCCCTTGCCTGGACCTGGACTTCGCTGATACTCTGCCTGTCATTGACCCCCTGCCTGGCCCTGGACTTTGTTTGTATTCCGCCTGCCTTTTGACCTGTGCTTGGACTTTGGTTATTCTCTTGCCTTACCCCTGGATACCACGACCCTGATCCCTCCTGAGGGGCTTCCTCCTAGATCCGGACTACTCCCCAGAGGGGGCTCCCGGCTCCCTGACGGTCGAAGTGAATTAGAGGGAATTTTTCGAAGTAAAAAAATTCAAAATTCAAAGTAATTTTTTGGATACTTCGACCATCGAATAGGATACTACGACTTCGACTTAGATTCGAAGTAAAAATTGTTCGATAATCGAAGTACTGTCTCTTTAAAAAAACATTTTCTAAGTCTTCACACATCGAAGTAAAATCGTTGGGTCGTACGCTAAAATTGAGCAATTTTACTTCGATCATTCGATGGCCAAATTCGGTGAAAATACTTTGAATTCGATATTCAAATTCGAAGTATTTCATTTCGACCCTTGATAAATCTGCCCCTAATTGTAACTCTATCATTATGATCAAGGATTATCTCATTATGATTTTGGAATTTTTTGGTATTTATTTATGGCATTTAGGTATTTATTTATGGCAATGCTTTGTGCCAGGTAGCCTACTTAGGCCTTATATACACCTGATCCTTTTATACTTTCAAAACTTGAGAGGATGGTTAAGATATTAAAGGAAAGGTCACATTTAAATTGAATTTCATTGCTTATCGTATTTTTGACTTTTTCCTCTTTTTGTTTTTTATTTTAATTATTTGCTTTCTAGTTCTGCATCTGTTCTACTTGCAATTTAAAATGCTCTCCGGGGCCACTGGCCATAGCAGTAAAAGCAGTTTTTTCTTTCTGTCAGACAGAGTATCGTAACAAATCTGAATTCCTTATTGGATATGGTGTTAACCGGGAAGACAAAACAGTCGGCTGCAGGCTCAGCAAATATAAGGGAGGCACATGTGCTGTGGTAGAGCCATTTGATACAATTAACATTCCTCCTGTTACCAAGAACGTTGTGAAGGCTTTCCAGGAATATATCAGGTACAGTTTGATGTCACGGCATATTTCATGGTGTGTGCGTCTTCCATGCTTTCAGAACAATGAGCTAATAGTTGGAATGTTTTTGCTATTCTCACACAGGAGCACTCCATATGATGTTTATAGCCCTGAAACATATGACGGCCATTGGAAGCAACTCACTGTCCGTACCACCAGAAAGGGACAGGTTATGGCAATAGTGTATTTTAACCCCCAGGTATGCCACTGTACACATATTTGTTTGGCACACTGTGGTCCCTTCTTTGTAGATATTACAATCTAAGTTATGTGCTAGAGGCCTTGATTTACACACAAGACTGCAATCAGTGGAGAGCATTATCTGCCATCTTTTTTCTTGGCCCTTATGCAGATATTTGCTCTAGATTTGGACTGAGGCTGTATGCGGAAGTTTTCACACCTAAAGGTTGAATATTAGGAGCCAATTCATTTTGATGTGATACTTTTTTTAGATTGCACCAAAGGTTTCTCAATTGGAGCAACACAGGGGAGGGTGGAGGGATTTTTGCGCCCAGGGGGTTTCCTTCTCCTTTAAGATCCCAGTAGCTCGTGAGCAACATGTTACTCACCAACCCCTTGGATGTTGCTCCCAGTGGTGTCAGAGCAGGTGCTTATTTTTCGATTTCTGGTTTGGAGGGAAGTTTTGGTTGCATAAAAACTCGGTTTACTGCAGAACAAAGCCTCGTGTAGGCAACCAGTCCACATAGCCGATCAAAGACCTTATTTAGCACCCCAGGAACATGATTGTGTTGCTCTCCATGACCTTTTACATTTGAATATGGCTCACATGTGTGTGTGTTTGTGAGGGAAATTATTGATTGAGCTATATTCCATAATAGAATGATAATAGCAGGATTGAATTTTTTTGTGTAATACTCCAACTTGTGTTGGTATTTTTAAATTTTTTTTTTAACTCTTGCACTGTTTTACCTTCAGAAATTGCCTAAAGAGGTGCTTACAGAGCTTAAAGCATCTTTATCAGACTATTTTACTAAAGGATCCGGGAAGGAAAGTGGGGTCACCTCCCTTTATTTTGTTGAAGAAGGTCAAAGGTATGAGTTTGTGGTGTGTGTAATTGCTTCTGACTGACATACTGAATGCTGCATTTTGTCCTTATTCTTCCTTTTCTGTCTTTTTTGTGCAGGAAGTCTCCCCTCCTGGAGGATTTGCCTGTGGAACATGTAGCTGGAGACCAATATATTTATGAAGATTTACTTGGCCTGTCCTTCAGAATTTCACCTCATGCCTTCTTCCAGGTATTCAATTCCATGTGTCCTATTGGCACTCTATGGACACAGGTGTATGGCAGAGGGTGCTGCAACCATGGAAGATTTATAACGTCTGTATATGTTATACTTAAAGGAATCCCTTCTTGCAGGTTAATACACTTGCAGCTGAGGTTCTCTATTCAGCTATCGGAGACTGGGCTCAGCTGGATCAGGACACCACTGTTTTGGATGTTTGCTGTGGGACAGGAACCATTGGCATTTCTTTGGCTAAGGTGAGCTGCCTGCAATGTAGAATGAACATAAGCCATAAGGGGTGCCATAAGCCTAATGGGGAACTATAGAAATACTGTGTGTGGGATTAGGATCCCCCAGTCCTGAGCTTTGTCCAAAATATTAAATCAGATTCTATTAAACAAAAGATTATTGGCATAAAATGTAAGTGCAGTAAAGTAATGTTTTTTCCTTTATCACACTTATTTGTCAGGTATCCAATGCTGACATTGGTTTAGAACTGTCATTGGCTTTGAGCTATCAGGGAGCTTATATAAATTTTGCATTTCAGCACAGGGCAAAACTTAATCATATTTCATATTCTGATTTGAATTGGTTATGAAGGAAAGGTCTGCCAGGCTTGAGTGCTGAGAACTGCCTCCTGATTATGGACAATTTTCTATTCATAGTGAGGATAATTTGGCAGTTTGGTCACATTCTAACAGCCAGTCCCCTCCTATGAAACTTGGCGGGACAAAGCTAGTCCAAAACCAGGTGCAATTATCAGGGTGTATTAACTTATACTTGGCAAAATTTGCCAAAGTCCAGTAACCCATAGCAACCCATAGCAACTCAGCTTTAACATTCCTTCTGCAGGTAAAATACTGTAGCTGGTTGGTTTCTGCAATTTTGCACTGTATTTGTTACTAATACTTTCTGCTTTCAAACCATTGTACTATAATTTAACATTTAATTTTTCTGTTTTCTAAAAATTATGAATTGTTGATAGTTTTATTTCTTTCCATAATGTGAAATGTATGTTTTGCTGTAGTTTGTCTGATTTTCACAGATGTTAATGGCATCTGGGACACTTGCAGACTGTCTTGAAGCTTTCCTTTATCTTCTTTGATAGAAAGTCAAAAAAGTTGTTGGAATTGAACTATGTCAGGAAGCTATTGCAGATGCCAAGGCCAATGCTCAACTAAATAGTAAGTAATTTGCATGAAAACTCCAAGAACATTTCTTGCCTATTCATCATTTCCAAACTGCCTGTTGCAAAAGCCCTTTCCCCAAAATACACTGTGGCTTTAAAGGTACTTTTCACATGAAAGCCAAAAGTGCAGTTTTTTTTACTTTATTAACTTTTTATGGTGGCAAAAATGATTTTATATTTTGTTTTTATGTTAGATTCCAGAGAGCTGTGCATCTAGATTGGTTTCTATAAAGCACTGTATCAGCAGCTAAAAACATATTTTCAGCATAATTCTCATCATTGGACTATAAGTTGCTTGTGATGCACAAACCTCACCTGTAAACACTTGACAAAACATTTGGACCAAAACATTGCATACAAGTCGCATATAGTTCATGGCAGATTTTATATAAGAACTGTACTCTAGTTGTTGCTGTGTATGCTTTATATTTAACATAATTTTAACAAGACATCACCTTTCAACAGTTAAGTATGAATCCTATATTTCCACAGATTTGGACAATGTAGAGTTCCGATGTGGCAAAGCTGAGGACATTTTTCCCACTCTTATTAACTCTTACACGTTCCCAAGCCCACTGGCTATTGTTGATCCGCCAAGAGCTGGCCTTCGTAAGTACTGTTTTTCATGGCAACAAAATTTTATTTTTCTGTACACTTCAATCTATTCATTTTCTGTGTGCAAAGATTAAAAGTGTGGCCACGAGCATCCTGGAGGAAACTCAGATAAATTACAGTCACTCTTTACTGCTGTACTGCAAGTTGGAGTGATATTACCCCCTCCCTTTCCCCCTAGCAGCCTAACAACGGATCAATGGGAAGTTAAGCAGACAGCAACTCTCTAACACAAGATTATATATAAATCATAAGATTATATTATCTGGTAGATCTAAGAACAGCACTCAATAGTAAAATCCAGGTCCCACTGTGACACATTCGGTTACATTGAGTAGGAGAAACAACAGCCTGCCAGAAAGCAGTTCCATCCCATAGTGCTGGCGCTTTCTGGAAGCACATGACCAGGCAAAATGACCTGAGATGGCTGCCTACACACTAATATTATAACTAAAAAAAATACACTTGCTGGTTCAGAAATAACATTTTATATTGTAGAGTAAATTATATGCAGTGTAAACCGTGTAATTTAGAAATAAAAACGACATCATAAAAATCATGACAGAATCCCTTTAAAGGAAAACTATACCCCCAAACAATGTAGGTCTCTAGAAAAATATATTGCATAAAACAGCTCATATGTAAAACCCTGCTTCATGTAAATAAACCATTTCTATAATAATATACTTTCCTAGTAGTGTGTGCCATTGGGTAATCATAGATAGAAAATTGCCATTTTAAAAAAATAAGGGCCGCCCCCTGGGATCATACGATTCACAGTGCACACAAACATACCAAACAAACTATACTTGTTAGGTCACATGAGCCAGTTAATTAGCCAATCTGTCTTTTGCTTCAACATTTCTTCCTGTTACAGTTAGAATTGTAGTATTTCTGGTCAGGTGATCTCTGAGGCAGCACACAGACCATCACGAAATGGTGATTCAAGGCAAAAGATGTAAAAGGACAATATTTACTTAAGGATAATTACCGTACCAGTTTGGTAAGATTCTTTAGTATGCCACTTAATATGATATAAACTATCTTTTGCTTAAGTATTCATTTTGGGGGTATAGTTTTCCTTTAAGGAAACACAGTGCCTGCTTTTTTCTTATTAGCTGAATTGATGCTTGCTCCTCGATTAGCATCATTTTATGCTGGCAAACAAACTAGTGACTGCACCATGTATTGCTACAGCTACACAGTCAACAGCTCTGCATCCTTATGAGTTTTAAGAAAGTCTTTGGCAACTCATCTTTTTGTCAATGAGACATTGTGTAATTCAGAGCTGGAATAAAGTGCAGTGGTCTTGCACACATAGACGGAGTAACTTTGTATTGTCAGTTGCATTATATATTTGTGCCTAATATGCCTAAAATCTTTGTGTTCATTACCCTAGACTCCAAGGTGATTATTGCAATCAGAAAAGCAGAGCATTTAAAACAATTGATTTATGTATCCTGCAATCCCAAGGCTGCAATGAACAACTTTGTTGAGTGAGTAACTTAGTTGAGTAAATGTTATTAAAGGAGCAAAGCAGAGGCAGACGTTTACACGGGTAAATCCTATGAATAACAGGAGTCAAAAAACCTTTTAGCATGATATAGAGATTAATATTCTGAGATAATTTGCTATTGGTCTTCACTTTTTATTTTCTGTGGTTTTGCTTTACTTAATTTCTTGTTCAGCAGCTATCTGTTTGCTAGGGTTAATTTTTTCCTAGCAGCCAGGCAGTGGCTTGAATGAGGGACTGGAGTATGAAAAGGAGAGGGGCTGAATAGAAGGGTAACTAATAAAATGTAGTAATAACCATAAAATATATATATATATATATATATATATATATATATATATATATATATATATATATATATATATATATATATATAAAATTTAAAAAAATGAAGACCAGCTGAAAAGTGCTTAAAAATTAGCCAACTTAGTAAAATTTTGCTTAAAGACAAACTACCCCTTTAAAGCTCTTGAGGACTGAATGTGTCATTTATTTTTTTGCAGTTGATTAAATTATATTACATCCAGCTGAAATAATGGATTTTAGTAAATATAATTGCTAATGAATATCTTGACTGTCTGTCTGGTGGTTTTGAGTCTTAAAAGAGTGTTGCAGAAATCAGCAAATTAACATACACAGAAAACTGATTTCTGCTACATTACTTCAAAAATCAGAACCAGGTGATTATAAATAGGCATAATTATTATACAAATTCCAGCAGGCCTTCTCTGGGGCTACACACTCCATTCACCCCATAGGCACCCAGGGCTGGATTTCCATGCTTGGCGCCCCTAGGCCACCAGGTCCTAGTGCCTGCACTTTCACGCATGCCCCGATCCTAGCACGAGCATGTGCGGGCATGGGGCTGCTTGCTGGGGAGCTGCGGCTGGGCGGCATGCCACCCCTGAAAATGTCCCGCCCTAGGCCCGGGCCTTTGTGGCCTCACCACATATGCGGGCCTGTAGGCAACTGTGTCTGCATATCCCCTATAACCCAGCCTATACTCTACCCTAGTGTCTCTGAATGGTACAGAGCCATATTATTAGTGCTATATAGTTATGCTGTACTGATTGCAGCTACAGTTTAGCAATGAATGGAAACATTACTGATTTTGTAAATCATTTGTTGCAGCCTGTGCCGTGCGCCTTCCAATCGCGTCAAGGGACGACCATTTCGACCCATCAAAGCTCTAGCGGTCGACCTTTTCCCGCAGACTCCGCATTTTGAATTGGTTATTCTGTTTGAGAGAATGGAACCTGTAGAAACCGTATCTGAACCTTCTAAAAGCATTGAGCCGCCGCATGCACCGTGATAGTTCAGCCAGACAGTTTATATGGAAAGTGAAGCTCCTGGAGGTATGGCAGTGAGTTAGAGCAAAGCATCATGGTATTATTCATTTCAGTGTTGTACGTAATGAATTCTCACTTTATTTAAATGTTAAACTGGACCAAGCCACAGACTTTCCATTGTGTTTAGTGTGTTAGTGTGTCCAACTAAATAAAACAGAAAAATAGGACTGAACTTATACTTTATTTATACAATTTTTTTTTCAAAAGTTTTTCAATCCTGACTCAATATCTCACTTTGGGGGGCAAAGCCTCTTTCAGAACACACAATTACTTGCTGTTCTACATTGTTTCCTATATCTTTGACCTATTGCATCCATGGGGGCCTACACTTAAAACATATAAAACCACTGCTCTGGATGAATCCTAGCCCTGTCTTTTTGGGCCACTTTAAGAAAACCCAGGTTTACTTACAGGGGAAAAGTGGATACTGTTCTGATTTAATACAACAAACAGAGCCCATTGGTTTCCGACTGATCAGCCTGCAGGACAAACAGCGAAATACTGTACAAGGGGCTGTCCACTATATGGACTCATCTCTTTTGTTCATATCAGGCTGAACACAACTGTATGTATACTCACTGTTCTTGAATATATATATATCTCAAATTTATAAAGATTCTATAGCCACAAGCACTCCGGCAAAAACACAAGTGAAGGCAAAACAAAGTTTTATTGAAACCACAGATGCCTAACAGGATTCGTATCTCCAGATATGCAATCATAGGCTAAAGGATAAACTGCTGAAAAATCTTGAAAGTGCAACAAATTGTATAATTTGTAGCACCCGCAGTAGAAGCTGCTTAGTTCCTGTTCCATTCTCTGATCAGTTTTTTTTTTTAAATAGAAAATGCCCCCCCCCCCAAAAAAATATAACCTAAAAATAGCTAACAACACTTTAGGAAACCCATGCTGATATAATAATTAGGAAGGAAAAATGAGCGGCATTTCACCCTAGCTTTATAGGACATTGTCTGGAATTATTCTTGCTCACAGGAAAAGTGGAAAGATCCTTTAGAATAAAGATGGTCTTTTGCCTAGATTCTCATTGGTCTTTAGATATTCTTTGAATTGCAACTGACTAGCATTTACTATGCGATTGCAGCTGCAGCAGAGGGATTGGATGTGCCTGTAGAGCAGATATTTGCCAATGATGAGCACTTTGCCCCTGTGAGAAATGGATTGTGTGTTGGCATTTATATTTACAAGTCAGTTTCTTCCTTCTGGGCATAGTTACCACAGCGCTGTATCTCCAGACTGGCAGTTTTATGTTTGGATGGATTTGGGTGCACACAATATATCAGGGAATTTCAGTGTAGTTACAAACGGGAATGAGTTTTTGCTAACCACTTAATTATAACTAGTAAAGGGTGACATTAAAATGCTACAATGCAGTTGGTGCTTGTTGGAGTTCTACGTTTAATCTTGGTGAACTGTTATTTGTCCTTTAAACTGCCGCTCTGGCATTTTACAAGTGCTGACACAAGGATGCTTGTAACAACTGCTCAATACCACATCGTGGGTTAGACTGAGTGCTGGTGATTTCTTTGTGTTTCTTGTACAAATTCTAGCCAAATATTGCTTCTAGCTGCCATCTAGCCTCTTGAATTACCTACAGGTGTATGTTATTGGACTGGGACTTTAAAGCTCCCTGCATGCAACCTGGTCTTACTACTCAGTCACACTGCTCACTGGGGAACTTGCTTTTCAAATGCACCAGAGTTAAACTGGCCGTAGAAAAGAAATTCTTATTCTTTGTGAGACAAAAGCTTGTTTGTTTTAGTCTAACAATGTACCTTTAACCGTTGAGATTAAAATAAGTAGTAGACAGACAGCAATCATACTAAAGTTATGTTCAACAAATAGTATTGACATTTGATATTATCAGATAAACAATACGTGCAGAGAAATTATTGGTAGCCAATATAAATCTTTTACCCTGTCCAACTAAACGACCGGTTGTCATGGTACGAAAAATGTCAGGACTGAAAGTCGCATGAATCTTGCTTTGAACAACTGTATCTTTGCGTCAATGGCTAGTTTAAGAATGCCAGTGGGCCGCACGGGACTCAGATACAGTAGGGGTCCTTGATTTTGCACGTGAGCTTACATATTTTGGCCAAAGTGTAGTAGTAACGCCTCATTTATTGTAACAATTATTTTTTAAAGGCAATCCAAGCTCCATATTTTGTGTACATATGTTTTTTTTTTAATGTTCTTAGGAGCTGGTCAACTCCAAATTGTGGGTTAGACAGAGTGCTGGAAATTAGTGTTTTTTTAACTTGTTTGTTTTGGGGTTTTTGTTTTGCTACCCCTTTCTCTTATACATTGCTTTTTTCATGTTATGTGAATGACAATGTCACTGTAATCGTAATTTCATGCTCTGTATTGCTGAATAAAGCTGAAATAAATACAACAAATGTAGGTTAGATAGAGTGCTAGAAATTTGTGTTTTGTAACTTGTGTGTTTTGGGTTTTGTTTTTTTTTTTGCTACCCCTTTCTCTTATACATTATATATGTGAATGACAATGTCACTGTAATAGCAATTTCATGCTCTCTATTGCTGAATAAAGCTGAAATAAATGCAGCATGGGTTTCACTGGAATATCACATTTTTTACTGCTTCAACTAACAAAATATTCCCAACAATATTGAAGAGCAAACAAACAATGTTTGAGTCGGTGAGAGCAGGAATATAGCTGAGCAGGGTACAGATTGAAAAATACAGCAATTCAGTCACAAGAATCAGACAAAAGAATCTAAAGTGCCACACACAATTCATACAACCACCATTACGTTAGGTAGAATTAGTTCCACATGACTACACACAAGCAAGTTCACTATAAATGTACAGCAAATAATTTCATCAAGTTAGAACAGTCCAGCCCAAAAGACCAAATTCATCCCAATGTCCACAATGACTTTACTTCTATTTGGACATCTGCAACATCAAACTATATTGGTATAAAGAGGTCACAGGGATCCATCTAGTTAAAGGCCAATCATATGTAAATATAAATAGTAGAGCAGTTTACAACTACAGGCAGCATCAGAATTAGGTGGTTCTCTAACCAAAGTGGGGAAACCCTGGCCAGGAACTACACGTTTATTACATCAGATTATAATAGGAGCTTTATTATCATTTTTTATCATTCATGCAAAGAACATCAATAGACTGGCCGGCGATTCCCTAGAAACCAATTGAATGCCCACTGGCAGAAACACATGTAGGAATGAATGTGGCAGATCCATAGGAGGCAGAAGCCAAATGGTGACATTGGAGCTACATTCAGTTGTGCATAACCTGCCGGCATAACTGCCACAGAAACAAAACCCAAACTAACCAAGTCATAAATCATAATACTTTATAACAGTGATCCCCCAACCAGTGGCGCGTCAGCAACATATTTCTCACCAACCCCTTGGATGTTGCTCCAAAAGGCCTTCTAAGGTTTGGTTGCATAAAAACCAGGTGAAATGCCAGAGTCTCCTGTAGGAAGCCAGTCCACCTACCCAGGAACATTTTATGTGGAAAGTTGCATATTCTGGCATCAAAAACCACAACCCAATAAAGTTGAAAGTTCTAATGTAGTTTTCCATGCAGGGAGGGATGCCTGTAAGCTATTGTACCATTCATTAACAATAAAGCATAAAACATCAAGCACTTACACATGCATTTCAACATCAAGGCCTACTAACACCCCCCTAGTTGTGACCAAATCTACATGGTTTTGTTTCACTCACTGATTTAGCAATAACACACATGATCTGCTCACATTTTCTATCTGAAAGACACTATGTAGACCAGGGGTCCCCAACCTTTTTTACCTGTGAGCCACAATCAACTGTAAAAAGAGTTGGGGAGCAATGCAAGCATGAAAAAAGTTCCTGGAGGTGCCAAATAAGGGCGGTGGGCTATTTGGTAGCCCCTGTGTGGACCAAAAGCCTACAAGAGGCTTTACTTGACAGTACAACTAGTTTATGCCTTCAAGCCAAGAATTCATAAATAAGCACGTACTTTGAGGCCACTGAGAGCAACATCCAAGTGGTCAGTGAGCAACATGTTTCTCACAAGCCACTGGTTGGGGATCACTGATGTAGGCTAAGCAAAGCCGTGTCCATGTGTTCTGGTTCTACGCACTATAGAAAAGCATTGGAGTTTCATTTGAGAGGTTTCTATGTGCACACATTTCTTTCTTGATTATAGTAGGACACCAACACCTTCCTTGTATCCCACTTATCAAAGCAATGGAGGATGAGCCAATATTGCTGTTTTTAACCCTGTGTGGGGAGGTGTGTATTTTCCATCTGTAGCTTTGGTTGGTGCAATGTGCACAAGATAACAACAGACACTAGCTGGAATACTATAAACATGCATCTCACTATGTAGCCACTAGGAAGTGTTCTAGTGTTTCCTTTGCTGGCTACTTTGCCTGATGTTACAGGGACAGCAAACTGAGCCAAGACGTCCAGCAGCCATGGTTATGATTAGATAGGCATTCAGGCACATTCAGATCACAACAACCCCACAAGAGCCATGGGGTTGGAATTTATGGCCGTTATGAAACAGCACTTTGTACCAATCACATTTTTATAAAAAGGAGAAAAAGCACAGGACACACAGCAGATAACAGATTTTCGAGATATAAGCCCCATACTAGAAAATATTGAAATTAACTCAGCAGATAAAGCATTCTGGCTCCACAGAACGCTAATAATAATTATAAACTGTCATTTAATATTTGCAATGTTAGATAACCTAACCATATTTAAAAAAACAGAACACTAAGGGGCAGATTTATTAAGGGTCGAATTTAAAATTTGAATACGAATTTTCGTTTTTTTTTTTATGGTCAAAAATGTCAAATTCAACTAGGGAATTATCCAAACTCGATTCAAGGTTTTTTTTAAATCTTGAATTAGATTTTTGAGATTGATAATACTCTGGCCCTTTCAAATTCAACACCTAAAAGCTGCCAAATTACTGTTTAAGTCAATGGGAGAGGTCCTGGGGTCAATTTGGAGTTTTTGTGGCCTTCCTTCCAACTCGATTGGAGTTTGATCAAATTCAAATCGAATTCGATACGAGTTTTCGGGCCATTTAAATTCGTCCGAGTTTAAATAATTCGATTTTAATAATACATTTTGGAAAGTCAAATTTCAAATTCATTTGAATTTAAGAGAGTTTAAAAAAACTCACCTGAATTCGACCTTTGATAAGTGTGCCTCCCCTAGTTAAAAACATTGCTTTAAAGCAAAATACTTTCTGAGCAGGTGTGGGTATTTTTTCTGAAAGATATTCTGGGTTTTGCTCATGAGCCTGCAATTTGCTACACATTCAGAGACCCCTCTCTCCTAGTAAAAACAATCAGCCAGTATCCAACATACCTTGTTCCATAGCCATTGCAACTCACACATACTGCTCTGTAGCTACTAAGGGACAAATAAACGCCTTGCCCTGTTCTTTTAAAACTGGGTCTGGTAACTGCCTGTAAAACAGATCTAGGCATTAGAAAATATACATACAATTATTAACACTTTATAAGTATCAACTTTTAGATATCAGCCTCAACTGACTGCAGGGGACTGTTATGAAAACCCATAAGTAATTCAATAACAGTGTAATTTTGAATGACAGAATAATATAAAATTTGCAAATATCTTGTGTTACATTCCTCTGTTATAAGGGAGCCCAAATGAATTGCGAGAATCGGCTTTTCAAGATAAATATTTAGAACTAGGTATGTACCTTGTCTGTATGACTATTTCCTATTTTACAATTTTACAATTATACAGGGGAAAATAGGGACTCACCCAAAACAGCATTGTGCCAATTTTTAAGAATTCTGTTTTAAGGTCTATTGGGGGAATGTAATAAAAGTTACAATTTGCACAAATAAGAATAAAAATTTGCATTTCGCAATGTAATACTCTTGCTTAAACTGTTATTACATTGCAAATTTTAATTGCACACTTTAATTGCACAGAAGTCCTTGAATGTGTCGTAATCTTTTGGAGCAAACATAACTTTTTCAGTAAGAAGTTTTATTACATACACTGCACACTGGCGCAAACTATAAAATTCGCAAACCTTCTTCCCTTGTCAGAAGTGGTCGCTAAACAGTTTCCGGATTCGCAAATGCTTTATTAAATTCACGCAAAGCAAATTTGTTCGCACAAAGGCGAATATTTTTCTTACTGACTTTTATTACATTCCCCCATATGTCTTTTGCATGCAGGTCAGCTTTATCTGACATTGGGGCTCATTTATCAACCCTGGGCATATTTGTTATTTATGAGTCTATAGCAGTAGATTACTCAAAGAATGCCACAAGGGGGAGCTCATAGCACATAGAAGGAAGGTCTTTTTTGTTATAGTCTAACACTAAAATAAATTACTTAGCTGGGAATACTTTAGTAGGGAGAGCTGAAATTGCTTGTTAAATTTATTCTCAGCAGATATTATGTTGTATGTAGGCTAGACTCACATACAGCTTGAACGTCTGAGGCATATTATCGTCTACTTTCTATAGACAGACATCACTGCAGTAGTTATTCATTTTACAAACAATTAGCCCTTTTTTTTTTAGACTTTTTCATATAGTACAATGGTTCAGCTTTATGAAAGATAGTGCTTCAAAGTGCAGCTGACCTTCACACAAACAGTAAGCAACTGAAGAAAGCCACTATTCGCCACCTTAAAAATTGCTGTGTAAAGCTGGCCATAGATGTTGAGATTTTTAAAAGATCAGATCCTGATCGTGAGACCACGATCTTCTCAGAACGATCGTACGAATTTACCATCAACTATAAAGACCAATTTGCCAGGAAAACAAAGGGGAGCTGCCTGCTTGGCCCTGCAAACATAGATAGATTGCACTGGGACCGACAAAGATTTTTTGACCTGGCCGATCAATTTCATGACAGATGTCGGCCGAAAAATCGTAAGATGTACGATCGTTCGAATCCCACTAACTGCACGATAATTTCGAAGGATTGGTCGGACTTCCCTAAAATCGGTCGTTCGGCAAGAAGAATCGTCGCGTCTATGGGGACCATTAGTCCATGGGAGAGATCCAGGGATCAATTCGATGAGGTTTGCAGCCTTCCTGACATTCAAGTTTTTTTCTGAGAAAATTCGAATCAAAATTTGAGTTTTCGGGTCAATTCAATTTGTCCGAGCTGAGAAAATTTGATTTTATTAATACATTTAGATTGGTCGAATTTATGGGAGTTTATGGAAATTTTAAAGAACTCACATGAATTCGAAAATTGACCCTTGATAAATGTGCCTCCCAGTGTATGGAATGTGAAAGTGGTTACGTTCAGATGCCTAAAGAAACATTAACAATGCACTGATGTAACGGCAGCAGAATCAGTATTGGCTGGTGCTTTGAGGCACCGTTAAAGTCCTTACTACTGGACCAACTTAGCCAATCATCCAACAAATTTTTATTTGCCCTTTTAGATATGATGAAAATAGTTATTAATACTATTATTAACACATATTTATAAAGTCAACATATTCCACAGAGCTATGCAATACACGTGTGGCAATACACGTGTGTATACACTGAAAATACAGTTTACACACGGCAGTATGAGACACAAGGTGTGGGGATGGGCAAGAGCAGCAATCAACAAGGTTGTCATTTAAAGGGAAACTAAAGTCTAAAATAGAATAATGCTATAAATACTGTATTTTGTATACAAAACATAAACATGAACTTACTGCGCCAGAAGCCTAATTAAACAAATGATTTATGCTTTCAAAGTTGGCCACAGGGGTCACCATCTTGTAACTTTGTTAAACATAGACCAAGACCATGCACATGCTCAGTGTTGCCTGGGCTGCTGCCATGATAAATTATCAAAACAAGATTAATAATCAGAATATACAGACTGCACTGGGTCCTTTGTTGTCATGTAATCTTATGTGGATTTTATAGTTTTGTATTGTTTAATACAAACATTCTCCAACTCTTCAGAACCAGTGGCTGCAGCAAAATAATCCTCCTAATAGAATCCCACTTTATTTGTTTAAATCTGGCTCCATGATCTTTGTCCCTACAGCTGGAGTTGGAAACAGAGTAAAGGCAAAAATAAAATCCCATTTTTATTTTATTAATTGAAAAAGAAACCTTTCCCCAATAATAAATATGTACAATTTTTATAAGAAACCTGACTGTATGCAGTGAAATTCCCCCTTCATTTGCTGTACTTGGTCTGACTGCTGTGGATACAAAACTCTACTCGTCGTTGTTTGCTCTACGGGGAAACAAATAAAACTACTCAAGTTCTGGTAAGTAAGGTTGGAGGGCCCCCCCCCGCTGTTTGAAAGTACAGTCCTTTGCCAGCAGAGCAGTTAGATGTTTCCTATCTACAGCACTCAAAGTAAGTAAATGAAGGGGGAATTTTGCTGCATACAGCCAGGTTTCTTATAAAAACGGTAGACATTTTTTAATTAAAGTATATTCATTAAAGAAAGAAAGTAAAAATTGGAATTTATTTTTTTGACTTTACATTCCCTTTAAGGGGGTTATTTATTAAAGTCCAAATGCTAGAAACTCAAAAAAATTTTTACTATAAAATCTGAATTTTTTGTGGAAAAAAAAACTTTTTCGAGATTTTTTATACCCAGAGGCTGCAAAAAGTCAGAATCCGAAAATCCGCCATCTCAGACCTGCCAAGGTTGTATATAATGCAATGGGAGAGGTCTGTATCATATTTGGAAGTTTCTGTGGTCTGTACTGGAATTTGCCTAGAAATCTGACTATTTCGGGCAAAGATAAAAAAAGATTCTGGCTTTTCAGAAAAAAAGGCCCAAAAAATTTGTACAATTTGGATTTTCGCTTGATGTTATTGAGTTTTTCCCTGATTCAATTACATCAAGCTTTTTTTTTTAATAATAAATAAATGTAAATTGTGGATTCTACTTTGGTCGGACTTATTTAATAATCAGATTCTGATTTTGATAAATAATCACCTATCTGTAGCAAAGCCCATCACTGTCTACTTTAAAATGACACTGAAATCTTTGCTACCTTTTAAACCATTAAAGCTCAATCCTCCAACTGCTTTTATAACTATAATCAACATTTGTTACCTTCCCTGAAATATGGTTAACCATCTAGATTGTAAACTCTTTAGAACATTTGCCTGCACTATGGGGCCTATTTCTCTACATTGTAAAACAATTAATGCTAGAAAAATGGTGAAAAAAAGCTGTGTAAAATAAATGGTGGATTTATCAAGGGGTGTGTATAATTTTATGCCGCGGGGACTATGGATTTGACGAGTTATTTTTACACCACTTCAGACCTCATGTAATCCATTAAAATCAATTGAAAAAATTCAAGCAGCAAGTTCTGGCAAAAAAAGGCAAAAAACCCCTGCGATGGATGAACTATATTTTCCTATAGCAATTTCAAACAGCTGCTTCCATTTACGCCTTTTTTTTTTACACAAAGGTACGTCATCACTGAAAAGCAGCACACAACTTGATGAATACAATGTTTTTTACAGTGATGTCTAGTGATATACAGTGTATTTGGTCAACATTTTTTTGCACAGCATGATAAATAGGCCCGTATACTGTATGTTGACCTCTTACACGGTTCATTCAGTCACTCTTGATATAAATAAACTAAAATACATACACAGAAGACTTCTTTAGGGTTCAAAACACATGAACTTTTGACTAAATGGAAATCCAACAAAGTAAAAGTAATTTTAACGGACACATGAATTTAATTTGAGAGGCCTTTAGACCTACCAAGCACATAAAATAAGACTTTTTGGTGATAAAGAATTCAAGCTCTTAGCTAATGCTTTCCATTGATCCTGCAAGATTATAAGGTCTAGAAACTATGAAAAGACCTGAATGTAGCATTGAAATAGGATCTTCCAATAAATTCTCAGGAAAATATTTTGACCTCAAGCATAGTAAAAATATCACTGTTATCTAGATATTCAGATTATGAAATGTCTTTCTTTTGAAACTTCCCTCTTAAAATTACCAGATCCGAGTAATGAATTGTACTGGGATTTTGTTATCTTGGTAGACCTAGTAGCTCTGTTGGGCAATATTCAGCATTGGAGGATTATGGTTATCGCATGGTCCACAAACTTGGCCACAAAGGAACAAGCTCTGTATTTTTATTAACAGATTTGGGGCAGTGCCACAGCTGCTAGGTTTGAACCAGGGAAGGTTTATTTGCTAGTAGTCTTTATCATAATTAGAATGTGCAATGTGAGAAATATCTACTTGTAGAATAGATAATCACATTCAAGTTGTATTTAAAAAGATTCCATTTCCTTTTAACATTAAGGGGCCGATTCACTAACTTCGAGTGAAGGATTTGAAGGTAAAAAACTTCGAATTTCGAAGTTCTTTTTGGGCTACTTCGACCATCGAATGGGCTACTTCAACCTTCGACTACGACTTCGGATCAAAGGATTCGAACTAAAAATCGTTCGACTATTCGACCATTCGATAGTCGAAGTACTGTCTCTTTAAAAAAAACTTCGACCCCCTAGTTCGCCATCTAAAAGCTACCGAAGTCAATGTTAGCCTATGGGGAAGGTCCCCATAGGCTTGCATAACTTTTTTTGATCGAAGAATATTCCTTCGATCGTTGGATTTAAATCCTTCAAATCGTTCGATTCGAAGGATTTAATCGTTCGTTTGAAGGAATAATCCTTTGATCGCACGATCGCACTATTTGCGCTAAATCCTACGACTTCGATATTCGAAGTCGAAGGATTTCAATTCCCAGTCGAATATCGAGGGTTAATTAACCCTCGATATTTGACCCTTAGTGAATCAGCCCCTAATAGTATCACAATCAGTGGCGTAACTACCGGGGGAGCAAAAAATTCCCTTGAATTCACTTTGACCCTTGATAAATCTGCCCCCAAATGTGATTTTAAAAGTTGCTAATGTGTGAAGTTAGGCAATTTATTAAATCATTCACTCATATCTATATGAGAATTCTTAGTTTAGATGAAAAATGTACAATTCCACTATAGCCAAATGAATTTAAAAATGGTTATTTTCACTTCAAGGGGTTGTTCACCCTCCAACCACTTTTTATTTCAGTTGTTTTCAAATAGTTAACCATAAACAAAGACTTTTTTTCAGCTGCTTTTCCATTTTATTTTTTTACAGTTTTTCCAAAATGTAAGTTTAATGTTCATGTCTAATGTTTCAGTCTGACGGCTCAGGAGTAGATTCTGAACTGTTACAATTTGCTACATTTTGTTGATACAATTAGATCCATTTCTCAGCAGTATCTGTGGGAATATTAACAACTATTATATCAATTCTAACAGCTGCCTTTAATGAAACTCAGGGATTCTGCTCAGCAGGAACAAAGATAACAAATATTAACTAAATGGGTAAACCCCCCCCCCCCAGAGCTGCTTTACAGGGTGAAAAATTTTAATTTACACTTGAATATTAGAAAAATGAACCATCTAATACCAACTGAACTGAAAAAAGTGTTTGAAGGTGAATAGCCCCTTTAACGTTTCTGTAAAATAGGTTCTGTTTTTGGCTTGTTTTAATGGAACCTTAACGAAAAGGACAGACTAGGCCACATGGGACCAATAGAGAAATATACTTGCTTTAGCACTTTTTAAAGAGAAATGTAGGTCATTTTGTTCTTACTGCTCTTCATTATTCATCACTTTAATGAGTTCCTGCACTAGGTCGTCTCTGGCAATGTCCTGGCTCTTTCTGATGATGTCAGCAAAGAGTTTCTTTCCATGCTGAAGTTTCTTCCAAGGTGTATCCAGTAGGCTGCAGCTCAGGCCATACACACCTGAAGATCCAAGAGAAAATTAGGGCTAGGATTTCATTTTTAAAACCACAAGAAGATCCTTAGCCAAGAGTGTGAACAAGAACCATTTTGTGTGTACGAGAGCTCCATATTGGTAACAAACCAATGGCTCTAATACAGACAAGGAAAGCTTTGGAGCTTTTTATAGAACATCATTTGTAAACCATCTTTTGCATTACCTGCCTGTCATTTTGCAACATTTGCTGTTTCAGTAAGACAAGTGAGGACTGAATGGCTCAGCACTTTACATACACTTTTTTTTTCTTATAACATGGCATTTAACTACAGTGTCCCATAAAAGCAATTAACCCGCCAATTACAAAGTGACGTAAGTGAATTTGTTTTGACCTTTTTTTTAATATAATGAAGCAGGTTAACAACCATTCTGTGTGGGCTGCAATGTCTAGGGATGACACTGATAAGAAAAGATCAGAAAAATATCTATGAGTCATCAGTCATGTTTAATCCATTTACCCAAACTGGACATTAATCCAATGACACCCGAGTTAATTTGTTGTCATTAACCAAGATACACATATATCCTGTTGAGAGGGTCTAGACTGGATTTCACTGCTCATTGTGTGGTGATGGCATTAAAGAGATACTGACACCAGAAACGAAACTCTTTTTTACATCTATCATAATATTGCCTTTGAAAGCTACTTATAACTTTGCCATAACGTATTTGCTCAATGCTTTTCCATTACCTGTCTGATGCCCCATGTTCCTGTATGAGGGGGCTGCCATAATGCCATTAGCATTAGAAACTTAGGGAGATGGGACAGCCTGTCAGGGGTATTTAGGGTCTAGGAATGCCATATTTAACAATATACTGAGATTAACACACCCTAAAATTTCCCTATCTCTATAATAGTAATGATTCAGGACTTCAAAGTTGGCACAGGAGCTCCCCATCTTGGATTTTGTTAGGAGTGTTATTAACACTGCACATTGTCAGTAGGGTCTGGGCCACTTTTGAGAAGGTAAGTTTAGGGTTGTCGAAAAATTATTAAGCAGGAAACATGCTTTTCCTGTAATAGAAGCTGATGATACAAGGCTGATTACTGAATTCTGATGCTGATTGCACTGGTTTCTTAGCTGCCATGTAATGAGAGTCTGAGTGAATTACTAATTTTACTTTATTGTGACATTTATATTCTATTTATACAGTATATTATGAGTTGGACCCTAACCTCAGGTAACCTCAGCACTACAGAGTATGTGCAGTGAAGCAGCAGAAGAGAAGGTGGGGGAACTACTGGGGGCATATTCAGAGCTCAGAACTTCACTATTAAAAGGCCTTGGCGGCCTAGGGCAGTTATATAATATGTAGAATTTCTACCCAATTTCTTCAGCTTTAATTCTTCTTTTAACCTAGTGTAAGTTCCTAGTGGCTCGAGTAATTCCCCCTAAATTATATATATTCAAGACATTGCATGGAAATATGAGTTGTATTGGACACTGACCATGTAAGAACAGTTTTTACAATGAGAATACTAAGATGCAAACATTGAACCACCTGTAGGCGAAACTGTTCTGCAGAGCTCATTATATATAAAGAACAATCCATAAGCCTATTGACATGATGTAGTAGAATATGCATCAATAGCAGAGCACTGAATTTGTAAAATAAAGCCTCTTTCTCTCTAAGCCATACGAAATATCGGATATCCTTTCCCTTTTGCATGGGAAAATTTTTTTGTTTGTTTTGGAATGAGCTTGCATTTATATTGATGCTTTGTCTTTCTGCAGTCACAAGACATTCTTACAAGATGAATTTTAACAACTTTTCAATAAATTGGATCTCAAATGCATATCGCTTTTACACTCTTTAAGCAACAGATTCCATTATGGAGGCTGCTGGGAGGCCATATGAGATACATTTCATGCAGAGCTAGAGACCGATTATTACATGCGCACAGTGCAATAAAATGGTAAATGACGTGACTTCAAGCAACAGAAATGATTGGTGAACTGAATTCTAGTTAATAAAAAGAAGAGAAATATATACACAAGCAAAACTGAAGGAAAAAGGTGAACATGATTAAATGAAATGTTAAAATGACTGACATTTTGATCAGCAGGCAGAGTGGCTTATCAGATCTGCTTATCAAGCTCTTCTTGCCTTTGGGAATATGGGTATGTCACAGAAATTTCCCACGGCTAGGGAACCCAGCCACAGGGCTTGACGTACAGAATTGGCATTTGATGAGTTAAGATTTTGTTTGCTGTAGGACAATTAATTAGGAGTGACCAGGTAATATAAATGATGAAAGAACAAATCCCCTGAGGCAAAATGGACTATGTTTATGCCATCCACCAATCTCGCTGGTTCATCTAAAAAATGTGAGCACAAAATTTGCTTTTGGATTTGGCCAGTCTAAATATACTTTTTAGTGCAATTACATTCATTTGAGTAAATGATGGGGCTAACGTAATCAGTGAACATTATTTTTCTCATATTTGTTTTTATGTACTATGTAGGGCTTAATTACTAACATTCTTATATCTCCCTCACCCTGTTAATTTAAATTCACTTGGATTTATCAGATTTCTCCAAAAAATGTTTAGAACTATTTACAATGGGCGCAAAGATGTAGTTCCATTAATGAGTTGGACGCTTAGTAAGTGACCCTATGAGGCATTGATGTCTGCCTAAATTGCACCTGTCATCAAAAAAATGCTTCCTCCACCGAGTTGTGACACTAAGAAAAGTGTCACATCTCTCGATCATTATGCACATGACACACACACACACACATATTGTTTGCATGTGACTGAATATGCTCGCCTGCTACCTGTGTGGGTGACTTAGTGCTCTCAGGGGGCATTTTTTAAAACGATAAAACTATTGTCTCCCTGAACTGTAACGTATCAGCACCTTCAGTGGAGGAAACAATTTTCTGATGATTGGTGTCCTTTAAACACCCAACAAAGGAAATCTGTTAACTTTCTAATAGCCGAGTTACCACTGAACTACTTGCATTGATACCTAAAAACCTGTGGCCATGTACTGTTACAGTTTTCTTTTACACTGTCCCAGTTTCTATTAGTGTTATTGTGTTCTTTTATGTCGGTCCTCATCGTTGCTTCATTCTTGATTTCCTTCTCTCCTGATCTACATATTGCAAGCACTTTAATAAAAAAAATTTCTTGCTTTTATATAACTTTTTTGTGTGTGTTTTTAAAGCGTGTGATTTTATTACATTTTCAGCTTTGCATAGCTTTTGAATGCTTGTTTGTGTCCATAAACAAAAGTATTGCACTTATTTTTTATCTACTATATTATTTTTATCATTGATCTTACTGGGTAAATAAAAATACTGATTTTATAGTTTCATTGGATTTTAGTGATTCTATTGCATTCTGCATATGTCTTGATTACTTGTTTTTGCTATTTATTTTTATTTTGGGGCCTTGGTGTCAAGGATTAGGTAGGGGGCGCTGTAGAGACTGAAGGGAAAGGGCGAGTCCTTGAGGCAGGAGCTGTATGTGCCTAGGGAACACTTGAAGGGAAAGCAGGAACAGGTTGATGAGGGCGAAGAGTCAGTCTGGATCAGGTGCAGAACAGAGAGGGCGAAGATCAGGACTAGACTAGGAAGGAAGAAGAGGGCGACGACTCAACAGGAACAGACTGGAAGGGACAGGACGGTGCGGGCGTAGATCAGATCAAACTGGGGATAGAGTTCAGAAGGAGACTAGAGTGGATAGCAAGAGAGGACTGGAGCAAGATATAGCAAGAGAGGGGTACAAGGCAGGGTCGGAAAGCAAGAATCAGGAATAGGCAAGACCAGTACAAGGTGAAGTCAGGGCAAGGTACAAGGTGGAACAGGAAGCAGAAGTCAGGAACAAGCAAGGCAGGATCGGATCAAGGTCAAGGTCGGGAAGGTACAAGATAAGGTAAAGCAGGACAAGACAAGGACAAGCAGACAAGGCAAGGCAGAATAATAAAGGAAAAGGGGCAAGAGCTAGAACTACCTAGTCAGGGACGCTGCTGCAGTACTAGGAAAACCATGCAATGCTCTGGCAAGGAGTGGTCTGAGTCCTGCCCTTAAATAGGGAAGAGTCAGCCCTGATTGGCTGATTAAGCTAGGCAGCAGCTGGGTTGGGGCTGTAGATGCCAAACAGGCTGCAGCTGAGCTGGGACTGGAGAGGCCAATCAGGCTGCAGCTGGGCTGGGACTGCAGAGGCCAGGTTACACATAGCAAGCAACCCTCCAGGCTGCTCACCTGGCCAAATGGTTAAGGTATCGAGCCAGAACCCAAAGGTCCCCGGCTTGAATCCCAGCAATACCTGACACTTAGCAAGGTAAATAGTTTGGTAAATCTATGCATACTGAGTCTCAAACTGTTCAGTAGACCACTGGCATTCATTTTTAGGATGTTTAATCTTGGAACCCAATGGCATATGGAAGAAAAGATGCATATTGACAGCTTTGAGGTAATTTTTCATAAATTTCTAATAACTGCTAAAGTATTGCAAATAGGTAGTTTAGAGTAGAAATACATATTTACCCTTATTATGAAATACTGTATACACATTCCAAATAAGTATGCTTATTGTTGGAGCTTTGCTTTGGATATATGGTAACATTCTGCTGGGAGTTTTATTTTAATCTATTTAAGTCAACATTCTCCATAAAAGTATACATATTTGGAACTATCATTTTTGAAATATATTTATGATTCTCTGTCTGTATGAAATATGTTTCTGGCTAAGATTGTCCTGAACTAAAACATTTACCCCCACCCTGTTCAAAAATGTCCTGGCAGTAAGTAAAAATGAAGAGCAAAATTCTTCCTGCAGATTCACCCCAAAGTGAATGCAATGAGCTACATTTTTTTTCTCTGGGTCAGAAACTGTACTAGCCCTGGGAGTGCTGCAACAGCATTTCCCTTATTCCCAGGGGTTGGCTTGGGCATGCACAACAGAGTGAAACGTTTCTGTTCAACTCTAGTGCACACATGCCCTAGTGTCAAGTCAGCTAGTGATCCCTGGAAAATGTAAAATGGTGGCATGGCACCCTGTTTGTTTTCTTCCCTAGGCCCAGACTTATAAAAAGAGCACCTGATTAGGGTAAACACTTCGATTCACTGAAGGAAGCCTAACATGTTGCCACTATCCAGTGAATACACCTTTCCATATCCGTTTGTTGAATTCAGAAACATTATGTACAAAATATAATTTTACTATTACAGCGATGTTCTGTGTGTAATTTGCAACAATCTGCCAAATATATAAAAAATGTAACTTTAAGATTAGGGGGTCTTGTTCTCCTTTGGACCCATAATAACACATTACTTCTTCCTTTATGCTGCTAAAATACAAATAAAACTATTAGAAGCAGCCCTAAAAAAAGCCACATTTGAAACAATTATTTCAAGTTTAATATTATAAAATATAGATGCTGTATATAGGACAGAAATAGGACATAGGACATACATGGAAAATAATTCATATTCAGATCTCAAATAGTTCATAATTAAACTGATATACTCCTAGTAATCATAATTAAATGACAGAAACATGTTCTTTTTAAAATAACCCAACGCAACTGCAGTCCAGCATTATGTTTAAAGGAGCAGAATACCCCAGCATGGATTCAATAAATGTGCTGATGCACAGACAGATGACAGAAAGAAATATAGACGTTTAGTGTCGGACTGGGACTCCAGGGGCCCACCCAAAAACCTTAGACCACGGGCCCACTCTCAGTACTATTATTTTTCTTCTCCTCACTCAACCTCTATTCCCCATTCCCCATGTCTCTATTCTTAACATACTATAATCTATCATTCCATCTATTTAGCCTCTTTATTCTCAAAGAAATAGGGAATGACCATGAAATAGGCCAAATGTTTAGCAGCACAAGCGCCCACAGACACCTGGGCCCACCAGGAGTTTTCCTGGTATCCCGGTGGGCCAGTCCGACACTGTAAACACAAAGGAACCTATTGATGATTAGAGCAAAGCACTATTCCTCCTATTCCACTAAATTCTGGCAAGAAGACCTTCAAGTTAAACATATGCAAAAACACACATGTAACAGCACTGTTTAGAGCTTGTTTTTCAAACAGCACCCTTAGAAATGCTCTTTATGAACACTTAATGAACAGCCCAAGGTTTTTTGGTTAGAGCTGGAGATCCCAAGGCTGGACATCCTAAGTTTCCTATAAAGTTTCCCTTTCTTGCATTCAATCTATGGCTCCCCTGTGCTTAAGGGCTAAACTACAGGGCAGGTTTTGTTCAATGGGGACATAAGAGCTCTTGGGGAAGGGACAAATTACCAGGAACTGAACTGAGCTAATCTGCACCTGGAATGGAGTGTCGGACTGTGGCAATGAAAGACTGAGGCCACATAGGTTCCCCAGGGCACGCAAGGGTGTTTTTAAACCTATTGATTTGCTCTACATACTGTGCTGGGGTTTCTTTAGCCTGTCTGTGTCAGGGGTAATATAACCTTTCAGTATGTATATAGACTATAAGGATGTGCTATGCCAACTATATGCCTTATACTCTATGTTGTTTGCCAAGCTTTCTCTGCCTGCTTGTGCCAGGAATAATATTGCATGCCAATATGGACTCTTAAGGTGTGTAATCTGCTGTTGCCTATATGTCAGCTGGGCTATGAGTAGTGAATAGTGTGGTGTATGTCCCTTTGGTTACTATGAATACCACAATAGTTGTTGCCTACACCCGGATTTGTGGAAAGGCCACCAAGGCCCTGGCCTAGGGCGGCAGGATTTTAGGGGGCGGCATGAAGCCCAACCACACCACATGAAGCTCTGAGGCTGATCATGAGATACAATAGTTTTTTTAAAATTTCCCATGCACCGATCCCCAGTGCTCCGGACCTGATGATGAAAATGCACAAATTAAGGGGACAGGAGTGATGAATGGCAGCGGGCCTAGGAGCACCCGCTATGTTTACATGTGACTCCACTCAGCCATCTTCTCCCTTTTATAGTAATGATCAATCTATGACTGAGCCTGGTGGTCCTCTGTTCTCTTTTGTAACACTCTCCCCCCCCCCTTTTCTGATTTTTGGCCATTTTGTTTTTAATGTATTTTTGCCTCCTAACATTTTGTTGGGGACACTATACTTGATTATAAAAGACTTTTTTAAGATCCTATGTGATATCTGCAATCATTCTCTGTTTCATGATGTTTCTATCTTGTATTTACTGCACTTGATGACATCACAGGGAGGAGGTTGGACACTCATTTACATAACCAAATGTAGGTTGTGTGGGATACTGGTGTGTTTGGGATGTCTTGAGAAAGCTCCTCTTAACAAAATGTTGACAAAAAAATTAGTAAGTGCTCTATATATATATATATATATATATATATATATATATATATATATATATATATATATATATATATATATATATATATATATATATATATATATATATATATATATATATAGTCAAATACAAGAGTCCTCTGCACTCAACCCAGGTGATCCCACTGGTGTCTAATAAAAGGGCAGCCAAATATGGGGGTTTACTTTGAAAGCAGCAAGTAAGTTGCAGGTAAAACCTAGTCCATTTGTAAAATGTATAATGAAGCAATATAATTCTTAATGAATCAGATAAAATTGAGTGTAGGACTGGCCAGATATGGGATGACTTTGACGTAGTTGGCCAGCTTAAATATATTGCAATATATGGACAAACAATCCCTGTTTTGTTTAAAGGGTAAGGCATTTTTTAGTAGCAGTATGCACAAAATGTCGCTGTCTTAAATATATTGATAATGGGTTGAGTGCAGAGGACTCTTGTATTTGACTATATGTATTTTGTGGTCACAGCCTCATTGCACCCCCGCCTAATGGTTTTAAAAAATAGTGGTGAGCACAACTTTCCCTTGTTTGTTATATATATATATATATATATATATATATATATATATATATATATATATATATATATATATATATATTTCTCGTTTTTCAAAAATAGAAGTAAAAAAACATTTTAAGAATGAACCCATCAAATGATAGAAATTGTATGCTGGATGATAAAAGACACTTGCCTGTACTTTCTGTGCATAATTTATGTTATTAATGGAAGGCCAAGGGCCAAACTTGAGTATTATATTTAGGAAAAAGCCTAGTGGAACAATTCATTACAGTGCCAGCCTCTGGCAAAATGTTAGGAGAAATCAGAGGGCCACTACTGAGGGCAGTTTTCAGACACCTTTCTTATAAGGCAAAATCAAAGAATCCATTTGACTTTAAGGGATGAATGAAATCCCATCAGCAGAAATGTAATGTGTCCTAGGCAGACAATCTCACACTCCAAGTGTGCCATCATTTCATACTATTCCAGGCTCCATTATAGTTCCTGTCCCACTAATATGTCTCCCTTTTAACACTATATAACACTATATATATATATATTCGAGAACAAGATGCAGAATGTTAAAGCTCCAAGATATCCTGAAAGTAAAGTTAGTATTGGCTAATTTACATTCCCTGGGAATGATCTGAGCATTACTGAAATAGAGTCCCTTATGTATGCTTCAGTTAAAGTATGCCTTACTGGAAAATCACAGCATACCAGAATTCATTGGAGAGTTGCACATAAATACAGTTCACTGAACTCTAAAATGACTTCTTTTAACCTATACGATTTGAAAGCACATAGTCAAGACCTGCGCTCACATATTAGGGAAACTATTGCAGTCCAAAACCCGTCATAAAGGAAACCTTTATCACATCATCCTCCCCACTTAAAAAAACTTACAAAAGAAAGTACCGGTATGGGACCTGTTATCTGGAATGCTCGGGACCAAGGGCTTTCCGGATAAGTGATCTTTAATTAATTTAGATGTTCATACTTTAAGTCTTCTAGAAAATCATGTAAACATTAAATAAACCCAATAGGGTTGGCTAGCCTTCTGCGCTACCACTATGCATCTATATCACTGTTTATTGTGGTAGATACTAATGAATATTTACAGACTTTAATCTATGCAATTTTAATAACGTAGTTATTCTAGGCAATACATGTATAAGTAGATGTCATTTAGAAAGTAGTGCAACTTTATCAGTGTTAAATAAAAAAGTTATATAGGGTTTAATTAACATAAAACGTAAATTAGAGATGTATAAAAGGAAGGAGTGATCATTCAAAAGCAGCTGGAGGGCCATGTTCAACTAACCCTGTATTGTTCTCAATTCCTTAACAATATGAAGATTTTTGCATATCATTTTTGCATAAGTAGGCTTATTCATCTAAAAATGATATTTGCTAGTATGTTGCTATTGCTTGTACATTGCTGTTGTTCTGAAACAGGGCATGAACCAGTTTGACCAAACACAAAGCTAACATGTCAAGAAATCTTTGGCTATCAATCTTTTTAAGATTACATTATACAAACAGGGTTGACCTACTTACTATAATACAATAATACTCTATGTGATTATAATACAAAACTATTCTATAGTGTTCTGCTTGGCTGTCACTAGTTTTCTTATAAGGCTTTAAAGTGGTAACAAAAGTTATTTCTAATTCTAGTTCAACAGTGTCATTTTAGTGTTGTTCACCTTCCAAATACTTTTTTAGTTCAGTTGTTTTTACATAGTTCACCAGAAATAAAGATTATTTTCAGTTGCTTTTGAATTTAACTGAAGTTTAAAGTTTAATGTTCCTGTCTTTGGTGGGAGTGTTTCTGTCTGGCAGCTGATTAATCCAGGCACAGATTTTGAACTGCTACAATTTGCTACATAAGTTGATACATTTCTCAGCAGTATATTTTGAATATTAACAACTATTGTATTAATTCTAACAGCTGCGTTTAATGAAACTCAGGGATTCTGCTCAGCAGGGACATAGATAAGAAATGTACCATTTTAGAAGATTAATTAAGGTGAAAATTTTAATTTAGACATTAATATTAGAAAAATAGTCACAAATAAAAAAAAAAGAAATGAATTGAAAATGTCTTTATTTCAGGTGAACTGAAACCAACAGAACTGAAACCCATTGAATTGAAACCAATTCAACTAAAAAAAAGTGTTCTTAGGACTTTGACTTGGCCATTCCAGAACATTCTCTTTAGTCTTCTTTAACTATTCTTTGGTAGAAGACTTTTGTGTTTAGGATAATTGTCTTGTTGCATGACCCACTCCACAACAACAGATGTTTGAAATTTGCCTGGTTCTCTGGTATAGTTCAGAATTAATTGATCCATCAATAATGGCAAGCTGTCCAGGCCCAAACCAGAACATCATGTTTCACAGACAGGATAAGGGTCTTATCAGTGTTTTCGTGATGGTGTACTCATGAACTTCAACATTCTTCAATGTGAGACAGGCCTTCAGTTGCTTAGAAGGTACCCTGGTTTCCTTTGTAACCTCTCAGACTATTAGACATCTTGCATTTGGAGTAATCTTTGATGGTCGACCACTTCTGGGTAGGGTAACAACTCTCTTGAATTTCCTCCATTAGTACACAATCTGTCTGATTGTTGATTGTTCCAAGCCAATTTGGAGAAACCGCACACCTAACAAAACCCAAGCAGAGTTTCTTGGTGCTCGGTGGTAGGGGAATCAGCAACCGCCCAACCAAGGTACGTAGAAGGATCACCGGCACACAGGAGTTTAGTCAGCAGGGCAAGCCCTTGCAATTTTATTAATGCAGTGCAACGTTTTGGGGCACGCCCCTTTGTCAAGTATGATCCTTCTACGTGATTGTTGATTGTGCCAAATGTAATTCTGAAATAAAGGCGGTTTTATTTTAATTTGATATGGGAGTGCTGCTATCTATTTTTGATGTAGTTTGAAGGATGTGAAGGTGAACACATTAATTGGCGCGCACCCCTTAAAGTAAGCCTTTGTAGATTTGAATGCTGGATAACGGTCTATATGTTGATTGGTGAAGTTCAAACTCTAGAGATAGTCTTGAAACCTTTTCCAGCTTTATGGTCATCAACAATTTTTTTTCTGAGGTCCTCACACAAAACCACAAATGTGTTGTATGTGTGACCAGGCTGTTCTTTAAATAAAACGAGGTCTCTGTTTTATCACTACTTAATCAAGAGCGTCAATGCATTCGCTAAAAGTAATTTTGCTAGTTCTGGGGCTGGCAAACTACCATGATTAATACAAAAGACCGGTGATCACTGGTTGAAGGTGCTGGGTGCTTTTACTGGAAGACCCTTCGCTTGCACAGGGTCATAGATACTTGTAGTCAAAAATCCAGAAGCACACCAATAGATTGCTTAGTGAAATCAGTGTTTTATTAAGCCCACGTGTATCTGCAAAAGGGCAACGGTTCGGCCCCTCCGGAGGCTTGATAAATGGCCCGGAGGGGCTGAAACGTTACCCTTTTGTGGATACACATGGGCTTAATAAAACACTGATTTCACTAAGCAATCTATTGTTGTGCTTCTGGATTTTTGACTACTTCTTACTATCTACATCATATTCTCCATGCTAATATCCCACATATTTAATTGTTTTATAATGTAAATTTGCCAGTCTATTTTCCATATACAATTGACTGAACTTTTGTGCAGTTAGACACTTTATATTACATACTTCTTATAAAGTCACAGACCCATGTGGTGATGTTCCAACATACAGCCTTTACAGGAAATGATTAAGAATCAATAATAAATTATGACTCTGACTTCTAGGGTACTGATGATAAATAATGAACATGATAAAAATTTTAAGCTAAAAATAAAATATTAAAAATGTCTTCACGTTTGTAAGTAGTTTACAGCCTGTGTGAGGCATTTTATGAGGCGGTTGTAACTTGCTGCAAAGTGCCAGGAATCTAAAGCAGAATTCATTAGAAGCATTTAACTAGCTAAAACAACAACACCCACTTGGCAAACGATTCCACTACTTTATCTGTGAGTGAGTAAGAAGCAGTGCATGGCTACAAATCAGATAGGGTATATACTGTAGGTTAGTGCAACAAATGGAAGCTGATGAAATATTTCTTGTCTTGGAAAGGTGGTTGAATGTTGAATAGCAACTAGGTCTTTACTGAACACAACATTTAAGTCAACCAACAAATCATGGGGTCAGCACATATTCTTATTATAAACATAAATGTATATGCAAAGCAGCTCAGTATAGAGCTGTTAACCCCTTCCTATTTTTTCGGGAATTACTCAAATTTGGCCCTCTCCCCTCAGTCTTCCGCCATCCTACTGCATTCTCCCGAATTTTAAGCATTTCCTCAATTATCCCTGTACGTTCTTTTTAAAATTTGGCTGCACATGTGCAGCAAGTATTCAAGATGTCTTCTGGAGAAAGTGTGCATGCGTCGGTAGAGAAATGCAGCTTCAGGCAAGAAGAGCTTTGCACATAAATGTAATGTCACTTCCTGGCGTGGGGGTGGTGCCATGATGACACTTTCGGGTCTCCTGAAAATTTTTAGGGGTGCACTGTGCAGGATCCCCCAGGTAAGCATTGCAAGACATTGACAGTTCTATCAGTAAGGCATGGTATACTATTCTCTGGCACATCAGGTCTGGACTGGTATTCAAAATAGACCCTGCACAGATAGCAGTTCCCAAAATTCCCTAGAGATTAGCAGCAAAAAAAACCCACAAAAAATAACGCTAACTGGAAGCTGCCTTGGAATTTTACTGTATACATCATACTAAAATGTTGTTTTACATTACATTCACACCACAAAGTATTTACAGTAGATGTTTAATGTATTTTTATAAACATATTTATATTTGTAATTTTTGCATATTGCTAATGTTGCATAAAACAAAGAGAAAAAACTATGGTTTATACACAGCAGGTCTGGAGTGGGATTCAATTACATAGAGGCCTAAACTGCCCTCCATCAGCCCACCATATAGTCACTGGGGCATTTTACAGCTGCCCCTCTACCATTTACCAGAATCCAAAGATTGCCAGTCCAGGCCTGGTACACAGATAAACATAGATTAAATATGCAACGTGCAAGATGCATCCAGAACTATTCAGGCAGCTCTTTGACAGAGTTTCTATTAGGAGCCTCAGTGTACTAAAGACGACAGAGCTTCATAATTGAAAAAGAAGTGACTGGTTTCTGCAGCAGGTTTTAGCTTCTGACTTAGAAAGGACATCAGACTCAATGTAGGGATGGAGGTTATTTTGTGGGCTATTTACAGGAAATTTCAAATAAATGATTTGCTTATTTTTTAACATATTCTCTGCCCTACAACCTCTGTATGTCTGTATTTCCAGACACCAGTTCCACACCCCTTAAAGATAAGATAAGATTCTTTATTTGTCACAGGTATACTGTATGTATACAGGTATAACATACAGTGAAATGCATCCTGATCCATTTTTTTAGACTGTGCAAAATTAACATACTAGTTAAATACTACAACTAAGTACAAAAGGTTTACCAAAAGAATTCTAAGAAAACGTTTAAATTTAGGTCCACAGAATAATAAAAACACCCTCTCACCACATTCCTTTTTGAAGTGATGGATTCTGTGATGTGATGATCACCTGTTTTATATAGTGGGTGGTGCACAAATTGTCTGGAAATCACTTCACAATATAACGAGGTCAGGGAGGGTTTGCATTACACTGTGAGCCTAAGGGGTTGAGGAACTAGTACTAATGAGCACACTCAGAAACACAAAAGAATGGATTTGAGTGCATCAGCTTATTTTTGTCTGTAACCTTAGGGTTGAAAATTTCCAATGCAAAGCCAATACATTTGTAATCTCACCAGTAGTATGTGGGGTCTGAGTGCACATCCCCAGACCTACAGCACAAGGTGAAGGTATCCAACCAAACAGAAGACAGCAGGCACTCACATATCCCACAAAAACAGACTTATAAAAGAGCTGAGAACTTTATATCAGGCCACAAAGTAAATTTATTAACGTTTCATGCACTCATGCACTTAATCATAACCTATTTGCTGCATAAATTAACACACCTTTTTAAGAATTCCTGGGGCCCATTCATTTCCACCTTTATAACACCACAATATTTTTGTAATCCTTCACCAACAGAAGGCCCATCCCTGAGTGAAAGTCCCTGGTGTGGCACTTGATGTACCCTGGTCTGGCATATCAAGGATTAACCCTTCTTTGCCTTATACTGCCATAATAGTGCTACATATCTGGGGGAAAAATGCATTTGACAGAAGCCAACTTGCAGATATGTTTGTGTAAATAAAAAACAAAAATAAAGTATATTTTACTTTGTATTTTTGGAAGTTTAGACATTTTTTTGAAGGAAAGATCAAAAATTTCAAAAATTTACAACATGTTAATAACCAGAGAAGAATATAAATTTTCTCCTTTTGGTTGTGAATGGGAGAGGGATCTGGGTATAAATTTTTCTGATCAGGAATGGGCTAAGATATTTAAATATAACAACAAGATGACCAAGGTTTCAAAAACGAAAGAAGCCATGTATAAACTGATAACGAAATGGCATTATAAGTAAACTTAAGAGAATGTTCCCACAAACATCAAATAAATGTTGGAGATGTAAAACAGGGGAGGGGAATCATACACATATTTGGATATCATGCCCGCTCCTGGATGGTTATTGGAGTCAGATATTAGAGTGTATATACAAAATTTCTGGGATAAGAATTCAGAGGGCGGATTTTGCTCTGATACTATTTAATATTAACATAGATAAACAAACTATGCTTGACGACCCCCTTACCTTCCAGTTAATACAGACCGCAAAATCCTTAATTCCAAGGAACTGGAAATCTGAAAAGCCTCCGATTTATAGGGAATGGATTAAGGCTGTGAAGGAAATAAGTTTATTAGAAGAGCTAACTCATTTACTGTATATCATAATACTAGCAATAAATATTGGAGAACTTGGCTTCCTTGGCATAAATTTTTGGAGGACCTTTTAAGGAAAGAAAGATTAAAAGGCAAATAAAAGGAGGGGAATAAGTCCCGGCAGTCTATATATTATATGTGTTGATATATGTAAATGTAAATTATTTCACCCTTGTACTTCCCCTTTTTGTTTTGTACCCTTGTCGAAAAATTGAAAATAAAGAAATTTTAAAAAAAAATAAAGGAGAAGGAAAGTTGTTTAGCACGTGGGGGTGCCAATTGTTAGGCACCCTCAAGTGAATGTATTTACTTACCTGGGCCTGTGCTCCTATCAGCAGAAAAACTCCTCTTCCGGCTTCTTCTTTCTTCAAATTTCCCGGGGCAGACGCATGCGCAGTAGAATGAAAAAGCGACTTTTCAGTTAAAGTTTGGCTTTTCACTCTAATTTGCATGCGCAGCCGTGTGAAGAAAGAAGTAGCAGGAAGAGGAGCGCTCCGTGGTGCTCACTGGAATAACCCTGGGCTGGTGCAGTTTTCTGCTGATAGGAGCCCAGGGTTTCAGATAATTATATACATATATATGCCAAATGTTAGGCAACCCAAGTGCTAAACGACTTTCCTTCTCCTTTAATGTGAAAAAGGGAGGGTATGTTTTTTCTTAAAGAAATTCTGTTATGTGGGATTTGGAGCTACATTTTTCCAATGAAATACAAACACCCAATCCATAAAATATTAATCTGTTCAACAGGTTCTGCCATACCACTAGATGGAACCTAAAATCTTTGCAGATTTGCATTAAGTACAGGATGGAGGCATCACTGAATGTAGCCATATCAGCATACTTGTCACTTTCCTCTAGGGAAATTACAATACCCTGGAGCAGTGTGATCCATAGACTAGTTCTGGGAAACATTAAATAACTTTTTTGTAACCTTTCTGAAACCTTAGAGAAAATAGTTGCCATGGTAACATATTCTTACAAATAACTGTGTCAGGAAGATAATTTGCAGAGGTTTGCTCAAAACCAATCATTTCTGTTTAAATACCGAAAAATAAAAGAATCTGGTATATCAAAAGTATGTAACTTCACACATGGCCTTATCAATCATTTCAAAGCTAGCCTGTGTCAAACAAACCTTCCGGCATAGCTCATTGAAATCAGAATAAATCTTTAAAAGCCTTAAAAACCTTTTTGAGGAAAAGCTGGAAATAAATATAATTACCCTTTTTCTTTTGGAATATAATAACAAGGCTTTTTACATATATGTATGCAATAAAAGAATCATTCTTTGCTTTGGATTTCACAACAGTACAAGGCACTATCCCAAGAGCTAAGTGCTGTAAGGAAGAATTTAATTATAGGATTTCACCGCAGTATACGCTCCACTTTTTGTGGTTGGTAATGAAATATTCCTATTTTACATGTACTTGGATTTATGTGTATCAAACCTTATTTATATAGCACTAGGATATGCACGCAGTATCTGTACCATTTTACAATACAGAAACGTATGCAGAGGGAAAACAAACACTGTAATAAAGAAATATAGATATATAAACATAAGATTCTATGCTCGTTTGGACAGGGCCCTCTTCACCTATTGTATCAGTTATTGGTTGTAATCATGGGCGTCTGCAGAAAAATTTCCTGGGTGGGCGGGGCAAGAAGAAAACATATTACACAAATGACTTGTACCCATATTTTGGTTTCCACACAAACCTAACAACAGCTTTTCTATAAATATATAAAGTAGTAAGTGTTGCACATGTATAGCATTGCCGTTCTGTTAGTGACACAAACTTCATGTTTGCCAGGACAGCACTTGGTATTTTCTACTTTCTTAGCACAATTACTAGCCAGCAGTTTATAGAATGTTATTCCCTCTAAAGTTCTAGTTACAGCTGGATCTGGATACATACAGTGAAGCCTCCATTTTACATACACTCATTTTAAGTTTTTCCATATTTTATACCATTTTCCCACCAATATATATTGCATAATACATTTCTCTGACTTTACACCAGGTTTTCTGGTTCCCTGAAAAATCTAAAATGGGGGTTGTACTGTACATAAAGTAGCGTAACAACAGGAACAGGCTGTGCACAACAAAATTTCACTAACATAGAATCTATGGGGCAAATTCACTAACAGGCGAAAATTCGCCAGCGCTGGCTTCGCGCACATCACAACACTTCGCCAGGCGTAAATTCGTCTGGACAACACATTTTTTGTGACTTAGAAAAATATTCAACTTTTTTTTGAGGAACTACTATCTACTCTATTGCACTTCACCTGGTCTAAGGTGGTGAAGGCAAGTCTGGCGATAGAGGTAATGGTCAGTAAAATCAAAAACTTAGTGAATTTACGTAACGCTCTTTCGCCAGACCGAAAATTTGGCTTGCGTTAGAGTGCGAAGTTGCGCCAGAGTCTATCTCCTTGGCGAAATTACGCCAGCTCCCGTTATTAAATCGGCGAAGTGCCTAAATGACGTCACACTGGCGAATTTTCGCCAGCGTTAGCCAATTCGCCCTTTAGTAAATTTCCCCCTATGTTTATACATTCTGTTTCAGTCTAAGGGAAAGTTGATTTGTTCCCAGAGTGGCTGAAGGGTTAAATGAATGGAGAGTGGTAGAATTTCACTCTATGTGGCCATCTCTAACTTCACTTTTTGATAAATATACCCCTATATCATATACAAGGTGTGCATGTGTCACCCCTCACCATGCAGGTCTAAGTTGCATACTTGTGTGAAAGAAATTCGGGGGGGGGGGAAACATTGCTAATTGCACCAATTTCATTTAGTATGTTGCACTCATTTAAGAAACTGTACTATATAGATAAAATCAAGTCCATCAGAAATGAAGAACTGTTTGATTAGCATGCTATAGGAAGGCCAATTCTGGCTTCTGAGTTTTCAGTATTCTATTTCAATACTACTATTTACAAAGAAGATAATCTGAGTGGGCTTATTTTCTATTACTATGCATATATTTGCAAGTGTGAGTGCATCGTTATCGCCCAAAAGACAAGCCAGTCAGGATTTCAAATTCTTATAACTATCTTTAATTGACAATAATATTTTATACAAAATAAAATATAAAAAAATAAATACGTGGCCATAAAGCTGATCACTTTCATACCCCTTCCTGCAAATATCTAGATCGTCTATTCAAGCAACATAAATTCCAAGTGTCTGTATTTTCAGTGTACGTGCTTCAGAATAGAAATTGCCAATTATACTGGGTAAGAAACACTAAATAAAACCATCTTCCAATCCATTTTTGCCCTTTTTTGTCAGTGTACCTGTGCCTAGCTACCTTCAAGTAAACAAGCTGTGATTACGACCAGGGCATATAAACACACACAATGAATGCTGCATGTGACATAGGAAAGTAAAGATATTTAAGTACAGGTGAAACACAAAACAGATATTGAATTACTGGGGTTTTACATTCTAACTTATAACTAATAATGCTCCTGGCCACAACTTTTTCCATTACCCAGTTATACCTGATTCCATTAAAGGGCAAAATATACCCCTGTATTCGACATGAGTACAGCTTGTGTAGGAAGTGCATTCTACTAATTAAAAAAACATTACCCATATTTTCAATGTATTATTTATTTATCACACATAGAGTAAATTGACCCAGAATAAACAAGCCACTTCCTTTCCTAGTTGTCCCCACTGTCTCAGGCTTATAGATACACTCTGTGACTGTTAATTTAATTACATGCATTCTCCACTCACTGATGAAATTGGAAAATAAAAGTATTTTCAACTTTACTAAATTAGTGCAAATCTATTTGTTGTGATCTAAAAACCACAGAAATGTTCAACACAACAGGCAGAGAGCAAGACAGAAAGAATGTTCTAAACACACCCTTTTCATTGAAATCATGTTGAACACAGGTTTATTTTGCACTGCAGAGTGGTAATCTTTAAGGCTCACCACAACTAATATGGAATAGTACCCTGGACCAGTACACTTTTCAGTGAAGAGGAATGCTAGTGGGGTCCAAGCTAAGTGATTATATTCACTAGAGCAGTGGTCCCCAACCAGTAGCTCGCGAGCAACATGTTGCTCTCCAACCCCTTGGATGTTGCTCCCAGTGGCCTCAAAGCAGGAGCTTATTTTTGAATTCCAGGCTTGTAGCCAAGTTTTGGTTGAATAAAAACCAGGTGTACAGCCAAACAGAGCCTCCTGTAGGCTACCAGTTCACATAGGAGCTACCAAACAGCCAATCACAGCCCTTATTTGACATCCCCATGGACTTTCTCATGCTTGTGTTGCTCTCCAACTCTTTTTACATTTAAATGTGGCTCACGAGTAAAAAAGGTTGGGGACCCCTGCACTAGAGGGTACCTAACAAATGGACCCCTTTCCTCAAGTTAATAACATCTACGTGTCCTTAAAGGTCTCACAGTGCTAAAGCTTTTCAAGGCTTTTTTAAAATCTATATGTATTCCTTCTGTCCAAAACAATGTTTAGTCTTGTTTCTTGTGTAGGTCTATGGTCTGACATACATAGCTGGAAATCCCCTGCTGTGGCTAGCTAAGTGTTGGGCCTAAATTGGATCTGGGAGGGGGAGTGAGTCCTTTTTCCCATGTGCAGTGAGCTCTGACCAGATTTGGCCTGAAAGTGTCACTGTTATGCAAGAAGTATAAAAAGCTGAGCTGCCATGTGCTCAGGTTCAGTCTTCTTTCATCATTCCAGAATGGAGTGAGTCTTTTCAGCTGGGGTCAATTGAGCAAAAGCCCCTAGGCTATGGAGAGAAACCACATGGGTGGCGATGCCCTTGGTGGGCTCGGGGATAAAGGGGCCCCGATAATCGATTGGAGCTTGGAGGCAGCAGAGAGAGTAAAGAAACTGCCTGGTTATTGATTCCTGTGATGTGGGATGTGCTCACACTCAGGATGAGTGTTGAAGCCAGCCTTAAGATTAAAGATCATGTGAGACGCTGCGGATGCCTGCACCTGTTCTGTGTAAGTCCACAGTAAGTTTTGGCTTGAGGAAAGGGTATTGAAAGATGCGTGTCCCCTGTTTGAGAGCAGGTGTTGTTTGTGTGCCTGCTATGTGGGAGCAACTACCTCTGGCCAACAGGTATTTGGGGCAGGTAGTGCTACCTGAGTTACAGAGCTCTTGGGAGTCTTGGTCTTGGGTAGAAACTGTACCAGGAGTTGGACGTTTTTCCCTAGTTATATAAAGTTGCTGTGTGCCTGGGGCTGCAGAGAGAATACAAGAACAGGAAGAAGATTGCAATGTGGTGCTCCTACAGATGTATCCCGTCTACTGCAGTTACACAGGAGCTCAGAATCTGGGGTAAGCAATTATAATCACAAGGGGATGCCTAATATATTGGCACCCAATCCCCACCAAGTGGCTAAACTACATGGGACCTTTTTTTTAATGTCCTTGCATTATGGAATTAAGAAATAACATCCAACTTGTTAGATGTAGGTGCATGTGTAAAAATGTAAATTAAAATCTGATCGGTAAAATACATTCGATTTGCCATCTGACAGCATGCTGTGTTTTTATCCACTAGACTTTTTCCTTCTCATTGAAATATTTCAAATTTTGGATGTAGACAAGATATCATCCAACATTAGCTCATCAGATACAACAATACAGCATGAAGGATCATTTTGTAGGATACATCAAAATCTTATGTTGTCTTGTGCAAGCAGCAAAGTGGCTTTTCTGGGTCCTTAACCAGCCTTTCAGGTATTGCCCCCCAATGCACCCACACTTGCCTTTCGAAGTGTCAGAGCTGGTTACGGGGTGGGGCACACATTGCTAGTGCAGAGTGTGCAATTGCTCTCTTTGTATTAAAATCACACTTTTTTTGGCTTTCATCTGCTGAACTGGTGGACATGCCTGGGGAGCCTGGTATCAACAAGGCCCAGTAAAGAATTCTGCCCCAGAAGGACAACCCTTCTAGTGAAAGCTGGGGAATAGGGACCTCTTGATCAAGGTAAAGTCAGTTACACTATTGCCAGATGCCCTAAAGATGAACCTTAAAACCTTAAAGCCATCTCCTCAGTGGTGTCACAAAGCCCTACTCTACCTATGGCTGTATCTGACATCATCTACTTGTCTTGGACAATAAATCATGTTCTAGTTTATGAACAAGAACCTCTGGTGTCCTATATTTTATTTTCTATACAGTAGCAGAGAGGTGTAGATCCACAACATATTCACCTTCCCTTTCCACTTAGTGAAGACCCATCAGTCCAGTGTGACCCATGTTCTACTGTTCACTAGCTTGGGATGGCCTGTTTTAAGCCAACATAGAGTTACACTTAGTTATGTTTTAGTATTTTAAAAAGGACTGCAAATAAAAAGCCATTTAGCCTAATTAAATGCCTATTTGATTATCTGAAATGTCATGTTTGGCCATTACAAGTAGCTATACCAGGCATGCCTCATGTGTGGTATAATGTAAAGGAGTTGCATTTGTTAAGGTGTTAGTGCACTCCTGGCTTACAACATACAGTTTATTGTTGCATACTGCCAGAAGCATCCATACTATATTTGCATTAGAATAAAAATTACTTCTATATTCAGTTCAGTCACTCTTGTTAGAAGCAGCTGCTACGTTAACAGGGCAGACAAGTCATACATTTTTCTAGGGTGAGCTGAATAGTTGACAATAAGAAGGACAGAACTCCAACACTTCAACAATTATCAATACAAGAGTGTACTATTAAATGATCAACTTGATCTAGATTAAAACTATATATTAATAGTGCTGTGTATATTTAGACACATTATACCCTACTGTCTTGTATAACACAAAGAACAATGAACGCAGCAAAACAAGATGACAGTTAAAACCTCAAATGGAAACACTTGTAATGAGTTTCTCAGTGCAGCACTTAAATAGGCAGCTACAGAGGGCCCTGACCTATTTCAAAAAGGCTTTTAATGCCCTCTGATATCCAAGGGGTAAACAGCAAAGCTTTTCCTTATAGGAAAAAAATCACAAAGATATCCCAGACATATTACAGGATAGCAGAGAGCAGCCAGATCTTCGGTCTTAAATCTTTCTTCCTTATGCTGTGGAAGCTATTTTCATTCCCTGTGCAGCAACTAACCATATGGATTATGTTAATAATAAGAACATGAAACAAAATAGCAAAACAATGCTGTGTTTGTTAATTTGTATTGCCCAAGAACTTTCCTAGTTTGTTCTCCCTCTTTTCTCTTGTATATTGTGGGGATTCACTCATATGGCAATACCTTTTTCAGAGGAGGGGACAGCAACACCTGTATGTATCTTGTGCTTTTGTGCAGCACTTGTTCTTTGCAAAATAGAACAATATTAATATCTCCCAACAAGAAAGAAGGACAAAAAGTTCTGCCGCTAGTAGCGCTAGCCCATTTTATGAACACCCCCCTAATTACCATGTCCATTTTATAAAATTTAGCAGGTAGGAGAGTTTGAACACATTTCTTGGAGTTTTAGGGCCATGTTGTTATAACAGTTTTGCTAATGAAGTTGAAATTACCCTTTAAGCTGTCAGTCTCAGTTCTCCCAAGAAACCTGCTCATCTTAAATAGTTACAACTGTATCTTTGCTCATTTTAAATGATCACAAGTGTATTTAAGTGTAGGCACTGAGTATTCGGAACTCTGTCAAAAAGCCTCTTATTTAGTATCTTTTTCTGGCAAAAATGGAAATCAAAAAGAAACAGAGGACTTTCTAATGAGAATCGAGAACTTAGCTGAAATCTGGACAGTTCCCCAGAAAACAGGACAGTTGAGAGGTATGCAATATTCATTTCAGACAACATAAGCAAATAAACAATTTAAAGTTCATGTTTCCTACACAAAAATAGACTGGTGTATGGACAGACTGTATACGTCAGCAACCTGCTTTACTCATAAGTTTTCCCTCAGCTTTTCCTAGATGGTGACATAACACAACCTCTGTTATTCTCTCTGCTAGTCTTATAGTCTTATACAGCATTGTGAGAAAGGCTTTATATGATTTTCCCAGTCACTGTGCCACAAAATATTCAAGTTTAGTATCTAATATCGTCACTACAGGGTACTGATAAATCTGTAATTCGGAGAGCTCTGAAATACCTGTTTAAATAAAAAATCTGTCATTTTTGTATGATTTGCTTTTTTCTGTAACAAAAAAAACACAGCACTTATTAGTGAATTTCACCCTTGCAGCTGACCCTAAATGCCTCCAGGGATGTGGCCATAGAGACACTATGATTCATACATTGTGGTCTTGCTCTATGGTTCATTTTATTCTTGGAATTTCCATTACAAAGCATCCTTCCACCACTCTATTATGTAAAAAAATGAATGACCTTACCCTTTTACAATTTCAATTATTTTACCATTACAATGTCACTGTGTCCTCCCCTCTTTATAAAGGGGTGGGTGACAGTAAATTATCATTTTAGCATTTTATGCATTTTAGCCATATTCAATTTTAGAGTATAGTTCTCCTTTAAGCTCTCTTTTCTTCTGTAATGAAAAGCTGCTCTGTGAAATGAGGTCCATCAAATGTTTTCCTATATTTTGGATTGTTTGTAATACACTACCTTTTTTGTGCCATCTTTTCATGACTGTTATAAAGCAGAACTGAATTTTTGTAAAGCAATACTGTTAAGTATTTTCCCTAATCTGCACAACAAAGAGGACCCAATGGTTACCCGAACACAAAGCAATTGGGCCACTAAGTAACTCATTTAGCTGTGTAACGTGCTACTGTTATATTATTATAATGTTATTAATGTAAATATGTCATACATAACAAGCATTTAGTATTGACATGTTGCCAGGAATGATATAAGACAATATTGTTGAGAGTGTCAGAACTCACCTCACCTTACACCTTAGTTAAGAAGGTTTAACTAGCAATAAGGAACTCAATATAAACAAGCCCCTCATTTCAACTACTTGTTATCTGTCTGCAGTTAAAAGCAGGAGTTTAACTGGGAATCGCTCCTCCGACAACTACTCTAATACAAATGGATATTTGAAATACCTTTGTTTTATTGTTCTGCTTTTGTATGGTACGACAAATAACAAAGTGTGTCGTTTTGAATTAAAGCAACAGGCAGAAAGAAAATCCAAGAAAAGCTCTATTCATTAAACTCATTGAACACAGACATTCATTGTTTCTTTAAAAAGCGTTATATGGCATCCTCTACAGCAGCTGGCCTGGCCTACTCTCAGCTAAAGCTAAGGAGCAGTGTCAAGGAAAATCAGAAAGCATTTCTTTTTAAGCACAAGTCGTTGATTCTACAGTCATGTCCTTCCTGGAAACTCATTGTAGAGTGCTGTGGCCGAGACAAAAAAAAATGAAGATTTCTACGCAGTGCAGCCAAAGTCCATAACAACTGATAGGTGCAAAAATTAAACCTCCACAACTGTAGCTAAGTAACAGTTATGTGTAAGGGCAGATTCATCTTAGTTCTGGGAATCATTGGAAACACTACTAATGCTACCTTAACAGTGTAATATATGAAACAATACCATTATTTTTGAGCTAGACTCATTGCCTCAGAGATCAAAAGCCCATAACCTGTAACTGTAAAATGTTCACTCTGATGACTTGTCCTATGGGTACGAGAGCAGACCCCATGTCAACCATTGATATAAGTGTCGTCCTCCCAGCAGGGAAAGGATTATTTTGTTTAATGGTTCTGCTAATTATTTAAAAATATCACAGGGTGTTCTCAGTGATCTTGATTCATTATTAAAACTATCAATCTAATGGCTGATAATTATAGGAGAAAGAATTATCAATGTATTGAATTGTCAAGTTATTAGGCACACCCATATGATTCTAGTCACTTACCTGCCAAGGCTGGTGCTTCTCTTCTTCAAAAGACCCAATAGCCCAACACTCACTTTTTGCTGAGCCCTGCACAGACATCATTTTCAGGCCTTCCGGATGTCCCCCAACAGGCTTGGGGTGGCGAATTTCCAGTACAGAACTTTTACTGTACTGCAAATTGTTCACCAGAGTCTCTTCAAAAAGAAAATGTACTGTAGGAGGTGTTAAAAACAATGAACAATATGGATCTTACAATTCTAAAATGGTCAGATCTACAAAGAATTTGCATTAACCCTGACAGTGTATGTTCTCCATTTAAATATGTAATTAAAAGGGTATTATGCCTTTAAGTTCCCTTTGCCATAGTATACAAGGTCATATTCTTCTCAACTTTTCAAGTGGTCTGTATTTTGTATTGTTTTTGAATAAACTTTTGCCTTTTTCCAGCTTTCAAATTGTGTCACTTACCCCAGAAGCCAAAAACCAGCTTTGAGAGGCTACAGTTATATTGTTATTGTTAATTTCTATTAAATGTCTTCAGACCCTCTCTTATTCATATTCAAGTCTCTCATTCAAACCACTGCCAGGTTGCTATGGTAAATCAGACCTGCAACCAGATAATAGAAAAACAAACAGGCGGCACTCCGGATAAAAAATAAGGATTTTATTCCAACATGAGGTGGATCCACATTGCCTTAATCCCTTAATCATAGGCTCACAGGTCTGAAAATACAGTTTCCTTAAATACACAATGTAAAGCTGGACAAACTTTTAATTACACTTTGAACTATAAATAAAAGATAAATACATAGATACATAGCAGTGTGTTGAGTTCCTCAATATGTAATTACCAGTATCAGTCAAAAGGTATTTTAATTCCATTAGTTTAAAGGTAAAGACCACAATAAACTATATTTCAATATACATATATATATTTTTTAGAGAGAAGGAGGTAATGCCTATAAATTGCGAATGTAAAGAAACATTATTGTTCAAGAAAAAATTCAAATTCAAATAGAAAAAAATAAAGTAGTCAATGTAAAATGTAACATATAACACTATTAGATTCCAATAAGGGAAAAAAGATGATTAGCATAGTAAATATAAAAAGTGAAATGAAATCCCATTAATGTAGGTATGTGAGATCATATCTCGTATTTAAACCTTTTGGTACCCTAGTATCTAGCTTAAAAATCCAGAAGGCCTCCCTCAAATTTAGAGGTCGGAGGGTGTCACCTCCTCTAAGGGAGATTTTTACCTGTTCTATGACCCTAACTTTCAAATCTGCGATCTCTCTAGAGGAGCATCCTGCAAAATGTTTGTGTAAGGCGTCCTCGGCGCGTCCAAGATGGCGGCGCCCAGAAGAGGCCATGCGGCCGTCAGACATGCTGACGCTGGCGCATATTCTGGCGCATGTCCTGTGACATCATCTAGCGCGTTTTGGCGCGAAAATCCACCTATTTAAGGTCGCCAGAAGGTTCTCTCAGTGCCCGAGTATAGGTTCTTCTATCTAGAGTTCCTGGGTGTTTTCTAATTATTGATTCTTGATTCTCGACCTTTCCCTGAAACCTCGACCTTGATTCTTCGCTGCCTGGACTGACCTTTGCCTGAAACCTCGAACACGAAACCTTGCTGCCTGGACCGACCTTTGCCTGAACTGACGATTCTTCTGCCTAATCCATTGTACCGCAAATGTGTTTGCCTATTTGCTTTCTCCTTGGTCCGCACTCCAAATTGTGCCTTCGGGCCCTGACAGTTTGCCTATAGGGATTTCTCATCTTGGTTCTCAATGACCCTTATATGCTCTCTCACCCTATCTTTTAAACAACAGTTGGAACGGCCTACATATTGCTTAGTGCAGCATCTGCATTTCAGAAGATAAACAATGTGTTTTGAATTACAATTATAGATACCCTTATTCTGGTAAGTTATACCTGTGACGTTAGACTTTAAATTGTTGCTGACGTCTATCACCCTGCAAGTCTTACAAAAAGTTGCCCCACATGTGTAAGTTCCTTTAAAAGAAAGCCAGTTACTCGCTGTATCATTTTTATTATTACCAGCCGAGGAAACCAAACTAGGGGCCAAAATGTTTCCTAAAGTGGGCACTCTCCTAGGCACAAACCTGATGTTGTTCAGGGATAGTGTTTCCCCAAGTTTTTCATGATTGTATAGAATGGGAAGATACTTTTTTATTATGTTACAAACCAAAATATATTCTTTGCTATATTCTGTTATGAAAAAATGTTATCCTTATCCTTGTCCTTTCTCGTGGGACTGTTTTTATTATCCTTAATGTTACTAGTATTTGCTCTATCATAAGAAGCTCTTAACAATTCCAGGGGATAACCTCTTCTATGTAGTCTATCTGAAAGTTCTGCACTCTGTTCGGTGAAGGCTTTATCTGAGCTACAATTCCTATGATATCTGATGAATTGGCTATAGGGTATACTACGTAAGGTATGCCTTGGGTGGTAACTGTTAGCTTTAAGAATGGTGTTACCTGCTGTCGATTTTCGGAAAACCTCGGATTCTATCCTGCCAGAAAGCGCATTACCCTTTAACTTTAGATCAAGAAAATCAATCTCATGTGCATCAGACTTCAAAGAAAACTCAAGATTGAAATCATTTTCATTAAGATAAACTTGAAAATCATTAATAAGATTTGGTGTCCCATCCCATATGAATAGGAGGTCGTCAATATAGCGACCATACTAGATAATGTGATTACGGTGGAGGTTGTCACATCCAAAAATGTGGGACCGCTCCCACCAACCCATGTACAGGTTGGCATATGAGGGGGCGAAGGAGGCCCCCATTGTGGTCCCACATTTCTGGAGGTAAAAAACCCCATTAAAATAGAAAAAGTTATGTGTGAGAAGAAATCCCAAAATTAATAAAATGTAGTCAACAAAATCCTGTGTGTATTGTTTTGAATTGGAGAGAGTCTCCGTGATAGCTCACAAATCCTTATCATGTGGTATAGAGGAATAGAAACATTTAACATCGATAGAGACCCAAGAATATGTATTCAACCATGTGATGTCAGAAAGTTTCTCCAACAAGTGACTAGAGTCCCGCAGATAAGAATGAAGTTGAAACACCAAAGGTTTAAGGCTAGTGTCCACCCAGGTAGATAATCCCTCATTAGCCAAACCAATATTAGCCACAATGGGTCTCCCTTCCGGTGCAGTCAAAGACTTGTGTATTTTAGGGAGGTGGTGGAAAATGGGGATCACAGGACTATGTGGGGTGAGAGAGTCCTTGTCCCCCGAATCCACCACCCCCAGAGTGACTTGTGCCTGCACTTTAGGAGAGAAATGCTTTCTGGCAGGCTGCTGTTTTTCCTTCTCAATGTAACTGAATGTGTCTCAGTGGGACATGGGTTTCACTATTGAGTGTTGTTCTTAGATCTACCAGGCAGCTGTTATCTTGTGTTAGGGAGCTGTTATTTGGTTACCTTCCCATTGTTCTTTTGTTTGGCTGCTGGGGGGAAAAGGGAGGGGGGTGATATCACTCCAACTTGCAGTACAGCAGTAAAGAGTGATTGAAGTTTATCAGAGCACAAGTCACATGACTTGGGGCAGCTGGGAAATTGACAATATGTCTAGCCCCATGTCAGATTTCAAAATTGAATATAAAAAAATCTGTTTGCTCTTTTGAGAAAGGGATTTCAGTGCAGAATTCTGCTGGAGCAGCACTATTAACTGATTCATTTTGAAAAAAATGTTTTTTCCCATGACAGTATCCCTTTAAGTTATGCTGCTTCTTCAGATACATACCCTCACATTAAGAACCCTTATCAATGGAAAAATAATTTACATTGTATTAAAGGTTGCAAATCTTTTGTACAGAATGCTTGGGATCTCAGATTTTTCTGAATAAGGGATCTTTCCATAATAATTTCTGGGAAGCTTTTTAAAGGCAGGCAAGCCTTCCTGGATGAGTCACTTATTAACCAGCCATGGCCAGCAGGCCATAAATGTGACCCAAGGGTCCAGCCAATAAAAAAATTAAATCTCAGTCCTAGCATAGAAGAGGGCCATGTGGAATCTATTACTTGCAATAACCACACTATGTAAATAAAAGAGGCCTCTGGGTATGACCATCTCTTTTGTGCATAGAACATTTTGTAGGTGAATTTATGAAGGAGCTATGTAATGGCCAGCAATATGACAAATACAATAACAAAAGAAAACATGCAAAATCTGGCCTCTGGAAGTAAATGGATTACATGGTCGCAATAATTGCAGAAGAGCCCATATGTTTTCATTCTGTCCCAAAGGGTAATAATTTGATCCATGATATTATCTGCTTATTTGGGGGTTTGAAGCTACATGCGGAAAACTATTATGATTGCCAGGCTTACATGGAATGTACTTTAGCCATCTCCTGGTAGAATGAAAGAGCAGTCAGTCCAAGCAGTTGTTTGAACACAGCCACAAGGTTGACCTCCTGTTAGGAAAGCACAGGGTGCCAACAATGTACAGACATAAAAGGATGTTCAAAGGGCCTTAGAAGAGGATGACTGGTCTAATTGATGTGGTTGCTGTTGTGTTCAGTAGCAAAGCTGTCTGCATACTGCAGCTAAAGCATAAGCAAGTGAGCTATTCCCTGCTTATTAAAATAGATTAGCATCCAAACCGCATGCATTCAGCATGTGGTAATTAAATGAATATACTGAGCTAGTACAATGTTATTTAAACAATAATAAGTACATTCTCGCCATAGGAATACCAGGAAAAAGTATTTAAATGTCATTTTTTTGTATGAAATGTTGAATCATATCAAAACAGTCAACAGATGTGAACAGATTGGAATGCACCAAACAGTAACCCCAGGTTAATAAACTTGTGGGTAATATAATTCACTGAGTCTAGGATTCAGTATTGGATTTGGATAAATATGATGGCTTGTAGAAGGTTTGGATTCTGCTGGATCCTTATTGTTCAGGGGAAGCAATTCCAAACCCTTAAAGTAATTAAAATACTTGAACCCAACCATTAGTTTGTTTCCCCCCCCTCAGATTTTAACATGTCGATATGCCCCTGTATGCTTTGTTTCTTTAACTAGTAATTTGTGAACATCACTTAAAGGGGACCTATCACCCCAAAAAAAAATATTCAAAATCCTATTTTATCACATTAGTCAAGCAAAATGAATTTAATTACACAATATAAATTATTTGAATCTTGTTTCCTTCAATCTGGGAATTCATAATTATAGCAAGCAGGCCGCAGCCATTTTGAGGACACTGTTATTAAGACAAGCCTTGTATCATCTCAGAATCTTGTTTGTGCATCAGAATGGGGGACCCGATGTCCATTCCCATGCTCTGGCTACACATTTAAATGGTAAAGAGAATGGGGGAATGTGTGGAGAGCACTGACATCTAGGAAGTGCTGAATGGAAAGTGAAAGTAATTGTCTGCAGACAATATATGATTGACAGCAGATATTTTTCAGCTATGAATGCTTTAATAAAAAATAGAAATTAGATTGGAAAGAACTTTTATTATACAGAATTTTGTGTCTGGGTTAGAGTCCTGCACAGAATCAATTTCTAAGACCTGCAGCCCGCGACATGAACCGCAGCCTGTGATGTGATCCGCAGCCCGCGAACAAGTCTTACAGGACTCTAGTCTGGGTGACACGTCCACTTTAAGAAATTAGAAACAGCAGAGATAATGAGTGAAATGAATTGCGTAAAGAGAGAGAAAAAATAAAAGTTTAATAGGAATAATAAGAAAAGAGTGAATGATACAGAGTGCCATTCTAGCCAAAGAGGATAACAAAGGAAATGGGTTTATGTGCCAGAAGGGATTCCAATTTTCTGATATTTGAAGCTAATGCAAACTGTTGTAATTTAATCACACAGAATATAAAAAAAAGCAGTGCTATCCAAACAGCTATATTGTAAAGGAAAATCCAATTCTGGCATATACATATTAAAAGCTGATACTGGCATAAAGTAACCATTGCTGACAGACAATGGGGGAGCGAGAATATCACCGAGGTATGTGGTAGAGAGGGTTCACTCAGATGCACAGTAGAGAAACCACTTAACTTTTTTTTTTTGTTGAAGATTTTTTCAGGCTATGAGTAAATGTGATACACATAAGGCTTTCTGTTTTTAGGCATGCTTCTGGAATAAACCTTATTTGTTTTACTTGGGCCTTTTTTTTTTTCTTTGGAGACAGAATCCACTGTGATGGACCACCCTGCAATCCCATTCACTGCAAAAACGACCATTCACCTCTTCTTCTATGACTTCAGTCCAGGTTTGGATCTAGTGCTTTTACCACTTTTGACCAGTGTTGTGCTTGATGCTTTTCATTTTGAAGAGAACCTACCGTGAATATTTATTTTATTCTGTCAGTTATATGATATTATCCTACAAAATGTGGGCTGACATTTAGAAAACATGTTGCCTTTTTGAGGGGTCAGGGAGCTGCACATAACTCCATAAACAGATTTTTAAAAGTAAAAGTGAACCAATTTTCTTTCTTTTCTTTCAATCTGCAGAATGCAGGTGGAATCTGTATTTAAAGTGGTCAAGCTGAACTTTCTCTGGATGATAGTATACAACTCTTACACGCATAATGAAAACAAGGGGATGGGAAAAAGCACCAGTGTTTTTAAGCACAAACATTTAAAACTATAATATAGACATTATATAACAGAAGTGAAATGGTTACATTAAGGGAGAGATGCAGAGGAGAAAAATGTACTTCAATGTGTTCATCAGTGCTTACCATAGCAACAAACAGGGTTTGCTAGGTAATATATAATTAGATACAAAGGTTTAGGTACAAACTCCTCCTTCAGAATATTGTACTGCCAATTTTTGAACTGAAAGAGGGTTCATTTACAAGTGCTAGTACAGGAATGGGTACTGCACTATTCTCATTAGAATGTCACACACAGTGTGCTTGTGTCTATTTTCACTTATATATACTAGCGATGGGCACCAGTTTTACCCTTTGTATCTATGAGACATAGGGCACAGCATGCTCTAGCACAAGGGCTCATTTAACATGTTCTGCCTATTAAAACTGAATATTGTGCAGCTTAATCCCATGTAACTACATGACTTTTGTAACCATTCCCACCTCTTTTACAGTAGCAAGCTGCATCATTTTGCATGCAATTTACTAGCTGGAACAAATCTTTGCACCTCTGGGTTGAAACATTGCAACCTTCTTTCATAGAATTACAGCATATCTGTGCCTGTTGTGCTGTGGATAAAAACATTTTTTACTTTGCATTCCTATTGTACTATTAGGTTTTGATCCATGCTCCTGAGTAAAAGTTCTTCATAATTATTACAAGGGTTCCATAATTGTGCATCACTTAGAAATCAACATTTTCTAAGAATAATCATAACAAAGGTATTTTGATGGGTTTTAAATTGTCATAACAAATTACGAAAATAACTGTGACCCAATCAGTTTTACTATAAATTCATATATATATATAAAATTATACATATTTTTCTATTTATCAGGTGCAAGAAAATTGATTTAACTTGTCATTCTTTTTATGCAATTCTTTACATAATGCATTAAAAACAATATCCACAATGAAGTTACTACAGTTGCCATTATACAGAACTATGATGGCCAGTGGACACATCAGTCAAATTGGAATGTAATATTTATCACAAAAAAAAACTATTTTTGGCAAAACGCTTCTCTATTCCTAGTCTAAAAGCCATTATTTTTAAATTACTGAGATGGGGTCAATGAGCAAATTACATAAAAAAACAGTCAATGATTTTTTGATATATCTTTCCCAAAGTAGTAATATGATGGTGGACCCCAGCCGCCCTTAATAAAGCCTCCATTCTAAACTAGCATAAATTCTGCAATATTGTAAGAGGGACATATCCAGGTTCTTTGGCAAGAATCCCTCATTTTAATTCAAAACTAATGACTGTTCAAAGAGGTATTGTAGTATTACTACCCCTAGTAATGCCATCTGGGTACTCACGGTCACTTTAAAGGTTACGTAAGTTAATTATGCAATCTAAATAGATGGTAGCATTGCTGTCCAGACTACTGTTTTTCCTCCTCCATGATTGTTTACCTGTTCTATACACTCCCCATAGATATATATAATCAGGGCCGCCATCAGGGGCACAGGGGGTACAAGTGTACCGGGCCCGGGTCTGAAGGTTTTCGAAAGAGCCAGGCCCCCCTTGACAGCGATGGCGCCTCCTTCCGATGTCCCGAACAGCCGAAATGCGGAAGTGCTGAAAAGCCGAACAGCCGAAGTCACGTAAATAGCCGCAGCCGAAGTCCCGAAGCAGCGAAAAGAACCAAAGTCATGAAAACAGCCAAAACTGAAGTCCTGAAGTGGTGAAAAGACTCACAGTCATGGAAACAGCTGAAATTGAAGTCCTGAAGCAAAAAGACTAGAAGTCACGGAAACAGACAAAATTTAAGTCCTGAAGCGGTGAAAAGACCCAAAGTCACGAAAGGAGGAGAAGTTGAAGTCCTGAAGCCACAAGTTCAATTCCTCTGAATACGTATGTTTTTTTTTTTTTTTAATCCCCTGGCCACCAATGTATTATTTTAATACTCTATAGGCCCCTACCACCAATGTTTTTTTAAAAAAAATATTCTTTGGGGCCCCAATTTTTTCTAACTTGTAAGGAGGGCCCTGGCACCAATGTTTTTTTAAAAAAATATTCTTTGGGGTCCTAATTTTTTTTTGCTTGTAAGCGGGGCCCTGGCACCACTGCTTTTTAAAAAAATCTTTTTTGGGGGGCCCAGGCGCCAATGTTTTTTTTTTAACTTATAGGGGAGCCCTGGTCCCCATTAGCTTTTTATAACTTGTGTGTGGGGGGGTTACCTTTTTTAGCGCTGATGTCTGGATAGTCTTTTAACTGTGATGTGGGTGGGATCTCGGGCGGGGCTTGGGGGCTAGGGTGGGAGGGTTCCAGGGAGCCCAAAAATTTTGTTGTAATGGGGCCCCGTGATTTCTAACGGCGGCCCTGTATATAATCCCTATCTAACAAAAAGTGTACCGTAAACATTTCTTCTCACTATAGACACATTTCCACAAAAGATTGTAATTCCTTTGAATAATTCTTGAATTATATAAGAAAAATCTAAAAAATGCTGGATAATGCTAGATTCTGTTTATTCTTATTGATTCTGGTTATGTTTGGCAGAACACAGTAATAATAGATTCAGTTGTGTCTCAAATTAAAAATAAGGGGTTCCACATACTGAACTTACATTTACTACATATTTTAGGAGAGGAAAGCTTATTTCCATTACATGTATACAAATGTAAAACATAATTAGCTTTCAGTTAGCCCTTGCTTTGTCTTCCCCTACGTATATCTAATAAAAACTTAAATCATATGGACATAAGTTAACTCTGCTCAAAGAACCTTATTTTTCTTCTTATTTGTACCTATTAACATACAGTAGGTGAGGCCTGGCATTCAACTCTCATATATTACAGGAAGCACAGCTCCTGGCTATGTTCACTGAATTGAGAATTGATAACATTGCTTATGGCCCATATTGAACTCCGGCATGTGGTTAAGCAACAATCTTGAGCAGTGGAATACTTACTGCAATATTATAGGGTTTAGAAAAAGACCTGCTTATTGTGGGGTTGTCTTCACCAATGTTTCACTAGTATAATGATCAAAAGTTCAAGTCAGTTAAGCTGAAGGAAATCGCACAGAACAGAACATTTTTAGGGTACACACAGGAGGTTGTCCAACATTCCCCTGTGGCAAATCATTCATGCAGTCCAAATCAGGGGAACACAGTTAATGCAATCTCATCTTTAGAGTCGGTTTGTACTCACTGTGCTGCAGGAAAATGTTGAACTATCAAGTTGAGGGGGGTGGCTGGTTTTCCTTGGGTGCCCATTCGGCTTGGCCTGATCCTTTATGCAGCACAGCTTTATCATTCTCACAGTGTATGTCATATAAGCTATATTATAGTTAGTTCTTGTTATGGGTCTCACGGGTAAAGTAAAAAAACATGTTTTTTGTCACAGTTCCTGTAATATATGTTGTATAGCTGGTTCAGTGTCATAGTTATGCTTCATGGTTTCTGTTAAATATACTTTTTTAAAGGACAGATATACATGCTTTAGGGCAGGGGTGTCCAACCTTTTGGCTTAGCTGGGCCACATTGGAAAAACAAAAACTGTCTGGGGCCATAAATGAAAATACACAAACACTTTTGATTTGTAAAAGTAAACAAAATACACAAAGAAGAACTATAATACCAGTTGGATAACCAGATGGAGCTATACACTGGAATATGGGACACCTGGATATTAAATAGACTTATTATTATATTATTATTAGTAACTGGGCAATGGACAGAGTCCCCCTCCTCCTATATCCTTTGCAACATGACGTTTCCTCTGGAACCCGAGCGTTTCAAGCTGGGCCGCATTCATATCCATCCTTGGCCACATACGGCCCTCGGGCCGAAGGTTGGACACCCCTGCTTTAGGGGATAGCCAGCCTTTTGTTACTGTAAGTATATTACATGGGCTGATAAGTCTCAGTTTTACTTTTTACTTAATATTATGGTCACATCACTCTATCATCATCCAGAACAATTTTAGCCATGCTAGAATAGAGTTTTACATAGAGTATGTAACTGAATAAACCACATTGTAAATACAAAAACAAGATACAATATACTGTGTATTTTCTACATTTTCCAAACTCTTATATATTGCAACAAAAAGAGGGATTTGTTCAGAGAAAAATATATGTATACAACTACAGGTGCCAATAGTTAGATTAGTTAAAAATGTAACATTTTCTTGTTTTTTTATAGCCTTCCCATAAAAAGTGATTAAAGGACATGTAAACCCCCTCCACAAAAAATTAATCAGTGAACAGCCTCTTTAAAATCTTTAGATAACTGGCTCTAGTTGTTAAAAAGCTATCAGTAAGGCTGCAGCATCCCCTTAATTCCTTCTACTACTCTAACCCACTGTGCCCCATCCCTTGGGAATTTGCTTTGGCTGTTGACTTATGAGCATGCTCAGTTCTTCTCAGGTTACATCACTAAACACACCCTCCAGTCTAACAGCCAATGAAGAGATAGCATTGCTAGTTCCCTTAGAAACTGTAGCTCTCTGATCCTGTTTTTTTCTCAGCTCAGCTTAACCATTACAGTGCTCAACCCCAGCAGAACTTTGTATCAAAGTATATTGTGCCTGTGTAACCTGCATTCTGCATTACATGAACTTTACAACCTACATGTTACATGTTACTGATGATGTGTCAGAGGGAAAATGGCTGCTGGGTGAAAGCTGCTATTTGTTTTAAGAAAAATGTGATGGCGCTGGTAAATGGAGGGGGTATATGCAGTACAAATGATGTGGCTTGGGTGGGGAAGATGTGCCCAACTTACATAAATGCTAGGAAAATGAAGACTTTACATGTCCTTTAAGTATGAATTAGTACAAAATAGGGCCTATGATACAGTCCCATCTTTTTGGAAGGATGTATTGGCTCACAAATAACTTGGCCCATATTTAAAAGGACAGCAATGTTGAGTCCAAATGCTTTTAGCCTGGACATGCCACCTCCAATCATGTCTCTGCATTGTAATAGCTGAATTGGCGGCTCTAGCAAAGGCCACACCTGTCAGCAATTATGTGCTCTGATAGATACAGTGAAGTTAGAGGGCATGCTGGGACGCAAAGGGGCAACTGCTGCCAACAGCACAGACTGTACAGTAAATGCTAAGAAAATCCAGGAAATCAACCAAGCACTTTGATATAAACAATGTTTTTAAAGAAAGTGAGTTATGGAATGCATATATGTGCCCTGCCCCTAGATAGATGTTGGTGCACACATGGAATTTTTTCTTCAAAGTTAATCTTTATTTAATCAATGTTTTGGTCCTCCCTTGGGACCTTTATCAAGATCTCAAGGGAGGATTAAAAAAAAGATTAACTTAAAAAGATTAAAAATTCCCTGTGTGCACCAGCATCTATCCGTTTACAGTATATAATTGAGTTTCTGGTAGCACCAGGGTAAGTAAGCCACATAGAGGAGTGTGCAACAGCCTTGAACTCTCTCTCTCTCTGTATATATATATATATATATATATATATATATATATATATATATATATATATATATATATATATATATATATATATATATATATATATATATAAAGGTCCCTGTGTGGACCGAAACATCACAATAAAAATACAACTCATTATGTAACTTAAAATAACATTCCAAAGATTAAGGGGCCGATTCATTAACTTCGAGTAAAGGATTTGAAGTAAAAAAACTTTGAATTTCGACGTTTTTTTTGGGCTACTTCGACCATCGAATGGGCTACTTCGAAGTAAAGAAAGTGAGTTATGGAAAGCATATCGACTTTGATTCGAAGTAAAAATCGTTCGACTATTCGACCATTCGATAGTTGAAGTACTGTCCTACTGCTGGCCCTACGCCCCTCACTTCATCTCCGTGAAGAAGAATTCCGCGGACTCCACTCCTTGAATACTGACGAAACTTCTCTGCTGTCTCCCCGACTGACATCAACGTGAGCCCTCGAATAGCCGCAGCATCACTGATGCCCCACACCGCTGTGCACTCTAAGGCACATCGCGCTACTGATTGCTTGCCTCCGATCTGACGGATCCCATGACCTGCAACAAGGTATACTATGTTCCAGCACCTTTGCGGCCGGACCAGTTGACAAATCCATGTAATCTGTGTGGAACCGTCACTACATCTGTCACCACCCGACATTTCCCTCCATGATGACCTGCCTGGCGATTAATGTGTTTACTAATCTCTACCACACAATGTTTCTTTCCTTCAAGCGTTGATACAATTAAGCACCGCTACATGTATCTACTTTGTCAAGAGACTTTTGCCTCCATTACGAGCTTATATTATTTATGCTGCATTCACTTTAAGTAATGAATTGCCGACACTGTGTAATATTTATTAATTGTACTCAATCTAGCGTTAGCGCTTTTACTAAGCCCTGTATATATTTATGTTGACATGTACTTTTTCCGCAATAACTGCTTTCCTAGATGTATATACACTATGAACTTCCCCTTTCCTTTGATGGTTTCACTTTATTTTCACGCCCTGTTTTTGCATATTGTTTACCCACTGAACATTCCTGTCATTATGACGTCACTTTCCCTCCCTTCCCGCCACTGGGGGTTTAAAAGGTTGGTTGTTTCAGTGCATTTGTACTTTGAGAAAGGCTAGAGTGCTAGCCGAAACGTTAGTTTTTTTGTTTAATAAACACCATTTGTTTTTCTACTAAGACCTGTGTGTGCTCGCCTACCTTCCGATATCCACTATTATACTGCTGTTAGCACCCAGGCAACAAGACCGTATAAACGAGCTGTGCTGGCTTCTTCCGCTCATTGTTTATTTTTCTAAGCCGTGCACCCGAGCTCTGCACCTCTAACCCCATTTTTTTGAATGACCAAACTTCTCACCTTTGGCGATGGAATATCAAGAGGGAGCTGAACCGATCGACATCCCTCTCAGTGGATTCCAGTTTTCCGACATCGAAGCTGCAGACATTCTATTCACTGAAACCGCCGATGAGCTTGTCCCGACAGCAACTACATTTGACCTTTATCACCACCTCCTACGCTTGAAGGAACGGGAAGTCGATCTCAAGCTACACGGTATCTACCTCTCCGACTTCTACAAACGGCACCACATCCCAAGGGGCTTCAGGGTTAAAAACATACCCACCATTGGCCGAAATAACACAGACTTCTGTAAAAAATGGTGCCAAATTCTTAATAAATGCTCCATGGACTTAATGCTACTTGTTATCGATGAAGTCTCCAAAAACCTTAAGGTAGTCCGCACTGAGATCACAGCCTACGAGACAGCTAATCTACACACCTTACGTGCCGATAGAGACACCAAGTGGATTGAAAAACTTGAACACCAGCTGATCCACTATACTTCCGAGCTGCACAAATTCAAAAGAAACAAAATACAGATCGTTAATACTGATTATCAAAACAGGCGAGTCTACAGCTGGCTCACTGGAGGTGATACGATGGGGCAACGTTTCAACAGACCCTACAGACAGCGGGTGGGCTTTAGCGGGTTTGACTCCTCTCCTTACACCTCCTCTCCTTCAGACACTGACTCCTTCACGCGAGGCAGGGGACGCCAGAGGGGCAGATCCACACGCCCTACAACCACTTCCCACACTTCTACCCCTGATCATCCGAGTGGTTTTTTAGGATCAGTCACCAGATCCAAAACAAGGGACGCCCCCACAAGAGACGTGGCGGATATCGACACAAGACCCCCTTACCCATACAGGAGGAAGTAGTTTTCAACCTGAGCTCTCACACTCTCAGTCCAGCTGAACACAAACTGCTCACTAAAGGCCTCTCTTTTGTACCAACCACGACCATTAGTTCCCTTGATCTAATGATTGACATACACCGGTTTCAGCGCACTATGAAACTAAAAGAACACTTCAGAACCAAAACCACAAATGTCGCAACTCGTTTTCGGCCTTCTAGCACTTTTGAACCTACCAACACGCCCAAGTCCATTGCTGCCTTCACCAGACTCATGATGGATGAATCACTTAAACCCAGAGATCAGACTAACAGGTCAAACATCACCAAGGCCGAGAGAGAAGCCATCACCACGCTTGCCAAAAACGTCAACATTGTTATTAGACCAGCCGATAAGGGTGGGGGTGTTGTTGTCATGGATTACACATCTTACCGCTCTGAAATATTGAAACAACTTAGTGACACCTCCACCTATCAAGTGTTGCAAACCGACCCTACGGGCCACTACAAAAGAAAGGTTGATTCCATTCTGAATACAGCTCTACTCCAAGGCTTTATACCTGAATCCACGCAAGGCTTTTTGACACAGGAGCATCCAGTATGCCCAATTCTTTACACTCTTCCAAAGATACACAAGAGTCTGAAGGACCCACCCGGCCGCCCTATTGTTAGTGCCAGAGACTCTGTACTCCAACCATTAGCAATTTTTGTTGACTACTATCTGCAACCGCTCGTCCAGAAGGGCATTTCCTATCTCAAGGACACCGGTGACTTACTGCAAAAACTACAATCCTGCCTACCTGTCCCACCCAATACTCTTCTGGCTACAATGGATGTTACCTCTTTATACACAGTTATTCCCACGTAGTTGGGCATACAGACTGTTTCTGACACCCTCTCCCAGCATAAAGATCCACTACGGCCCAACACAGGCTTCCTTCTTGATCTTCTTGGCCTTTGTTTGAGACTCAATTACTTCAAATTCGAATTGAACTATTACCTTCAACTCAGGGGCACCAGTATGGGCTCTAACGTGGCACCATCCTTCGCCAATCTGTTCATGGCAAACTTCGAAGAAAAACACATCTTCCCCCATTATGGACAGTTTATTTACAGACTTTGGTGCTATATAGACGATCTTCTGATCTTATGGGTTGGCACCGAAGAACAGTTTACAACAATGGTCAGGGAGCTAAATGACCTCCCCACTTCAATCAAATTCACAGCTCAGATTGACTCCAAAGAAATACCCTTTTTGGACATCTTATTATCTAAGCAAGATACAACATTGAGCACCACAATCTACCGTAAGCCGACAGATCGCAACACCCTGCTGCATTATTCCTCCTGCCATCCACCACACTTACTCAGAAGCATCCCATACTCACAGATGGTACGAGTAATACGCAACAACAGTAACCCAGTACATCTTGAATCACAGCTGGATGAGTTAACACAACGCTTTTTACTACGTGGTTACTCTGCAGATGAACTGACAGAAAGTCGCAACAGAGCATCCCAATTGACTCATGCTGACCTTATCTCCACACCTACCCATGTCAAGAAAGCCAATGATGACCGTCTCACCTTTCTTATCACCTATTCGCCCAGTACCAAAACCTTCATGCAAACCATTAAGGATCACTGGACGATTATCCAGAGGGACAAAACTCTTCCACCAATCTTTAAACAGCTTCCTAGGATGTCATACAAACGTGGCTCTACTTTGAGAGACCTGCTGGTCAAAACTGACCCCACACCCTGCTACGACACCTCCAAGACTTCAACCTGGCTTACAACACCTAGAGCCGGGTGCTACCGCTGCGCTGACTGCACCACCTGCAGACAAATGATCACAGGCCCTTCGTTTACCCATCCACACTCTGGTAAACACATCGTGATCCAACACCGGGTTACATGCACCACCAAGTTTGTAATCTACATCATTAAATGCCCATGCGGACTTTTATACGTTGGCAAGACTATAACCACTTTTCGTGACCGTATGGCCAATCACCGCTCCTCCATACGGACAGCATTACAAAAGGGCTCAGGTGACGCCCCAGTCTCCCAACATTTTGTCTCCAACAGACATACTCTAGCCTCCCTTAAGAGCATGATCGTTGACCATGTCCCGCCCCTGGCACGAGGGGGCGACCGAGAACGGCGGCTACTACAACTCGAGCTTAAATGGATACACCGTCTTGATACCTTGAACCCCAAAGGACTCAACGAGATGATCTCATATGCTCCATTCTTCTGAACAGTACCTTACACACACCACTGTATGCCACAATGATTGCTGCCAGACATGATTAACTGTGATCCTACCTGTATCTCCTTACCCTGTGTTAGTCTCCCTTGTTCGTTACCCCTTTTCTGTCTCTCCAATACCCCCTAGGCTCTGGCTTCTGGCACATATGAGGCACTCCTCGGGGCCTTTCTGTCTCCTAGACACTATCGGCAGCCAGGGTGTTATACCCCCAACGATACACTTCTAGTCGTGCACAGAACTCGGGAGGGTCACGTGTCTTAATGCCCCTGCAACCTCAAGGTGGACGACCGGACCCCTTACCCAGTGCACTTCAGGATCCAGATGCTGGCTCTCTTTGAACATGTCTCCTATGTCTTTCCATATAAAAACCCGATATATATTAATCCCTTTAAAGACAATTGGCATAACCGATTTTAGGTGGGGTTACCCACCTCTACAGCACTTCTTGACATTATCGTTGGCTTGCTTTCTTTGCCACCTGAACAGGCTTCGCCTCATCTCAGGAGTATTAAACAACGCCTCGCCACCTTCTGCCACCGCTGATCCGCACCCATACCTACCCTTCCTTATGTTCCACCCCTCCCCCATGTGTATCTCCCCTCACAGTTACCATGAGCCCGCTGTGTAACAAACGTTAATCTCCCCATTATCCACAGCAGACAATTCTCCATATTGCTTTATACTTTGCTGGTGGTTTCATCTTGTATTGTAGGTCGCTTGTTGCGATCCTGTTACATATTGTTTTGAGATTATTTTTCTCCCGTTAGAAACGAGTGATCTTTGAACTTTGATCCCTGAACTTAACCTTGTTGCTACCCTTCTAGATTCTAGCGACGCACACTTCCTTATAGGGCTTACAGCCAGCCTGAACCACACCAGATCTACTGCTGGCCCTACGCCCCTCACTTCATCTCCGTGAAGAAGAATTCCGCGGACTCCACTCCTTGAATACTGACGAAACTTCTCTGCTGTCTCCCCGACTGACATCAACGTGAGCCCTCGAATAGCCGCAGCATCACTGATGCCCCACACCGCTGTGCACTCTAAGGCACATCGCGCTACTGATTGCTTGCCTCCGATCTGACGGATCCCATGACCTGCAACAAGGTATACTATGTTCCAGCACCTTTGCGGCCGGACCAGTTGACAAATCCATGTAATCTGTGTGGAACCGTCACTACATCTGTCACCACCCGACATTTCCCTCCATGATGACCTGCCTGGCGATTAATGTGTTTACTAATCTCTACCACACAATGTTTCTTTCCTTCAAGCGTTGATACAATTAAGCACCGCTACATGTATCTACTTTGTCAAGAGACTTTTGCCTCCATTACGAGCTTATATTATTTATGCTGCATTCACTTTAAGTAATGAATTGCCGACACTGTGTAATATTTATTAATTGTACTCAATCTAGCGTTAGCGCTTTTACTAAGCCCTGTATATATTTATGTTGACATGTACTTTTTCCGCAATAACTGCTTTCCTAGATGTATATACACTATGAACTTCCCCTGTTTCACTTTATTTTCACGCCCTGTTTTTGCATATTGTTTACCCACTGAACATTCCTGTCATTATGACGTCACTTTCCCTCCCTTCCCGCCACTGGGGGTTTAAAAGGTTGGTTGTTTCAGTGCATTTGTACTTTGAGAAAGGCTAGAGTGCTAGCCGAAACGTTAGTTTTTTTGTTTAATAAACACCATTTGTTTTTCTACTAAGACCTGTGTGTGCTCGCCTACCTTCCGATATATATATATATATATATATATATATATATATATATATATATATATATATATATATATAAAGGTCCCTGTGTGGACCGAAACATCACAATAAAAATACAACTCATTATGTAACTTAAAATAACATTCCAAAGATTAAGGGGCCGATTCATTAACTTCGAGTAAAGGATTCGAAGTAAAAAAACTTTGAATTTCGACGTTTTTTTTGGGCTACTTCGACCATCGAATGGGCTACTTCGAAGTAAAGAAAGTGAGTTATGGAAAGCATATCGACTTTGATTCGAAGTAAAAATCGTTCGACTATTCGACCATTCGATAGTTGAAGTACTGTCCTAGTTCGCCATCTAAAAGCTACCGAAGTCAATGTTAGCCTATAGGGAAGGTCCCCATAGGCTTGCCTAACTTTTTTTGATCGAAGGATATTCCTTCGATCGTTGGATTTTAATCCTTCGAATCGTTCGATTCAAAGGATTTTATCGTTCGATCGAAGGAATAATCCTTCGTCGTTCGATCGTACTATCTGCGCTAAATCCTTCGACTTCGATAGTCGAAGTCGAAGGATTTCAATTCCCAGCCGAATATCGAGGGTTCGATATTCGACCCTTAGAGAATCAGCCCCTAAGATAATTACTAAACATTGTATACTGTTTTCAATCACAAAAGCATAATATCCCTATAAGCTTGTTTCAGCTGGTTAATGTGATCAATGCACTGCATATAAAGATCTGCAAATTAAAGGAACAGTAACACCAAAAAATTAAAGTGTTTTAAAGTAATGAAAATATCATGTAATGTTGCCCTGCACTGGTAAAACTGATGTGTTTGCTTCAGAAACACTACTATAGTTCATATAAACAAGCTACTGTGGAGCAATGGCGGAAATTGAAAAACGACTATAAGGCACAGGTTAACTAATGGATAACAGATAACACCATTAGACAGAGAGAGCTTATCTGCTATCTGCTGTGTAACATGAGCCTTTTCTCCTTTGAATGGCTGCCCCCATCGCTACACAGCAGCTTATTTATATAAACAATAGTAGTGTTTCTTTAGCAAATACACCAGTTTACAACACTGCATTATATTTTCATTACTCGAAAACACTTTTATTTTTTGACATTACTTTTCCTTTAAACAAGATCCCTTTAAATCCATTTACCCAAGTATGATCAGCATATTAAAAGCAACATTCTTACTTTATTTAAGAAATGAACATCTGCAGAGCCTGAGTAGTCCGACAGATGCTTAGTGTGTCATGACATATGCAAAAAGGCTTGAGAGAAATCAAATGGCGAACAAATATTGCAAAAGCAAAATATCATTAAAATCTAATAGGTCAATTACTGTGGAGGTGAATTGCTATTCTCCAATTACTTACAGCGCAAGCTGTTCAATTTCCATCTGAAATGGGTTACATTGTAATCAAGAAGTGATTGCATTGCTTAAGTGCTTATGATTCAGCAAGGAAGAGACTCTTATTTTTAATTTCACGTTTTACATTTAAAGAGTGGGCCAATAAAATGCACGTGTGTTACAATTACTCACCACTACCATGCCAAACAAGTGACAAACAACATACCCTATGGACTCACAATTTACAAGGTTACTTCCATACCCCTCCCTACTCTACTCTAAATTTTACTTAGCCATCTATGTTATAAAAAAAATCAGACCTCTGCCTGCAGATACCTGAGATACCTTACCCACTACTTGCCAGCTATCCAAAATAAAATAAAATAAGTTGCTTTTAGAAAAGTAAAACCATATGTTCTACAAGACACTAAAATGGTAAAATAAATAAATTTGCACCCTTTTACTATTCACTATGAAAGTACCTGTTACTACAGCCAGTAGCCATATTGCACTGCCGGTAGCCATAGGTTCCTGAGCCCTCTGCAGGATTAAATGATGCTGTAGCATCTCGGTATCTATCTTTGTGGCCCATTGTAGGACTTTCTCCCAGAAATTTTAGATTAGCTCACAAGACCACTATATACAGTATGGGTTGAGATACCAACAGCTCTGCCACTTCTCCAACATATGTATGGGACTTAGGGAAGATTTGAAAGGCAATAGTCATATAAGAAGTAAGAATATACTTGCAAAGGCACATCTACTTTCTTCTCAATGGCCCAAATAGGCACCCAGCTATGACCCTCCTCCCTTGTACATAAACAGAAATGGCAGAACAGCACAATGCAGGTCTAGTGTGGGGGTGGGGGAGAAGCCAATAATTATGGAAAAAGGTTTTGTAACATGAAATGGCTCAAGAATAATAAAATTTGCCCTACAGTGACACAGGCCAAGCCCCAATCTCAAAAAAATATAGAATCTGTTGCACTACCTATAAATATAGGTCCATTTAATTGATGGGTCGTCAACCTTATTTTACCCGTGTTTACATATGTAAACAGAGTTGGGAGCAAAGATAAGCATGGAAAACCGTTCATAGGAGTACCAAATAATGGCTGTAATTGGCTCTTTGGTAACCCCTATGTGGACTGACAACCTACAGGAGGCTCTGTTGGGCAGGACGCCTGGTTATTGTGCAACCAAAACTTGCCTTCAAGACTAGAACTCAAAAATAAGCATCTGCATTGAGGCCACTGGGAGCAACATCCAAGAGGTTGGTGAGTAACATGCAACCTTCACTAGTTTAATGTGACCAACCCTGAATAAATGTGAATCAAAGAAACTTGCAGCTGTAAAAGGTGGCTGTATACAATAGAAAGTGTTTTATCAAAATTTGAGTTTTCATAAGGAAACAATAACATAGTAAAATGTATAATTCAAACATGAAATATTTGATGAAACACCGGAATACATGGAATATTTTTGCAAGGCACTTTTTCTATTTATTTTCATTTACAGGTATGGGCTATCCATAAGGTATGGATATCCAAATTACGGAAAGATTCCTTATCTGGAAAACAGATCCCATACCTATATTTAGAATAGAACAGCGCAGCCAACATTTTACAATGGATTGGGTAAAGTTTATAGTAAAATACAGGTATGGGACCTGTTATCCAGAATGCTTGGGACCTGGGGTTTCCGGATAATGGATCTTTCTGTAATTTGGATCTTCATTCCTTAGCTCTACTAGAAAACCACGTAAACATTAAATAAACCCATTAGGTTGATTCTGCAACCAATAAAGATGAATTATATTTTAGTTTGGATCAAGTACAAGGTACTGTTTTATTATTACAGAGAACAATGGAATCATTTTAAAACTGTGGATTATTTGAATGGGAGAGGGCCTTTCCATAATTCTAAGATTTCCGTTTAACAGGTTTCCGGATAATGGATTCCATACCTATATAATAAAGTAAAAAAGTAAGGAACTGTTACTGTTTCTGTTTAATAGGTAAATCTAAACTGTCACATGGCCTGTTTTGATGACTGAACATTTTTTACATCTCAGAGGGGACCACAAAAAATGTTAAATACCCTTTCTTTAGACTATAATGGAAACTGCACTAACTAAGCCAATGCAATGATATAGCATACATGTATAGCAGGGAAAAGCATTTTTTGTAACAATATCGGCTCTTATGCACTTACATTTAATGATGACTTTTTATGCAACAAGTTACTGATATGTCACCTCATTCTAGGATTTATAACAGTGCTATGCTATTATCAAATCAAGCTGAATAAAATTCCCAGGCATTTTCTTTATGTAGCTGTTTAATTGTTCTTCTATGACGTCTCTCTAAAATGGTGGAAATTACTTGCCATCGCCTATCAGTCAGTGCACATTTCATAGCAGTCATGGATTTATGTGTCACTGAATTTAGGTAGTGGAAAATAAGATTACCCTGTTTGTAATCCAATCAGATATTGGTACTCAACCTTTCAAACATTAGTCCTTGTTGGGCAGACTACTTTATTGGCTTATTTGCCTAAAATGGAGAATACTAAAAAAAAAAGATCTGCAAGCACATTCATTGGAATGACTGTTTGTTGCTCCAATGACAATCCATATAACTCAGATGCCTGTAAAACATTACTACTACTAAAAAATAAATGATTCTCAGGATTGTAATAAAGCCTTGATGTTATAACCAATATATCTCGTTTTAGTTCCCATTTCTAGCGCAGACATAAGTCACAAGGTTATTGCTCCATTAGCCCTGGCATAAAACGAACCTCCCATTTCACACTAAGGTGCCTGTTTAACTGTACTTGTTTCATGGGGCCATTATGCTTTTTTGAGATTGCTTTGATGGGGAACTGGTATATGCTGCTTATTTTTTCATTTCCCTACTGCAGGTCACACAGCAAAGATCACACTGCAAAGAAGAATCTACAGGTAAAATGACTTTCTGCCACAGTCCAAAATCTGAAGTCCATGCAGAAAAGGTATATAAATATGTACTTCCAGGTAAATACGTAAGAATGTGGTGCACTACTTGTCTTACGTAGAAGTTAATGATCGACATATTTAGGAATGGAGGAATTTGAACCACTTTCTATGGGGTGGTATCACCATTAAGAGTTTGCTTTTCTCACTGCTGCAGCCTTGCTCTCAGAGGGGCAAATTACTAAAGAGCGAAGTGACTAACGCTGGTGAAAGTCTGGCATAACTTCGCTAGCAAAGGAGATAGACTCTAGCGGTACTTTGCTCCTTAATACCTGGTGAATTTGTGCTCTGGTGAATGGACGTAACTACACAAATTCACTAAGATGCGGATTTTACTGACCGTTACCACTTGCGCCAGACTTGTCTTCGCCACCTCAGACCAGGCGAAGTGCAATAGAGTAGATAGGACTTCCTCAAAATTTAGTCCCATAAAAATGCTGGGTGATAGGCTGTAATACCCTGAGTTTAAAATTTTTTTGGGGTAACCCGCTTCCCCCCTATATCTCCTAACATAAGGCACATAAACTATACACTGGGCTCATGTGTAGGGCAATATAACAACTCTATTTTCTTTTATTACGTTTTCCCGGGCTTGTGTAGTGTAATGTATAGTGATGGGTGAATTTATTCGCCTGGCGTGAATTTGCAGCGAATTCCCGCGATTCGCCACCGGCGAACAAATTCGCGAAACCGCCGTGAAAATTCGCCAGAGACGTTTTGCAAATTTTTCGCCGTTTCGCAAATTTCGCGGGAAATTCATCGAATTTTTCGGCAAAGTGAAACACCCCAAATTCGCCCATAACTAGTAATGTATTTACTGCAACATATACATCCATTGAACTTTAACTTCCTGCCGGATGCAAATTAGGCAACGCTAGCGCATCTTCACTTTGCTTGGCACAGTAACACTAGTGCAACTTCGACAGCGTTCGTCACCCTGGACGCAAATTCGCATTTTAGTGAATTAGCATTGTCCTGGTGAATCTACGCCTGGCGAAGTGTTGTGCTGTGAGCAAAGCCGTTGCTGGCGAATTTTCGGAGGTTAGTAAATTTGTCCCAGAGAGTCAAGGTTCAGTTGCATAGGTGTTTTCTAACTGTTTGCACGTAGAGGGCCAATTAATTTTTATACCGCATATACGAGGGCTATGGGGCCCTTGTGCAGGATCAGGGTGACTTAGTAAAGACAGGCATGGGATCTGTTATCCGGAAACCTGTTATCCAGAAAGCTCCGAATTATGGAAAGGCCATCTCCCTTAGACGCCATTATAATAAAATAATCCAATTTTTTTTTAAATTAGTTCCTTTTTCTCTGTAATAATAAACCAGTACCTTGTACTTAGTAAGTTAAGTTGAAAAACGACACACGTCCATCAAGTTCAACCTTTTCAGTCTACATATAACCTGCCTAACTGTTAGTTGATCCAGAGGAAGGCAAACCAAGATAGAATGAATCCTTATTGGAAGCAATACCCTGGGTTTATTTAATGTTTACATGATTTTCTAGTAGACTTAAGGGATGAAGGTCCATTTTACGTAAAGATCCATTCAGCGCCTGATTTGCTGGGTGAGCACCCCTAGGTTGCGCGGTCGTGGTGCCCAGCTGCGCTGTCCTGGTGCCCGGCCACGTGGTCATAGTGCCCGCCCGCACTAACTTGCGCGGTGCAACAGTGCTGGTGTGCAAGCGCCGGAGCACTGGGGAGTAGTGTATCCGCAATGCTCCCCATAGAGTGGCTGGACGGCATGCCGCGCCAAAAAATTTGCCGCCCTAGGCCCGGGCATTTGTGGCCTCGCCACAAATCCGGGCCTGGATCCATTATCTGGAAAACCCCAAGTCCCGAGCATTCTGGATAACAGGTCCTATACCTGTATAGCCTTTATTTTGTAGTTGTTTTTAAGTACAGCCTGGCAAAGAGAATACTACACAACAGGCTTTATAACTTGTTGCTTCCTTACCTTTAAACTGTGGAAACAATAGTACAGCATATTATAATCATGCACAATGAGGTGCCTCATAAAAGTAATTGTGTATGTTTGTTTATTTATTACAGTAAGATTTATTAAGATGGAAATCTGAACATATAAAATTGTCATACCAGCGTGCTCTGCTTATATGTGGCACTTAAATATAGGTACTGTATGTTTTAAAGAGATTCTGCTGTCAAAAAATTAGCTTAATTTATTATACTACTTTTTCATTGTATACGCAGGCTTTGACAGCATTCTATTGTTTTCTGTCATACTAATCTTGAATTGGACACATTCCTACTCTATACACATATACGTGGAGAGAGAAGTTATGGATTGTGGGATTATTCTGATTTCTGTAGTTGCATTCAGATAAATGTGGTCTGGGAACTGAAACTTTCTTAAAAAGGGTCTCATTTGTCATCAGACACCAAACAGTAAGGACATGAAGTACTGCAATGTTAATGATGATATCTTGTTTTTCTACTAGTTAAATGAACACCATTATTCTGGAGCATTCGTACTTCCAGTACACTTGCACTAATTTGGGGGTAGTGCAGTTACACATAGTAACAGTTTACTACAATTTAGAAAATCAAAAGAGATGGGACACTGCATAATTCACCAAAAGAACATTTTACAACCCTATCCAGGCTTTTTGGAATACTTGAGTGAACAAAACAAGGATTTTATGCTTCTTTCCATCTTATTAACCAGGTCATTATTGTTTAATATAAAGCACAAAACACTTGTATGGAAATGGTCTTGGAAATGGTATTTATAAGGCCCTAAAATTATGGATGCTTTGCTTGTAAATAAATAATATGGACTTTCATTTTCACTGCTTATAAGCACTCATGCCTCACAGCAAATCAGATAATATTAGAGCCTGACAAATAATTGAGATTACTTGATTGGCTAAAGGTTGCCAATTGTGTGACCAAATTTGAGTTCTCCAGCTAGAAGTATTAGTGGCAGTGAAGCGCATCCAGGGTATAATATCCATCCAGTTACTTCAAATATGAAAAGCAAAACAAACCGTAGCTGCAGATGAGAGTGGAAATAAAGAGACTCAATCAATATGGATTTATTTTTACTTGAAACAAACTTTTTTCCATATAACTATTTAGTAGTTGTTTTGTGTGTATAATTTCAGTAGCATAATGTCACCAAAATGCAATGTACATGCATGCAGTAACAGGTCATATGAGGGCAGATAACAATTCGGACATAGGATACGGATCTATAACCTATAGATAACACTAGAATAACAATGTTTACCAGCTTTATAGACTTACACAAATATTAGTAGAACATGTTGCAGAGGTGAGTGTTTAGAGGCCGGATAGTGTAACTGCCTTTAGTCACCCTATACAGAAGCAGGGTATAGCAGGTACAGTGATGAATCAAGATAGTAACAAGTAACACTTTATATCAGTATTGCCCAACATGTAGCCCTTAGGTTGTTATCTTATAATAAAAATAAAATGCACATCTTCAGTAGAAAATACTCCCCATAAATGTTAAAGGAAACCTATAGGATAAATGAAAAAACCCTAATTTTGTAGGCAATTATAAGTAATATATGGTGTTGCTTTTACATGGTGCTAAAAATTAATATTATCTTTAAAAATAGCCCCTTTATTTGAGTTCCCTGTAGATTTCTACTGGTCCCTGTCTGTGTTTTAAATGAGGGGTGGGCATGTTTTAACGGTCCCTGCCAGAAGCACAGTAGGAGGGGGACAGCCAATCACAGGCCTGCAGTCACACAAGCAAAGACAGGCTTCAGTTCCCTACCAGGTCCTGCTAGCTGCTGATTCCTGTCCTACAGTGCAGTGAGCTGAGAGCCGCTGACTCCCCTGCACAACCTGGGAATGCAAGTAGCAGAAAATGGAAGAGAAGGGAGGGATTATTAGGGTTTTTGCAGAAATATTCAATAAATCATCCTGAAACACTACTTTTTAAAGCACAATTCTTCTATATCTAAATGAGTATAATGCACTGCAGGTCCGGACTGAGAATTAAAATAGGCCCTGGCATTTCAGGTACACAGAAGCACAATCAGCCCACATAGAGGCCCAAACAGCCCGCACCAGCCCAATAAATACTGACTTTCTATGGCATCTTATAGCAGCCCTTTTGGCATTTGCCAGAACCCACAGATTGCCGGTCCGGGCCTGGTACATTCTTTTTTTTTACACAAATGTCTCCTTTAAAGACACACATGCTTTATTTATCATATCATAGTCATGTCATAGTTCATATCAGTATCATATCATTTATCATATCATATATATCATATCATATATATCATATATATATCATATAATATGAGTATCATATCATATATTTCATAGTTCATATCATAGTCATATCACAGTTCATGGTCATCTAACATAAAGCTGGCTATACACTCTCAGATTTACTTGTTTGGTGAAGCTTCATAATGAGCAGATCTGACCTTATTTATTATTAAAAAAGCTAGATTTAATCGGTTCAGGTGAAAACCTGATAAAATCGAGCAAAACCCCAAATCGTAAGTTTTTCTGAGTTTTTTTCCTGAATTTTTCAGATTGCCTGAAAACCCTGAAAAGGTCAGATTTTTGGGCTAATTCCAGCGAGAGACCACAGAAACTGCAAAATAGGACAGGGATCTCTGCCGTTGACTTATACACAACCTTGGCAAATCAGAGATTCAGGCTTTTTGCTGCTTTGGGCTTTATTAAATCTCGAAAAATTAGAGTTTAAAAAAAAACTCAAAAATGCCCGACTGGAGATTAATAACCCCTGTATGTTGGAATGTAAGGGCAATTTGATGGAATTGTATATGGACAGTGATGGTCCGAACAATTCATTTTAATTCTTGACTGTAGACAGTCACATCCAGCAGGTGGCACTGTTGCTACAAATTCATTATATTAATAGTTTCAAATATGGATAAAATCTTGAAAACCAAAAAAAAACTTAAATAATGTAAAAGTGCTTAAGGTCCTCATCCATTTTACACTAATGTGTTTTATGTGTTTTCTTATAGTATTATATAGTGAAGTTACTAATCTTGTGACTTGGTAACCAACATAGTAGACCCTGCCATGAAAACAAAAGTATAAACGTAAACCCTTAAATCAGTAAATTTTGTAATGTAGTGAGTACCATGTCGGTAGACCATTTGTAATTTTGTAATTTTATTTTAAACCAAGGCACAAAAAGGCAATACCATCACATTATTTGCGCTAATCTGTAGGCAACATACCTCTGAAAAGACTAAAAAAAACAGCATGCACCAGTACTTAGTATTGTTAAAGCACAGTTACTGTAAGTAAGTCTATGACTTTTACATCTATCTTAAAATGGCTAACTCTGCAAAACAGTAACCCAAAGTGCAATTCAACGGCTGAATAAAATATGCAGCATACTTGTACCTGCTGCAGCTTTTACACTATGGTATCACAACTTCATTTTACAGTATTAAGCTTCCCCTCCAGATTTTCTGTTTCATAAAACTGTCTGAAACTTACTTTGTGGCCTAGTTTTTAAGAGTCTCACTGCAACGAAAAATATTATTGTCATAAAAATTGCAATTGAAACTGAATTTATGGGGTAAAAGTAACAACAGATGTTTCATAAGTCCTCTCATAGTTCTTAATACGTGCCTAGCAAGTCAAGTTCTGCACAGGAGCTGAAGTCTTAGTTAGTGCTGTACAGCATAGCAGCAGAGAATAGATAGGGGTTGTAATGTCCCTCTTCGGCAGTGTTTCTTAACATTTTTTCTCAGGGGACCCAAAAAGTTGGAGAATAAGCTTTGCAACCTGAATATTGATTCATGACCACCCTGTTTTCTATCCATTCATGCCTACACTTCACCCATGATCCATGTAAGCTTAATGCACTACATGCATGCCCTGCCTCTTTAACAATGCTCAAATTGCACTTTTTCATCAAATTCCTTCTGGCATGGGGCCCCTGAGTGCAGTACCTCCTGTACCCGGTGATGGCAGCCCTGTACACCAGTGCTGTAAAAAAAGAAAATCAGTTTACACCCTAACTGAAAAATCCAGTCAGAAACAGATATTGAGGAGTGTAGCACTGATTCATTTGTATATTAGGCACAGCTACTAAGCTAAGCATTCATTTAGCGGCTACTTGATAGCACATTTAAAGAGGCTTACCACCCCACTTATGTTTTTTGCATAATGAGACAAACTGTAATTCTCAGCAACTATTCAATAATCAATTTAAAATGGTTTAAAAGTTATTCGTGACATTAGATTATTGATTTGAAAATATAATAAGTGACCTAGGACAGAATCTTGAGAAACCCCAAAAAAAAGAGGTAATGGAGAAAATAATACTACATAGGAGACATTGAAAGAATGAAAAGTAAGATAATAAACCAGAAGACAGTGTCACAAAGGTCAAGAGAATGGAGGGATTGGAGAAGGAAACAGTGAACAATGGTGTTAAATAGGGCCAGAACTAGGGGTAAGAAGACGAGGGACGTGCCTAGGGTGCAAAGGTAAAGGGGCACCAAGCACGTATCTCTTCTGCAGCTTCGCATGCGATATTCTGCAGATGCGTGCGCACTCTTCTGCACATGTCGCTCCTGTGTATGAGTTCGTGCAGGAGGAGAGGGCAAAGTAGTTGGCCAGGTTGCCTAGGGTGCTTGGCCAATTTGGTCCAGCACTGGTGTTGAAAGCTCCCAAGGCTAGGGCCAGACGATGGAGAGAATCCCCTGCCCGGCTGCTCCTATTGTATTTCAAAGGCAGGGTGGATTTCAGCACGAAATGCAAAATGTCACGTTTCGGTGCCGAAATCCGACCAACCTGTTAAAAACTAAATTTAGATACAAACTTTAATACAAAGGATCAACTTGGTGGTACTACCGTTATGGGTCTACCCCAGCTTCATATTAAAAACAAATAATTAAAATACTTGAGGCTATTAAAAAATTATAAATTCTTACCCTATTTCTGTCGTTACTGTGACTTTTTAATTTCAAGTTTCAAGGTCTGCAAAGTAAAGGATCTATATTGTTAATATTACAAATATGGTTTCAAACTCCATGAATCATTTAGACCATCAGGTTAAAGTGTACAACGCTTCTTGATCCATCTACCATCTTTCTGCAAAAGTCTTTTCAGTCTATTATCTCCTCTCCTATCAGGGGGCAGCTTCCTTGAGGACACACCAGCGCAGTTGCATGGGGTTATGTTTACATTCAAAAAAATGTTTAGAAACTGATGTATCGGTCTGTGTATTTTCTTTAAAATTTCTGATATTGTTTTCATGCTCCTGAATTCTTAATTTCACTTCTCTGGAGGTCTGACCTACATATAATAGACCACAGGGGCACTTAAGTAAGTACACAACATGAGTTGATTTACACGTACACATTTAAATTAATCTCGTATCCTTCTTTTGCAGAAAGAAGACCTTGAAACTTGAAATTAAAAAGTCACAGTAACGACAGAAATAGGGTAAGAATTTATCGTTTTTTAATAGCATCAAGTATTTTAATAATTTGTTTTTAATATGAAGCTGGGGTAGACCCATAATGGTAGTACCACCAAGTTGATCCTTTGTATTAAATTTTGTATCTAAATTTTGTTTTTAACAGGTTGGTGATTTCATGCATTGTTAATACTATGTATTTATTCCATGTGATTCCATGCACTTTAGACACTATGTATTTATTTTCACTTTATACCAATGTATCTGTCACAGTCCGCACCCAACACCATAACAAATGCCAAGCACCCTGGTCTCGGCTAGTGCTTCACCTGTAGTGTGACCGCCTTTGGCCTCGGGAGGAGCCCTCAGCTACTCGGATGCCACCGGGATTTAAACGACAGGTTCAAGGCTAGAGGTTCTGGATAGGCAGAGGGGCACGACTGTTATCTAGAGTCTTTAGGCCGAGGATCACGGTACAAAACAGGAAACCAGAATCGTCGTCAGAACAGACTGGTTCGAAGCAGGCAGATGTCAATCGTAATCAGGCAGTCAAAACCAGAATCAGAATCAAAACAGCTCACAAAGCAACAGGAACAAGATCCTATAACGGGCAAGGTCTCACAGCCCTAATGAGCTTTAAATACTGTTCAAATTTCGCGCCATTGCGTGCTGGCGTCATCACAACTTCACAAGGGCATCCCCACCGAGGGGGGCGGCAGGCGTCCCTGCCATCCCCCCACTAGACCACCAGATATGTTCTTCACATTACCCCCCTCTCTAGGGGGGGCCACTGGACCCCCAGGTCTCCCAGGAAACTTTTGATGAAACTGTCTCCTGAGACGGTCAGCCCTGATGTCACTAACTGAGACCCAAGAGTTCTCCTCGGGACCATAGCCCTTCCACTTAACTAAATACTGGAGCTTACCACGTACAAAGCAGGAGTTGAGGAGCTCCTGGACCACAAATTCAGACTGACCTTCAACCGGCCTTCATTGCACTCTTCACAATACTAATTCATTTGTTATTTTTCAACAGGCGGTGGACAAAAATAAGATGCCTATATCTGTGATTGTCCTAAAGGTCCAGAATATTGTTAAGACGACTAAGGTGTGTCTTCAAAATGAACATATCTTGTAATCTCTATAGAGGGGTCACAGTCAATAATTGTTGGGCTCAGAAGATTTTTGAGGCCCTTGGGGTCTGAGGGTAGGGATACCTGTATTTTCTGAAGAACTGAGGAAGAATTAGAACCCATTTGATTTATTCTGCTATTGAAGACAGTACCTAGGAAACAAAATATACTAATCATATTGTAGCTTAAAGCAGAATACACCTTTTTAAAGATATTTTGTTTTAGCCCATAACGAATACAAAGGAACCAATGTGGAACCAGTCGTGCATGTTCCCAATGTATGACCTTCTTAAGGAGGAGTTGCAGGTGGAGGTGAGTATACCAGCCCTGGCTTATGTTTCTCCTTCTGTCTATAGCTGAACATGAGCCGATACATTTCTGCTTTGTTTGCGGTTGTTTGAGGGTTTTTTCATACACTTATACTGTATTTTTGCAGATAAAAGAATTGAATCAAGGGTGCATTGCCACTTTGTCTGTGCCCCTCTCTGACCTATTGTTGGCAGAAAACCTTACCAGGGAAGGCTGGGTTCAACTGCATTCACCTAAACCTCCGGCTGCTATTAAACCTAGGCTGGAAATTAGGGTAAGTGAGAGACATCCCCCACATAATTCATAGACGCATCCAGGATATTTGTGAATATAAAGGAGTAGTACGACTGACACTAACACAAATGGGACTTGATTGAGATACTACTAAACTTTTAAACATGCATAGGGTCTTACAATTAGTTACTAAATGAAATAGCTCTAATGCTTTGTAGATGATTAGGGAATACTTTGTATTTTACGAAGTATATATACAATATTTAATTTGATCAAAAAAAAAAACTTAGAAAAGTGCTGGGGAAGGCCCCATAGGCTAACATTGCACCTCGGTAGGTTTAAAGTGGCGAAGTATGAAGTTGAAGTATTTTTTAAAGAGACAGTACTTCGATTATCGAATGGTCAAATAGTCAAATGATTTTTTCGAATTCGATCGAATTTGACCAATTCAATGGTCGAAGTACCCAAAAAAAACTTCGAAATTCGAATTTTTTTCCATTCAAATTATTCACTCGAGCTTAGTAAATCTGCCCCTAATAGTCTAAAAGTGGAAGGGGTAAAATTAATCGGCAGTAACATAGGGGCTAATTTCTATGTGTGCCAGAACTGAAAATTGGGCATTGATCTCTTTAGTGTATTGGGTTTACAGGAAAGAAATCTACGCACGTGTAGGCCCCATACATGATAAAAGGGGAACTATCATGAATAAATATTCAATATAAGCCCCATGTCATCAAACTCTCATAGAAACAATGTTTTTTATTATTGGGCAGGGGCCAAGTTCAAAAACCAGATCTGTTATGTTTTGTCTATTTTTACCCAGCCAGAGAGCAGAGACCCACATTCACTCTATAAATTTAGTTCTGCCTGCACTAGGCAACACTGCTTTCATGAGGGCTGTGTAGGGGTGGCATGTAGGCCCTGATGGAATTGAAGGGGTGGCATGTAGGCCCTGATGGAATTGAACCCAAGAACCTGCTGCTGAAAGACCATGTTTATGGTGTGTGGCTGGACATAACGGGGCATGGCTGGGGGACTTAAGGGCATGAACTGCATCATAACAATCTTCTAGTTAGGATTGCTATGCTGCATGCTAGCTTGCCCTTTTTTAATTGAAGAACATTCCCAAGTGCTTTGTATAATATCCTTTATTAAGCAGACCCCTGCCGCAGAGAAAGGGCTGGTGCACTCTAAATTAGGGTTGCCACCTGTCCAGACCTGGACAGCCCGGTTTTTTGAAGGGCTGCCCGGGTCAAAACTTCCTAATTTGGAAAACTGGGCAGGATTCCCTCTGATTGATGATTGGCCAATTGCCGATTGCCAGGTCATAGCCCTGCCCCCGACATCATGACCCGCCACCTCAGTATCATGGCCCCGTCCCCGGCCTAGATTCAACCGGGCCAAAAGGTGGCAACCCTACCTCTGGCACAATGGCCCCACAATGGCAAAGTGGCTCCAGCAATATATTACACAACAATTCTGGACACAGTACCCCCAATACTTTGTGACACAATGATCCCTGCTGTAACGTAAGGTATCCCAAACCCAGACAAACCCCTAAGTCCCTATAACTGCCGCCTTTTGCTTTGGGAGGAGTCCTCCACTACTTGGACGTCGGCAGTCTTCTAGTGAGAGGACCAAGGAGAGAGTTCTGGGCAAGCTAAACCAAACGTGTGCAAGAAGAAAGGAGTATAAGGAACATGGTCAAGGGACAGGCCAGTTCAATAGCAATCAGTCAGGGCAGAAGACAGGAACAGACAGGATAAACACACCCAGGAACTATGGAACAGGACGATGAGGCAGTGGGGGTCCCAGCTGCCCCACTACACCACCAGGTACTCTCATACCTGCATTTTATGACAATGACCCTGCATTTTTGGCCACAGGATTTCATAACACAATTGTATCATTATGTAATGACATAGTAGCCACAGCATTTCATGGCACAGTAATCCCAGAAAACAAATGTGAGCACAAATAAATGTTCCGAACCCACACACACACAATGCATTGCTCAGCACTAGGCACAATAAAGTTTTTTCTTTTTTTTTTTAAATCAATTGTTATAAATTGAATAGTCCAGAAAAAAATAAAAATAAATAAATATATATATATATATATATATATATATATATATATATATATATATATATATATATATATATACACATGTAGCGTTGATAAGTAAACATTTTCTGAAGTTGCTGGACGCTTCGTGCAAGGCAACACAAATAAACAACACAAATTACATAAAACCTGTATAGGTATATAAGCCTTTTGTGTCTGTCAGCCTGCTGCCTAAAGCTTGTCCCCCACAGTATCTAACACTGCAGCTGAAGCGTGTAACTCATACCTGACTCCAGCCTCAGTGCTTCAATAAATTACTTTATAGGTACTGAATCTATTTATGTCATTTTTAGAATGTGCCAAAAGGAACAAATATGAAAAAAGCTTCAAATATTTGCATTTCTACTCATTCAATATTTTCATTACTCAAAAATAAACACTTTCAATCTAAATACAAATATTCATTTCCCACTTAACAACAGTTAAATAGGGGCCAATAATAATGAATAAAGAATGATTCATTTAAAAAAAAAAAAAGGAATTTTTGCCTGACATAAGCCAAACACAGAATCACTGTCAGATGATGACGATAGTGATGAAATGTTTATCACTACAGAATATACATTTCCACTGTTCCAGAGTTGAATGCTGGCCATCACTTGGCATTCAGGAGGAGAGGGCAAAGTAGTTGGCCAGGTTGCCTAGGGTGCTTGGCCAATTTGGTCCAGCACTGGTGTTGAAAGCTCCCAAGGCTAGGGCCAGACGATGGAGAGAATCCCCTGCCCGGCTGCTCCCATTGTATTTCAAAGGCAGGGTGGATTTCAGCACGAAATGCAAAATGTCACGTTTCGGTGCCGAAATCCGACCAACCTGTTAAAAACTAAATTTAGATACAAACTTTAATACAAAGGATCAACTTGGTGGTACTACCGTTATGGGTCTACCCCAGCTTCATATTAAAAACAAATAATTAAAATACTTGAGGCTATTAAAAAATTATAAATTCTTACCCTATTTCTGTCGTTACTGTGACTTTTTAATTTCAAGTTTCAAGGTCTGCAAAGTAAAGGATCTATATTGTTAATATTACAAATATGGTTTCAAACTCCATGAATCATTTAGACCATCAGGTTAAAGTGTACAACGCTTCTTGATCCATCTACCATCTTTCTGCAAAAGTCTTTTCAGTCTATTATCTCCTCTCCTATCAGGGGCAGCTTCCTTGAGGACACACCAGCGCAGTTGCATGGGGTTATGTTTACATTCAAAAAAATGTTTAGAAACTGATGTATCGGTCTGTGTATTTTCTTTAAAATTTCTGATATTGTTTTCATGCTCCTGAATTCTTAATTTCACTTCTCTGGAGGTCTGACCTACATATAATAGACCACAGGGGCACTTAAGTAAGTACACAACATGAGTTGATTTACACGTACACATTTAAATTAATCTCGTATCCTTCTTTTGCAGAAAGAAGACCTTGAAACTTGAAATTAAAAAGTCACAGTAACGACAGAAATAGGGTAAGAATTTATCGTTTTTTAATAGCATCAAGTATTTTAATAATTTGTTTTTAATATGAAGCTGGGGTAGACCCATAATGGTAGTACCACCAAGTTGATCCTTTGTATTAAATTTTGTATCTAAATTTTGTTTTTAACAGGTTGGTGATTTCATGCATTGTTAATACTATGTATTTATTCCATGTGATTCCATGCACTTTAGACACTATGTATTTATTTTCACTTTATACCAATGTATCTGTCACAGTCCGCACCCAACACCATAACAAATGCCAAGCACCCTGGTCTCGGCTAGTGCTTCACCTGTAGTGTGACCGCCTTTGGCCTCGGGAGGAGCCCTCAGCTACTCGGATGCCACCGGGATTTAAACGACAGGTTCAAGGCTAGAGGTTCTGGATAGGCAGAGGGGGCACGACTGTTATCTAGAGTCTTTAGGCCGAGGATCACGGTACAAAACAGGAAACCAGAATCGTCGTCAGAACAGACTGGTTCGAAGCAGGCAGATGTCAATCGTAATCAGGCAGTCAAAACCAGAATCAGAATCAAAACAGCTCACAAAGCACCAGGAACAAGATCCTATAACGGGCAAGGTCTCACAGCCCTAATGAGCTTTAAATACTGTTCAAATTTCGCGCCATTGCGTGCTGGCGTCATCACAACTTCACAAGGGCATCCCCACCGAGGGGGGCGGCAGGCGTCCCTGCCATCCCCCCACTAGACCACCAGATATGTTCTTCACATTACCCCCCTCTCTAGGGGGGCCACTGGACCCCCAGGTCTCCCAGGAAACTTTTGATGAAACTGTCTCCTGAGACGGTCAGCCCTGATGTCACTAACTGAGACCCAAGAGTTCTCCTCGGGACCATAGCCCTTCCACTTAACTAAATACTGGAGCTTACCACGTACAAAGCAGGAGTTGAGGAGCTCCTGGACCACAAATTCAGACTGACCTTCAACCGGCCTTCATTGCACTCTTCACAATACTAATTCATTTGTTATTTTTCAACAGGCGGTGGACAAAAATAAGATGCCTATATCTGTGATTGTCCTAAAGGTCCAGAATATTGTTAAGACGACTAAGGTGTGTCTTCAAAATGAACATATCTTGTAATCTCTATAGAGGGGGTCACAGTCAATAATTGTTGGGCTCAGAAGATTTTTGAGGCCCTTGGGGTCTGAGGGTAGGGATACCTGTATTTTCTGAAGAACTGAGGAAGAATTAGAACCCATTTGATTTATTCTGCTATTGAAGACAGTACCTAGGAAACAAAATATACTAATCATATTGTAGCTTAAAGCAGAATACACCTTTTTAAAGATATTTTGTTTTAGCCCATAACGAATACAAAGGAACCAATGTGGAACCAGTCGTGCATGTTCCCAATGTATGACCTTCTTAAGGAGGAGTTGCAGGTGGAGGTGAGTATACCAGCCCTGGCTTATGTTTCTCCTTCTGTCTATAGCTGAACATGAGCCGATACATTTCTGCTTTGTTTGCGGTTGTTTGAGGGTTTTTTCATACACTTATACTGTATTTTTGCAGATAAAAGAATTGAATCAAGGGTGCATTGCCACTTTGTCTGTGCCCCTCTCTGACCTATTGTTGGCAGAAAACCTTACCAGGGAAGGCTGGGTTCAACTGCATTCACCTAAACCTCCGGCTGCTATTAAACCTAGGCTGGAAATTAGGGTAAGTGAGAGACATCCCCCACATAATTCATAGACGCATCCAGGATATTTGTGAATATAAAGGAGTAGTACGACTGACACTAACACAAATGGGACTTGATTGAGATACTACTAAACTTTTAAACATGCATAGGGGTCTTACAATTAGTTACTAAATGAAATAGCTCTAATGCTTTGTAGATGATTAGGGAATACTTTGTATTTTACGAAGTATATATACAATATTTAATTTGATCAAAAAAAAAAACTTAGAAAAGTGCTGGGGAAGGCCCCATAGGCTAACATTGCACCTCGGTAGGTTTAAAGTGGCGAAGTATGAAGTTGAAGTATTTTTTAAAGAGACAGTACTTCGATTATCGAATGGTCAAATAGTCAAATGATTTTTTCGAATTCGATCGAATTTGACCAATTCAATGGTCGAAGTACCCAAAAAAAACTTCGAAATTCGAATTTTTTTCCATTCAAATTATTCACTCGAGCTTAGTAAATCTGCCCCTAATAGTCTAAAAGTGGAAGGGGTAAAATTAATCGGCAGTAACATAGGGGCTAATTTCTATGTGTGCCAGAACTGAAAATTGGGCATTGATCTCTTTAGTGTATTGGGTTTACAGGAAAGAAATCTACGCACGTGTAGGCCCCATACATGATAAAAGGGGAACTATCATGAATAAATATTCAATATAAGCCCCATGTCATCAAACTCTCATAGAAACAATGTTTTTTATTATTGGGCAGGGGCCAAGTTCAAAAACCAGATCTGTTATGTTTTGTCTATTTTTACCCAGCCAGAGAGCAGAGACCCACATTCACTCTATAAATTTAGTTCTGCCTGCACTAGGCAACACTGCTTTCATGAGGGCTGTGTAGGGGTGGCATGTAGGCCCTGATGGAATTGAAGGGGTGGCATGTAGGCCCTGATGGAATTGAACCCAAGAACCTGCTGCTGAAAGACCATGTTTATGGTGTGTGGCTGGACATAACGGGGCATGGCTGGGGGACTTAAGGGCATGAACTGCATCATAACAATCTTCTAGTTAGGATTGCTATGCTGCATGCTAGCTTGCCCTTTTTTAATTGAAGAACATTCCCAAGTGCTTTGTATAATATCCTTTATTAAGCAGACCCCTGCCGCAGAGAAAGGGCTGGTGCACTCTAAATTAGGGTTGCCACCTGTCCAGACCTGGACAGCCCGGTTTTTTGAAGGGCTGCCCGGGTCAAAACTTCCTAATTTGGAAAACTGGGCAGGATTCCCTCTGATTGATGATTGGCCAATTGCCGATTGCCAGGTCATAGCCCTGCCCCCGACATCATGACCCGCCACCTCAGTATCATGGCCCCGTCCCCGGCCTAGATTCAACCGGGCCAAAAGGTGGCAACCCTACCTCTGGCACAATGGCCCCACAATGGCAAAGTGGCTCCAGCAATATATTACACAACAATTCTGGACACAGTACCCCCAATACTTTGTGACACAATGATCCCTGCTGTAACGTAAGGTATCCCAAACCCAGACAAACCCCTAAGTCCCTATAACTGCCGCCTTTTGCTTTGGGAGGAGTCCTCCACTACTTGGACGTCGGCAGTCTTCTAGTGAGAGGACCAAGGAGAGAGTTCTGGGCAAGCTAAACCAAACGTGTGCAAGAAGAAAGGAGTATAAGGAACATGGTCAAGGGACAGGCCAGTTCAATAGCAATCAGTCAGGGCAGAAGACAGGAACAGACAGGATAAACACACCCAGGAACTATGGAACAGGACGATGAGGCAGTGGGGGTCCCAGCTGCCCCACTACACCACCAGGTACTCTCATACCTGCATTTTATGACAATGACCCTGCATTTTTGGCCACAGGATTTCATAACACAATTGTATCATTATGTAATGACATAGTAGCCACAGCATTTCATGGCACAGTAATCCCAGAAAACAAATGTGAGCACAAATAAATGTTCCGAACCCACACACACACAATGCATTGCTCAGCACTAGGCACAATAAAGTTTTTTCTTTTTTTTTTTAAATCAATTGTTATAAATTGAATAGTCCAGAAAAAAATAAAAATAAATAAATATATATATATATATATATATATATATATATATATATATATACACATGTAGCGTTGATAAGTAAACATTTTCTGAAGTTGCTGGACGCTTCGTGCAAGGCAACACAAATAAACAACACAAATTTACATAAAACCTGTATAGGTATATAAGCCTTTTGTGTCTGTCAGCCTGCTGCCTAAAGCTTGTCCCCCACAGTATCTAACACTGCAGCTGAAGCGTGTAACTCATACCTGACTCCAGCCTCAGTGCTTCAATAAATTACTTTATAGGTACTGAATCTATTTATGTCATTTTTAGAATGTGCCAAAAGGAACAAATATGAAAAAAGCTTCAAATATTTGCATTTCTACTCATTCAATATTTTCATTACTCAAAAATAAACACTTTCAATCTAAATACAAATATTCATTTCCCACTTAACAACAGTTAAATAGGGGCCAATAATAATGAATAAAGAATGATTCATTTAAAAAAAAAAAAAGGAATTTTTGCCTGACATAAGCCAAACACAGAATCACTGTCAGATGATGACGATAGTGATGAAATGTTTATCACTACAGAATATACATTTCCACTGTTCCAGAGTTGAATGCTGGCCATCACTTGGCATTCTGCATGGTGATCTAAGGCTTGTATGCAGCTGCTCACCCTATAAAAACCCATGTTCCAGACAAATTGTTCTTCTGCTGACGCTGCTTGTACAGAGTTTTGGCAGTGAGGGTTCCAATGGAATATATACAATTTTAGAATGAGCACCTTAAAAATAATTTTGACTATATAGTATATGGTATGTAATGGGAAATATAAGTGGTTAAACATCTGTAAACTATACCTCTGCAGTATTAACTGATAAGCACCCACTGATATTTATTCAAAGAAAATGTATTCAGTATTTTGTAACTGCTGCCCAATCATAAAGGGGCACTTCATATTAAAACTAACCTTTACTTAGTTTTAACACAGTGGTACACCATAAAATCATACAGTAGTAAAGGTATTCATTGATTTAAGCATTTTTGATGCTGGGTGTATGGCATAAAAAAACAGATGATGGGTATTAATGCTATCTACACTAATCTGCATGCAAGAAAATATTTTCCACTTATATTTGTCCAATTGAATTACGAATGAAAGAGAAATTAATTACATTTGCATACCTCTCAACTGTCCCGATTTCTGTGGGACAGTTCTGATTTTGACAGCTCAGCCCACAGTCCTGGATTTTTATTAAAAAGGCCAGAGTTTCTCTTTGATCTCCTGCACTGAAGCCAGAAAAAGATATAACGTTTCTGAAATGTAATTAAATAAGAAGCCTTTTTGGCAGAGAGCCCAGAATACTCAGCACCTGCACTTGGATACATTTGTAACAATTTAAGATAAGCAAAGATACAGTTGTAACTATTTAAGATAAGCAGGGTGAACTGAGACTCACAGCTTAACCTACATTGGCAAAACTATTATAACACATAAAACATTGCGCAGAAATGTGTTCAAACTTTCAGAACCTGTGAAATATTGTAAAATGGACATGGTAATTAGGGGGTTTGGCCATAAAATGGGTGTGGTTATAAAAATTGCTGCTCTACGCGTAGCTGATCAATTTGTTTCTGTTTTTCAAATTTTGGGAGGTATACGCAAGGCCTGAAGTGTCATGAAATACTAGTTGTGCATTAACAAAAATGTACACATTTAAAACACAGCAATATATCTTTGTATCTGATTAATGCCAATGCCACATGCCCCCGTCACACAAAAAGTAGAACACAATTATCCAAAACATCCCAGGCACAACTGTAAATATTTACATTTGTGGGAACAAACAGATGGTGTTTTCAGGTACCCAGCGCAACACAGGCACAGGATAACATAGGTGATAATAAAAACAAAACGGAATGTTGCCACAAATCACACAATGAATCATTGGTACCGTGGATGCCTCACATTTACAAAAAGCATATGTTTTGCTAATTTAGCCTTCATAGAACACATAAGTGTAAATATGGGATCTGTTATGTAGAAAGCTCCAAATTACAGAAAGGTTATCTCAAATAGACTCCATATTTATCATAATTCACCTTTTTAAAAAATGATTTCCTTTTTCTCTATTATAATAAAACAGTAGCTTGTAGTTGATCCCAACTGTTTGGTATATTTATCAAAGAGTGAAGTTAATAGTGAAGTTCCGCCACTAGAGTGAAATTCCGCCACTCTCCATTCATTTCTATGGGATTTTTATAGGCGTATTTATCAAAGGGTGAACTTTCACTTTCACCCATTGATAAATACGCCTTTCAAAATCCCATAGAAATGAATTGAGAGCTGCGGAATTTCACTCTAGTGGCGGAACTTCACTCTTTGATAAATTTACCCCTGTGTATGGAGCAATTTTCAGTTTAAAAATGTTGACTTTCAACATCCGTTACATATAGGGGCCGATTCATCAAGAGTCGAATATCGAGGGTTAATTAACCCTCGATATTCGACTGGGAACTAAAATCGTTCGACTTCGAATATCGAAGTCGAACGATTTTGCGCAAATCCTGCGATCGATCGATCGAAGGATTTTAATCCAACGATCGAAGGAAAATCCTTCGATCAAAAAATCACAGGCAAGCCTATGGGGACCTTCCCCATAGGCTAACATTGACTTCGGTAGGTTTTATCTACCGAAGTAGGTGGTCGAAGTATTTTTTAAAGAGACAAAGACGTACAAAATTACTGGTCCCAGCGCATAGATTCAAATGTGGTATCGCTGCAAATTCCTAGGAGCCTGTGCCACACTCCCAAAGGTATACGATAAAGTCAGAATTGATGGAATAAACAGCTTCAAAGCAGTAATTTCAAACTGCATGTGTTTTTATTGTGCAGTGCAACACACTACATGTTTCGGGTAAAACCCTTTTTCAAGTGTAATAGGAAGTGCAATTAAACATGAGGTTAAATACCCTCCTTCCCTCCAGGAACCTCCCCCAATCAAGATGTAAAAAAGATGTAAAAAACTCCGCTGTTTGGAACAATAAATATTGAATAAATATTGGGTAAAAATCGATCTAAAAGTCCAAATGAACAGATCCAAAGTGTCCAAGTGTCATTCCAAAGTGTAAGTGAAATCCATAAGTCCAGTGTATAGTATAAAATTCGTAACCGGGAAATTGCGATTCACAGCCTAACCCTGGTAAAAATACAAGAAATTCAGTACTGCAAACAAATGCCTACTCAAGGGTTCACAGGAAGCATGTATATATTCTTATTTAACAAATTTGCATATGTTAAAAATAACATGTATTTATTAACTTTATGTTAATACAATGGGTAACTCCTGTATCAGTACTTTACACTGATAAGAATATGTTAGTAATTACTTACACGGCAGGAGTCCCGTAAAAAATTTTTCAACACCGCTATCTGATACTTAATATCTAAAAGAAAGGAAACAACAATGATAATAGTTAGCATTATTTAGCTCTTAAGTAGCAAGAAAAACATAAAAGAGCTTTACGGGCTGGAAGAGACATTGTTACATGAGAGGATATTACAAAAAACATTTAAGGCTGTTATGGTCATTCATACCCCTAGGTTTAATGCAATCTAATTTCATTATCCACCGTGCTTCACTTTGAAGCAGGAGTTTATCCCAATTCCCTCCTCTTAGGGGTCTCTTTACTTGCTCCAGCACTTTCCATTTCATCTGGCTCACATTGTGTTTAGCCTCTGAAAAATGCCTAGATACGGAAGTATCAGTATGAGTCTCAGGTTCATAGTTCCGAATTGTGTTTTTATGCTCCTTAATTCGGATGTGTACAGGTCTAATCGTTTTACCCACGTATAACATGCCACAAGGACATTTAAGCACATAAATAACATGGGTACTGGTGCACGTCGCAAATGTGTTCAAAATAATCTCAGTACCTTTCGTGGGGTGGTGAATATTTGGGCCTTTAATAATAGAAGTACAACAATTACAATTGAGACAAGGAAAAGTACCTGTCTTCCTGTGGATAGTTTGCTCATTTTGTCTCGGTATAGTGGGACAAATCAAATCTTTCAGGGTAGACCCTCTTTTGTAGGAGAATAGTGGGGGGTCTTTAAATAGATGGCCACAATCCTTATCCATCTGCAATAATGGCCAAAACCGTTTCACGATAGATTCAATTGACTGGCTATGGCTGTTAAATTTGCTAACAAATGTTAGCCTTTGGGATTCGGGTTGTCTTGGTTTCTGAGTTAATAACTCCTCCCGTGGTGTGGCCCTTACATCATTACATATTTTAGTCAAACTTTTTTTGGAGTAACCCCTTGTACCAAAGCGTTGCGTAAGTTCACTTGCCGCTCTTTCGAATAGTAGATCATTGGAGGCTATTTTCTTTGCTCTCAAATATTGACCCTTGGGTATGGCTCTAATAATTCTAGGATTATGAAAGCTTTCGGTGTGTAGCAAATTGTTACGAGCCATAGGTTTACGAAACAAATTGGTAACAATGTGGCCTTCAATGATTTTCACATTCACGTCCAAAAAGTTAATTTCACTCTTTGAAAACTCTGTTGTGAATTTAACTGTTTTGTGGGACGTGTTCGCCACTGTTACCATTGACTCAAATGATTCAATAGACCCCTCCCAGACAATGAAAATATCATCCACATACCGATAATATTCCTTAATATATTGTGTGTATGGTTGTTTTAAGAAAAGTGTAGTTTCAATTTGATGCATGAAAATGTTAGCAAAAGAGGGAGCTACTGCAGAACCCATCGAGGTACCTTGGGTCTGCCAGTAGAATATTTCATTAACCTTAAAGTAATTTTTCTTTAATATCACCTCTAGACAGTCTAACAGGAAGTATACTAGACTATTCGGTAAGGTAGTATTTAACAATGCTTCCTCTACATATAATAACCCCTCATCTTGTGGTATTGATGTGTATAAGCTTTGCACATCAATACTACATAACCAAACATTGTCACCAAGTCTACTGATGTCTTTAATCCGATTAAGGAAATCTGTTGTGTCTTTCAAACACGTAGAAATGTCCAGGACAAGCTTTTGCAAATATTGATCTACAAATTTAGCCAATGGTTCTAAAATGGAACCAACCCCTGAAACGATTGGTCTACCTGGAGGATCTATTAATGTTTTATATATTTTTGGTAAAACATAAAGCACAGGAGTCCTGGGATGTTCATTGATCAGAAAATCATGGGTATTTTTGTCAATTATGCCATTATGTAATGCATCTCCTACCATGGTCTTAATTAATCTCATAATGTCCCAGACTGGATCATGTGCTATCAAAGTGTAATGGCCAGGGGTATCAATTTGACGTTTAATCTCAGCATCATATTTAGCTTTGTCCATTACCACTATGGCTCCACCCTTATCTGCGCTTTTAATGACAATGTTTGGATTGGTCTTGAGAGTGTTAAGTGCATCCCTCTCCTTCTTACTTAAATTTGGTTTACTGTAGCCTTTCTCATTAGCCCACACCTTTTTAACCTCGGAACTCACCACTGTAAAGAAGGTGTTTAAGTTTGCATTATTAACATCAGGTACAAAATCAGATTTTTTAGTGAATTTTTTTGGTACTGAAACATGATCTTTGAAATACATTTTCAATTTTAACAGTCTGGTAAATTTGAAGAAGTCCACTTCCCACCCAAATGAGTCAGGCTTGTAGGAAGGAACAAAGCCTAGCCCTTTGTTAAGCACAGCAGTTTCTGCAGCAGAAAGAGCAATGGAGGATAAATTAACGACCAAGTTATTTACCTCCTGTGGTTTTTCTCTCTGCGAGGATAAGGATCCCTGGGTGTCGGTTTCCTTGGGTCTTTCTTCCCTCTGTGCGCTGCTCCTAAAAAATGAGACGTTGCGTAATCATCCTCACTGCTGCTGGTGTATGGTGTGTCTCTCTCCTGAAGTAGTCGCGTGCGGCTGTGAGGGCCTCCATCCGGTCTGTGCGGCTCCCAATGCTCATCGCGTGTCGAAGCTGTTCCTCCTTGTCTGGAGTACATGCGAGTTTGTTCCGGCCGCGTCACTGCACCGCGCCAGTCACGTGACGGCTGTGGGACCTCTCTGCGTTCGCGACGCTGCTTCGCTCGTTCACCTTTCCATCCATAGACACAATTGGTCTCGTAATCACGGCTATCTCTCAGGTATTTTCTCTGTTTGCGGCTTACTATTTCTTTCCTAAGTTTGGCAAGTATTTCTTGTTGGTCATTGAAAACCAATTCGGCTTGTGTAGTTCCCATGTGTTCTACGATCTCTCGTTTCTTCACGACCACCAGTTCATTAGTCTCATTCACTTCAGTATCTAGACATTCAATGGTTAAGACCATAAGGTCAATAGAAAATTTATTGCAGATTTCTTGCCAGCGTTTCTGCATAAGGGGATTGCTGGTGCATAAAGTTGGTTTCAAATCAGCCCTTAAGCCTCTGGGTATAATCCCAGCACGCACATATTCAGTGAGGGCCGAGCGGTGAAGTTTTAAATTCAATAATTTTTTCTCTGTATAGAGCAGCTCTTTACCTGGCTCCAATGCTGGTCTGGATTCAAAACCCAGATTAATGGATTCACCTTGATTAAGGATGCGGTCGATTTCTGTGCTATTGTAAGCAAAAACAGCTTGAGAGGAAATCCTCATTCCTGGGTCCACTGCTGATGGGCTTGACATCGCACCGACGGTGGTTTAACGCTGAACCAGTCCACAGAATAGTTTCAAAGACGTACAAAATTACTGGTCCCAGCGCATAGATTCAAATGTGGTATCGCTGCAAATTCCTAGGAGCCTGTGCCACACTCCCAAAGGTATACGATAAAGTCAGAATTGATGGAATAAACAGCTTCAAAGCAGTAATTTCAAACTGCATGTGTTTTTATTGTGCAGTGCAACACACTACATGTTTCGGGTAAAACCCTTTTTCAAGTGTAATAGGAAGTGCAATTAAACATGAGGTTAAATACCCTCCTTCCCTCCAGGAACCTCCCCCAATCAAGATGTAAAAAAGATGTAAAAAACTCCGCTGTTTGGAACAATAAATATTGAATAAATATTGGGTAAAAATCGATCTAAAAGTCCAAATGAACAGATCCAAAGTGTCCAAGTGTCATTCCAAAGTGTAAGTGAAATCCATAAGTCCAGTGTATAGTATAAAATTCGTAACCGGGAAATTGCGATTCACAGCCTAACCCTGGTAAAAATACAAGAAATTCAAAAGTACTGCAAACAAATGCCTACTCAAGGGTTCACAGGAAGCATGTATATATTCTTATTTAACAAATTTGCATATGTTAAAAATAACATGTATTTATTAACTTTATGTTAATACAATGGGTAACTCCTGTATCAGTACTTTACACTGATAAGAATATGTTAGTAATTACTTACACGGCAGGAGTCCCGTAAAAAATTTTTCAACACCGCTATCTTATGGATTTCACTTACACTTTGGAATGACACTTGGACACTTTGGATCTGTTCATTTGGACTTTTAGATCCAAAAAATACTTCGAAATTCGAAGTTTTTTACATTCGAATTCTTCACTCGAATTTTGTAAATCTGCCCCATAAACTTAAGACATGCACAGCATCTCACTTTTATTTATTTGTGCAATTCATCTATAGCAATATAAATCACATTAATTCATTGTCTGATGAAGCACAAAATAGTGTGAAATGCGCCAGGAGGGAGTGGCTGTCATGAGGTAGGCAGACTGGGGGGGGACACACTGCCTTATGGTGTGATATATTAAAAAGTATTTTTGATAAATTAATGTGATTTATATTGTTATGGATGAATTGCACAAATAAATGTTTTAAGTGAGATACTGTGCATGTCTTTAATTTATATGTAACATGTGGTTGTGGATTGCACAGCTCTCACTACAAGACAGCATATACCCCAAATTGTTACTATATTGTATACTTTTAACATCCACTTCATGTGTCAGTACACAGGCAAATGCCTTGTCAGACGGTGTTGATACACAAAGGAGCAATGCAAGCACATTGGCTTTTCTCCACTTGCAGAAAAAAGTCAAGGCACAGCCCAATGTGTCCTTAGCCCTTAGAATTCAACAAAGCAATTGAATGAAAAAAAATGAACAACTGCAGCATGGAAGTATCAAAATAAATAAAATAATAATAAATAAATAAAAATTAATTAAACAGCTATCTGTTGTGTAATATCCTTTATTTTCTTTAGAAATGCCAACTTTTCAAATGAAGTTTTAGGGAGAGAAGCAGTGCACTTGGCGTACTGCCACAAACTGGTGACATGGGCTAATTGGTATTGACCATGATCTATTGAATTTAGTTTGCTCTGTGTCAGATACACATTTTCTTGTTGTTATTATCTGAACCAAAACCTAGTAAAATTCACTCAGAGGACACTTAGTTCCAAGAGTGCTACTTTGCAGCAGAGCAGAGGTTAGAAAGTGCCTCCCAATACCAGGACCAGAACTAGAGGTATGAAGAGACACCTGCCTAGGGGCCAATAATGGGGGGCAGTAACGTAATCAGTGCAGCCAGGCCCCCTGCCCCATTCAGACTCAATCTTCTTTACATATTTCTGGTGCCTGAGGCTTCGATGGGCCCAAGGTGCGTACCCTGGTGCGATTGCACTCCCCGCACCCCTGGTAGTTCTGCCACTGATGGGGGGAGGCCGGGTTGACTACGTCGACAGGCTAGTACTGTTCAAAATAATCTGTAAGAAGTTCTATAATAGAAATTTTAGTGTGCCCAACAGCTGCAGATGTTCCTTGAATGTGTCTCCTAATGATGTTCTACACCTTTCACAGCCCAGCAGGTGCTACTTAGGGGACATGTCAGGGCATTTAGTGGTGGGAGTTTGCCTCTACTGCGGCAATAAAGTGCTAGAAAATACATTTTAGGGGGAAATGCAATAAAAGTTGCAAAGAGAAAAATAATTTGCACAATTAAGAATAAAAATGTATGCAATGTAATATTGCATTGCAGATTTTAATAGTGCACTTTTAAGTAGTACTGGAAGGTGTCGTAAGCTTTTCGAGCAAACATAACATTTTCAGTAAGAAGTTTTATTATATACACTGCACACTGGCGCAAACGTTAAAATTTGGGAGTGGTCTCTAAAAAGTTTCTGGGTTCAAAAAAGCTGTATTAAATTCACACAAAAGAACATTTGTTCATGCAAAGGCATACATTTTTGCAATGCGAGTAGTTTTTACTGACTTTTATTACTTTCCCCCACTAACCTGTAAGAATGGGTATCACTGCATGTACTTTACATGCAACGATTAGGGTTATTGCAGGAAAATGAGAAGAAGTGTCCCATCTGGCACTGCCCTAAATATGATTTACAGTGCTGTGCAATGACTCCTGTCTCTGTTACACAGCTGGTCACTTCTCTAAAAGGCTCAGTACAAGATCACTAGTAACAGCTAGTGGTGCAGATACATCTAGCGGTAGAGCACTGCTTTGCAGTTTAAGGATAATGGGGAGATTTGTTTCCTTTCCCACCTGACATAATGTAAATCACTGATGGGAGCATACACAGCTCTTCCTTTTCCGAAGTCATCTGAAGTCGCCTCGTGAAGAAACTTCGGGCAACTTCAGAATACGCAACATATGTTTCCCCATTGGCAATTTATTTTATTGCCGGCAGGAAAGCATTTCAAGAAGATTTGTTGCCTGCGTTAGGGCAGATTTATACATAGTTGATAAATCTACCCACGTGTCATTAGCCTAACTACAACTCCCAAAGCCACACACTAGACTTACATCATGTAGTTCAAAGCAAGAACAGATCAATAAAGTTTGATGCCAATATTTAAAAAAAAACACCCAGCAGGAACAATGGTTCCTGTGCCCACCCCGTACTCTGTAGACCTTTAAAAGCCTGGCCTCAGCTCACAGAGGAATCTTACCAGGGCAAAGCTACCGAGTAATGAAAAGCACAGACAATGTGATTATTGTTTTCCCCGCCCAGCTTTCTAGTCTCTCGTATTAGCCTGCAAAGCTCTGTTAAAAACAGGCAGACATAGATCAGTACTGGAGACAGCATTAGCCCCTCCCTCCCCATTTTTTGAAGCCCGTGCTGCAGCTAATACAGACATGCAGCTAATGCAGACATGCAGCTAATACAGACATGCAGCTAACACAGACATGCAGCCTGTCATCTAGGCACAACAGAGACAGAGCAGAGTAAGTGAACTGGAGACAGTATTATATCTTTAGCTGTGGCTGACTGTATTTGAAATGACTATGACTATTGGTGCTGCTCAGAGCCTGTCCTTTTCCTGTACTGACACCTACAACTACCCTTGTGCACTTCTTATTTGCCAGCAATGTTTCCCCTAATTTCTTCTTGGCTGTTTGTGCAAAACATTTTTGTGTGTGTTTATGTGCACTTTTTACGCTATTAAAAGCTAAAAAAATCATTTCAACATGAAATAAATCCAATAGGATTGTTTTGCCACGAATACGGATTTATGCAGCCTAGTAAGAATAAGGTACAAGGTACTGTTTTATTATTACAAAGTAAAAGGAAATCATTTTTAAAAATCAGAATTGTTTATTTGAAATGGGCTGCATGAGAGATACTGGAACAAGATAGAGCGATCGCACACCCACAGCAGCCCTTAACGATTATAGCTTGGTGCTCAGTATCAGAGGACGCGGCAGCCTCCCAAGTAAATCCAGGAACAGAATATACTGGCACACAAAGCATTTGCAGCAGGTGACCCTTGCTTTAATTCAAAAAGTGCGGAATGTGCAACGTTTCGGGGCCACGCCCCTTTCTCAAGCGTAAGAAAGGGGCGTGGCCCCGAAACGTTGCACATTTCGCACTTTTTGAATTAAAGCAAGGGTCACCTGCTGCAAATGCTTTGTGTGCCAGTATATTCTGTTCCTGCATGAGAGATAGCCATCTAATTCAGAGCTTTCTGGATAGCAGGTTTTCATATAAGGGATCCCATGCATGTACTTATGCAAGAGCCAATAAGCATATATTTACTGCTGCCCAGATAGATTTATTTGTATTTCAGGTAACTTATTCATTTAGGACCTGTGCCTTTTAAATTCATCCAAGAGCAATGACATGTATGTCACGTGTTTTGTTGCAGCTACAAAATGCCAGAAAATAGCCTGTCATGGACCATGTGCTAAACCACTTAGATTATTTATTATTACTCACAAAATGCATATAAAGGTATTATTGAGCGATTACACTATTTTTAGCAGAGACATTTCTTTGTATTGTCTATGCATCAGACTTACAGAGTACAGTAACCAGAGTGCTGTGCTCTTACAGCTCCCCAGTTGTACACCCTCAACTGAGACTATTAAAGGTGGGGTACAAGAGCCAGAGGTTTTGGGGATGATAACAGACTCATGGAAGTTGGGCTGAACCCACTCAACCTGTGGGTAAACCACGCGTACTTTGGAAGTTGGCCCCAACCCACCTGACCCGTTGTTAAAACACCAAATTTCACACATCACATTTTGGCACCACTCAGTGAATAGGTGATTCCTTGTCTGTTTAAGGAGAACTAAATGTATAATCACTGTGAGGGGCCAAAAATGTTAAGTACCCCCCAGTGAATATAATAACTTAACTGATACTCCACTGTGCTTCTGTTAGCAGAAAACTGACCTGGTATATTCCTATAGAAGCTCATTGCCTCAGTCTTCTTGCTCTTTTCTTCAGGCTTCGGTAGGCACAATGTCAGTATAGTGAAGAAGCCAGCTTTTTGTATCTACGTTTGGCTTTCACTCTACTGCACATGCACCTGCCTGGACCCAAACAAAGATAAGACAAAAGAATTCAAAGAAGATGAGGAGGAACTTAAAGAAATACATCAGGCCAGTATAGTTTTTTTACGAACAGGAGCACCAGCCTGGGGTATCAGGTAAATTATTATAATCACTGGGGTGTGCCAAACATTTTGGCATAACCCCTCAGTGTTTAAACTTTTTGTATTGCCACAATAACTGGCAGCTATCCTTTTTTTTGTGGTTAAGAAGGATATTTGGGGCCCCTACACTGATTGCAGACTTAACCTGCTTAGAAGCTGCTCGGATGAGTAGTAAAAGTCTTCAATGATTACTCAGCAAGTCCAGTTTTTCGAGAATTATTTATACTAGATACTAGCACTGACAAACGAATGCGATGTGGCTGATGGCGGAGCGCTTCCCTTGCACGCCAGCTCCTGCTAAGCCGCAGCTCTCGCGATAGTTCGGCTCCTTCTAGCCGGCTTCCACTGCACACTTCTGTTACCGTTTGCAGAGCGCTGTTCAAAGCAATCACGGAGTCTGGCAGATTAATATCAATATAATGGCTTTATTGAGCGCATTAAAAACTGCTAAGGAGGGGGATCACATCTAACGCGTTTCGTGTCAGAGAACCTGACACTTCATCAGAGTGATACTAGCACTGTTTGATAATACATAGTGTTGCTTAAAGTGCCAAAAGGAGTCTGAGTTGCAAAAGTGAGTAATGTCTTTGTAAAGTGCTGCAGTGTTTTGTTCTGCTGTAATATACAGCATATAGACAATATACATATACCGGTCACCCAGTTTTTCAGTTATAACTATTGAAGAATTAATGATGAAGAACCTATGTCAGGGCTGTCCAACTGGTGCCCCCCCTTCTGTGGCTCCCCACCTAATTTCTGTGTCTGCTTACCATGTGTAAACTTTAAATGGTATCGCTACAGAGATTAACTGGCCCCTGCATTGTTTAAACCTCAAATTCAAATTTATCCCCTGTATTGTTCACACCTGTGATCCCCCTGTATTGTTCACACCTGTGACACCTCTATTGATCACACCCCTAAAGCCCTGTACTGTTCACACCTGAGACCTGGACTGAAACTGCCCACATTGTTCACCTATTCACACTTTATACAAAATGCTAATGGGCCACCAGCAATGTGTCACTGTATGTAGAACATCTTAGAGGTCCTGATGGATTTCCCTGTCTCTTGCTCTGTTCTGCCTTCCATATGCTCCCTGTGTGTGCCCTGCTCTGCCTGTATGTACCCTGCTCTGCCCGTGTGTGCCCTGCTCTGCCTGTGTGTGACATACTCTTCCTGTGTGTACCCTGCTCTGCCTGTGTGTAACATACTCTTCCTGTGTGTACCCTGCTCTGCCTGTTTGTGTGACATACTCTGCATGTGTGTGCCCTGCTCTGCCTGTGTGTGCCCTGCTCTGCCTGTGTGTGCCATACTCTGCCTGTGTGTGCTCTTCTCTGCCTGTGTGTGACATACTCTGCCTGTGTGTGCCCTACTCTGACTGTGTGTGACAAACTCTGCCTGTGTGTGCCCTGCTCTGCCTGTGTGTGACATACTCTGCCTGTATGTGCCCTACTCAGCTTGTGGAACATAAGCCTGGTATTTATTCTGGGAGTTTGTTAGCGTTTGAAAATAAATTATTGTTAGGGGCCCCAAAGGTTTTTAATCATCTGCTGGGGTGCTGTGTTATCCAAGGAGAAGAGGAGGCATATGGATTTAAGGATATATCTTAATATTACAAATTTTTCACATATGAGTGATAGCAATATCCCTGCAGTGAGCACCAACCATTTAGTTTTTTGGTGTGCTACCACAATTAATGTGGACATGATCTTGTGGTAGCATGGATGTGGTTTAAAGTGGGTGTGGTTTAAAAAACAGGGAGTGGTCAACACTGACTTCCATTATCGGCCTTCCACTAAGTAGGCCGGACCACAGACGTTGGACAGCACTGACCTATGTTATTAAGAACCTATGTGTTAGGACTTTAACACGTACCAATTCATTATTTGGTAAAACAGAAGATATATGTACCAGAAATGGAGCTATGTATTGAATGCCATTATCTTCATGGCTCCTTTGACAGAAATACAATATATGTTTTTAAAGAATATTGGTTCTTTTAGTATCACCTTGATGATTCATTTTTATTTTTAGCTACCTATATTTTCTTATTACATTAACTTAGAACAGGTCTACTGAACATAAAAGAATATTGTCTGAATTATGACTGATATTAACACCAGGAATGTATAATGAACTGTTCCAGTTGGCACAGAAGTTATTAATCATACGGCACTATAACCTTTGAAAAGTTTCTAGTGTACAAAAAAAAAAGTTCAAAACAATGTATGTATATATGGGGGCACGCATCAAATCTTGCATACAATCCTCCACCGAAGAAGCCGCACTCACAGGACTTATCTCAAAGATATAAATGCTTTATTCAGAAACTAACGTTTCGTCTGCAACTCAGGCTTTGTCAAACGTTAGTTTCTGAATAAAGCATTTATATCTTTGAGATAAGTCCTGTGAGTGTGGCTTCTTCAGTGGAGGAATATATATATACTGTATATATATGCTCCACTCCGTACGAATATATATATAAATAAAGAGAAGGGAATGTGGAAACATGCACAAAGGATTTTAAGAAACATGTTTATTGAAACATTTTATTGACACTTGAATACATGGTTAATACAGAAAGGACACCGAGTGGTTATATATTGAATTGCACCTTAGAGGCATTTCCTCTTTTAATTAACTCAAGCACCATGTAAATCGATTTAAATCTAATGATTTTTATTGGTTAAGAATCACATGCACATGCACTATGATGTCACTTTGGCGTTTTTTTTAAAGCTATTTAAGGTTGATTTGCACAATATTTATTATCCTTGAGAAAGGTCCAAATGTGGAACTGAACGTTGGAAAACTAAATAATGTGTGTATAAATAAAGGAGATTTGTCATAGTCTGCTAGCGTGAAATACCACCACTCTCCATTTATTTCTATGGGATTTTTAAAGGTGTATTTATCAAATGGTAAAGGTACCCTTTGATAAATACACCTTTAGAAATCCCATAGAAATGAATGGAGAGAGGCGGTATTTCACTCTAGTGGACTGTGGTGATCTCTAACTTTACTCTTTGATAAATATACCCCCATGTATGTTCCTCAGCAATGTGCCAGAATAATGCTGCAAATCGAAACACTTAAACATTTTCTTGCATTATCTTTGTTGTGAAATGAGGCTAAACTTTATGAAAAAATATTTACAAAATGCCAGTTTCTGAAATGAATTACAAAGGGCACTTGGAAATATTTGTCTACTTAAAAGGACAACATTGCCGATTTCATAAAAATATGCTTCTTGCCCTTCTCTCTCTATTACGTTTTGCAAACCTTATTTTTTTTTGTACATAGTACACCACAAAACTTACGTTACCGGTCTTTTTTTTTTAAATTAATATAGTATCTGGGATATTAAATACATTTTCACTCCAAACCTCACTCTAATAACTTTCAAGCTAGGCTTTCAAATGTATCTAGATATATTAATATACCCTGGCATTCAGTCTAGTCCACTAACCATAGCTAAGGACCCACTGCTATACATTACTATGGCGGGCAATAATAAAAATAAATCAAGACACAATTTGTTATATACTATTTAAAACAATAGGGCTCATTTTTGAACACAGGGCAAATCCGTAGTAACCAATAGCGACCAATCGGTGATTAGCTTTTTCAGGTAGTTGCAGGTAGAACAATCAAAGCAACATTTGATCAGATGACAAAAGTTAATGCCCAGCTGTAAATTTTACAAGTGTTTATAAATGAAATAGGCCTTATTTACAAAATGAAAAGTGCAAAAAGTTGTGTCCTTAGGTACAGGTGGACAGGGTCGGATTTCAGCCTTTGGCACCTCAAGGCTGCAGGGTCTAAGCACCTGCATGAGTGTGAGCGAATGCGTTGGAGCACTAGAGATTACAGGACTAGGCTTCCCCAGTGCTCCTTAGAACGTGGCTTGCCACAAATCCGGCCCTGCAGGTGGAGCACAAAGGCCAGTGTCTTTCACATGAATATATTCACATCAATATAGTGTAACCTTTAATGTATTCATGAAGGGCAGACTGGGAGTGGTCCATGTCCATCCTCTTGCATGTTATTCAGAATCTATTTGTCTTTCTGCTTGGATGTTAGGACTTTTGTAATAGCTAGAGTGCCTAATAGCGGCCATACATAGATCAACCGGGTACCCTCGGTAGAAACTATATATATAAGCCAATTATTGCACATGTATGACCAGCTTAATTCTTAACCCTCACCAATGTTTCAATAAATTACTTTTTTCACCTTCTGCATTGCATAAAAAAATTGGATTAATGGGACAAATTTGGAGGCAGTCTGGACATGAAAGCATTTTTAAGTACACTCATATACCTGCAGCTAAAGGATAACAATGAGACAGGAACATGGATAATAAGGACTTTCTGTAAGCAGCTAAAGTGAAAAAAGAAGGATATGTCCTGCCCAGAAAAATAAACCCATTTAATATGCTTAGGGGACTATATATTGAGCAGAAAAATGATTTAAGGTCCCCATAGACGCGACGATTCTTCTTTGCGAAACGACCGATTTCAGCGCAGCCCGACCGATTCGTCAAATTATCGTGCGGTTAGTGGGATTCAAACGATCGTACATCTTACGATTTTTCGTCCGACATCTGCCAGGAAATTGATCGGCCAGGTTAAAAAATCTTTGTCGGTCCTAGTACAATCTATGGATGTTTGCAGGGCCAAGCAGGCAGCTCCCCTTTGTTTTCCTGGTAAATTGGTCGTTTTAGTTGATGGACAGTTCGAACGTTCGTACGATGGTTCTCAGAAGATCTTGGTCTCACGATGTGGATTGGATCTGTTGAAAATCTGTACATCTATGGCCAGCTTTACCCTTGTTACAAATCCAACCCCCTTTTTAAAGTGTTTTTGTGCCCAGGTTACCGGACTATGTACCATACTTTAATTTCTCCTAGGTATTATAATTAATTTCAGCAGATGGATAATGTTAAGTGAAGCAATAATTCACAGGAATTCTAGAAGAACTGCTACCATATGATCAAAAAACTTGCAGATTTGCATGTGGTTTTTGTACTTATTACATTGCACTTGCATTCCTGTGCAGTTTGAAAGATAACTAACTTTCATGTCTGGACTATAATTTAACTACCATCTAGCCATCATTAGGGTTAATGATCGTATCATACAGTGGGACTAGCGGTGGGTTTATACCGGCAGATTTAATCTGTTGATTTGGGCATATTACCTGTTTGTTGATGGGGCCCTCAGACAGACTCACCAGACCAATATCTGTCTGCAATAAAATGCAACACACAAGCAGACACGGACAGAATATAATGCTGATGCATTTATGTGTGCTCAAACATGCTTCAAACACACATAAAAACCTATGTGTTAGAGCCCTTACACCATTCAAGTGGCTCATTATATTAGCAAAGGCAGTTGGCTCAATTAAGATTTCACCAGAGTGCACCTCTAAATTATCCCTGTATTGTAGGTTTGAACTTCTGTATTAGCTGCCATTTTTGTAATGTTAACAGATAATGTGAAAATCAGGGGCACTTCTAATAAATGCAAGTTATTGGCTGCACTCATTGCAAACTGATTGCATTTGAGTGATATGCAATCAGTGCATCCCTTCTAACGGAATTTCTAGTAATGTATTAGACCTAAAAAGCTAGTGCATTTGGGGATAAATTGAAGCCTCTAAGAGCTTTAGAGCAAAGCATAAAACCAAATAAGGACACTAGGATTAAAGAGTACTAGGGATGTAGCGAACTGTTCGCCGGCGAACTAGTTCGCGCGAACTTCGACTGTTCGCGTCCGCCGCAAGTTCGCGAACGTCGCGCGACGTTCGCCAATAGGCGTTCGCGTCAAAATCGTTCGACCATTCGACCATTCGATCGCTAAAATCAAACGATTGTCGTTCGAATCGAACGATCGAAGCCATTGGATTGAATGAAATCATTCGATCGAATGGCTTTGATCGTTCGATTCGAACGAAAATCATTCGATCGAACGATTAAAATCCTTCGATCGTTCGAATCGAACGATTTTCGGATGTTCGAAGTTCGCGAACTGTTCGCGAACTGTTCGCATTTTTTGCCGGTGTTCGCGAACGGCGTTCGCGAACACATACTCGGCAGTTCGCTACATCCCTAAAGAGTACATGCACAGTTTATTAATCCAGCATTATTTAGAAAACCCTTCAGTAATTCAGTATTTACATCTGAGAATACATTTTGTGTATTATAAGTTTTTAAAAATACAAATACTATGGAATATAAATAAAATATTTGGGTGCTACAGATACAAAGTGAAAGTAGAAGCATTAAAACGTAATGTATTAAATCATGTATTCAGTAGTACCACGTATGTCCCAGTGTTCTTCCCAGGCCCTGTTTGCCAAATATATCACCTGGCCATTTTCCCCCACTGCCCAGCTCCGCTGCAGCTTCCACCACACACTTGACCCTCACCCAACCCTAACACAGCGCTGCAGTGCTTCCACCCTAACCTAACCCGGTGTGCACCTTATTTATATACCCACGCCCTCCAGTGGCGTAACTACCGGGGGAGCAGGGGGTGCGATTGGCCAGGGCCCGCACCCCCTCAGGGCTCCCCGGCAGCTCACGCGCCATAATTCCCGGCCGTTTCCGGGTGTACGGAGGGGGGCGGGGGCCCGGCAGCGTGTCCCGCGCCCGGGCCCGCCCCCCTCTAGTTACGTCACTGGCGCCCTCCCTGTGTGTCCCAATTTTAATGAAGGGGATGGGGCATGCCTGCATGAATATATAAAAAGGAGCACACAGAGGTGTAAGTGGGATAGTAGAAGGTTGTCTGTATCCACCCGTGGCCTGAAAACATTGTGCACAAGTCATTCTGAACCTGCACAATCCACAGATATATACATGGGTCCCACGGCCTTCGGGCTTTTCCATACATCACTAGTGGGGAGGTATATATTTATTTATTCCCCCCACTTAAAATTTCCAATGTATTGTTACACTGTATACTTCTGTCATTCAATACATTAGAATTAGTGATTTGTGGGCTGGCCCGATACCTGCTGGTTGGTTTGGGCCGACCTTGGTGCCCGAGGTTTTCTTGATCTGCACATCACTAATTAGAATACAGGCAATTTCAAATGTTCAGTAAAGATTGCAGCAGTGTAATTATCAATCAACCCGAATTGGATCAGTTGACCTAAAAAAGTGGATTGAGATGAAAAAAGATAGCAAGTGATGTAGATTAAGGAAATTAAACAATTTTTTTTTATTATTTAAAGTTTTTATTGTTTTTCAACAAGACAAGTAAAAAAGATGCAATAAAGTATAACATGTTCACAGCTATAAGTTTGTTCATGTCTAAAAATGTTACGCCAAACTTCACAGGGCATTTCCAGTATCCGACCACATCTCGGGGTCTCTCAAGCGTAGGCCCGGATAACAGCATTGGTCTTAGAGGCTCTCATAAAGTAAAACCTGCCCTGCTCAAGATAGTTCAACGTAATGCTATTCTCGCAGCAAATGACGTCGAAATTCCTACAGTGTTCAAGTAGTTCCAGAGTCAGGGGAATGAGACTCAGAATGGGTTTCCTCCAAGTATCGGGTCCACGGGTACCACTCCAGCTCCCCCTCATAGCTTCTGTCCAAAAGAATATTTCTGATGGATTCCATTGCACGGATCCAGTTTACCTTGGTTATCAGTGTTTGTAGACCAGGTAATTGTGGCCGTCTCCAATTAGCTGCTAGGAGAGATCTTGCTGCTGTCAGGATATGTGTGGCTAATTTATGAGATAATTTAGAATTAATGTTCTCAATTTTCATACCCAGTAGAAATGTGTATGGGGTTGCCGGGACAGTGCTATGTAGAATCTCGGAGAGCAGAGAGGCGACCATCTTCCAGAATTCCCGGGCTACTAAACAAGTCCACCATGTATGTAGAAAGGACCCTTGTTCACCACATCCTCTAAAACATGCAGCATGTTCCGGGTTGCCACTAAATTTACATAGACGTGTTGGGGTGTAATACCAGCGATAGATGATTTTATATGCTCTTTCGCTGGAACTCGCACACATAGATGTTTTTTTGGCATTGTCCCAGATATACGACCAAGTCTTATCCGTAATTGGGAGACCCAGATCTGTTTCCAATTTAGTCATGTAAGGCTGGCGTATATCAGTGGTATCTGATGACATGTGGCTGTATAATGTGGATATCAGGTGTGTCGGGTACATGCGTTTGAAGCAGATTGTTTCAAAGTATGTCATAGGTGGGGTGTTCTGAGATTTGGTTTTGGTCTCTACATAGTGTCTAATTTGTAAATAGCGAAAAAATTGTAGATGGGGAATGTTATGTTGCTCCTTAAGTTGTTGGAATGAGAGAGTAATTTGATCCGGACAGAAATCTGCTAGTGTTCAAGGAAAAAAGGGCTTGATAAAGGGCCGGTTGGGCTCGAAACGTTGCCTTTGCATATGGGCTTAATAAAAGTTTGAATTTTGCACATTACTTCAATTGGATCCGGTGTGCTGCTGTTTTTTTTTTCCTTGAATGATATTTTGGCCCAAGGACAGGAGTGGGTCTCACAGTTCAGCACCTGGCACTGCGAAAGCGGATACTGGAGGGGTGAGCACTCTAATTTCGTGATAGAAATCTGCTAGTGTGACCATGTTTGCATCTATCCACGGCTTAAAATCTAGGGGGTGGCATCCCGGTAGAAAGGTCTTATTGCAAAAAATTGTTCTACATCTAGTGTCACATGTGCTCAATTTCACCTTAAGGGCTATGGAGTCCCATAAATCCAGGGCTTGTTGCGAGGAGGGTAAGAGGCCCTTGGGGATGTCTCTATGCGCTCTAGGCATCCAAAATAGATGTGCTAATTGCATGGGTGCAGAGAAATGATTTTCAATCATCTTCCAGGATTCCTCTGTAGGAGCGTGTATGTGCACCATGGACTCTAATCTACACGCCAAGTAGTACCGATATATGTGCGGAACTCCAAGACCCCCTACCGTTTTCGGTTTGGTCATAATCATTGACTTAATTCTGGGTCTCTTGCCTCCCCATATAAAGGTCGAAATAGCTTTTTGAAGTGAGAGAGTCATTTTTTCAGGGAAATTAATAGGTAGAACTCTGAAGAGATAAAGAAGTCTGGGCAATAGAGTCATTTTCACAGATGTTATTCTGCCAAACCAAGACAGGGAGTAGGTATGCCAGATAGATAGGTCTTTCGTAAGTTTATCTATTAGTGTGGGATAATTAGCTTTGTATAAAGATTTGTAAGACGGAGTGAGGTTGATTCCCAAATATTCTAGATGATCGCTTTCCCATTTATAGTCAAAGTTAAGCTGGAGTAGCTTCAGTTCTGATTTGGGCATTGTTAAGGGGAGAGCATGCGTCTTTGCAGAATTGATTTTATATCCCGAAATCTGCTGGAAGCGTTCCAGGGTATGTAGCAGGTTAGGCAGTGAAGTTTGGGGAGAAGTAAGTGTGAGGAGAATGTCATCGGCAAATAAATTTATTTTATGTTCTTCATGTGATACATGGAATCCTTTGATATCCGGATTTTGTCTAATAGCATTGGCCAGAGGTTCTAGGGATAATGCAAAGATTAATGGCGATAGGGGGCAGCCTTGCCTTGTTCCACCCTTGATCTCGATAGGTGTGGACAACAGGCCCATGCTAAGCACCTGTGCGGAAGGGGAGTCATATAATTGCCTGAGCCCCGCAAGGAAAGATTGTGGTATGTCCAATTTTTCGAGGACTGCAAAACTTTTATCTCCAGTCTACCCTGTCGAATGCCTTTTGTGCGTCCAGAGATAATAGAAGGGAGGAAGTGGGACTCGTATGTGCTATGCTTATCAGATCGATCACCGTGCGTATGCCATCTGCTGCCTGTCGTCCTGGTATAAACCCCACTTGGTCCCTGTGAACTAACTTGGGAAGGAGCAGAGTGAGTCTGTTGGCCAGTATTTTAGCGAACAACTTGATATCAGTATTTATTAATGAAATCGGTCTATAGCTGTCACAATTACAGGGGTCTTTTCCTGGTTTTAATATCATTGTAATGGTTGCCGATTGCATATGTTTTGTCAAGGGAGATCCATCTAGGAGCGATTGAAAGAGGTCTTTTAAGTGCGGGCCTAAAAGTGTGACAAATTTTTTGTAATACCTTGCTGTGTACCTGTCAGGGCCTGGAGCTTTAAGAAATTTAATGACTGAAATCACTTTTGATTAACTCTTGAAATCAAATAAATTAGAACCTAATGTACTTGATGGTAACTCATTCCAGTGAACACCACACTTTTTAAATATTATATTTGTAGACAATGAATGTGTATGACAAAAAGAAACACCATAGGTCATGATTATCCAATATAAGTGTGCTGACCGCATATAGATTTGTATCAGAGTCTATGCAAGAAGTACACAGGGAAGATATGGAAGGGATTGAAAGGGCACTTCAGGCAATGGCTGTGTCGAGAAAAAAGGCCCTCCTAGATCAGGAAGGAAAAAAGAAAATGATTTTATAGCTCAGATTTCTTGAACATAACCCAAGATAGCCATAAAACAAAACAAAAAAAACTAATATAACCAGAGTGAGCTTCTGATCTGATTTTCTTAATATTATAAATCCATTTTTTCACTGTGTGTTGTGAGAATAATTTCCAATGAAGGGAAATACATTTTACTAAATATAATAAATGAGGTTCAGCAGGGGTAAAAAAGCTGATAATAGTTTATTTATATGAAACAGGAGAATGTATAATAGGTCTTTGGCATTCATTCATCCATTCAGTTATGAACCAGTACTTTAAGCAATCAGTAATAGTAGTTAATGCAAGTTTTATCTCTACAGAAGGTCAGATCTGTCCTCTCCATTGTAAAATAACTTGCCCAATCAAATAGGCAATGAAATACAATTTCAGGCATTCAAGCTGACTAAACTAACCATAATACAGGATGACCATAATACATACTGATGATATAATTATCTATCTTTAAATCTAGAAAATCAATTCAACACATTTTTACTAACCTTGGTGCCACATCTATTGCTTAAACTCAACAAGAACCACAACAGGAGGCCAAACATCGCTTACCTACTGTATAACAGCTACAGTATCCTCTTATCACAAGTATGGGTGTTTGGAAAAAAATTATTGTAATTAATACCTTCTAAAACAGTGGTTACTTAAAATGTATTTAAAACACCCTTCAGTAACTTTTTAAAAGGTTATGGTGCCTTCTGAATTATTAATGTCCAACTATGGCTTTTACCTTACTTGTAGTATAAAATGCTATCTTGTTTTCAGGGTAACTAACTCTGGAAACTGCCCTAAACAATTTAACTAATTAAAATGAAAAATAAGAACCATCTGCAAATTGATGATTGAATTATTTTGTATTAAAACAAACCCTAAGGTGCACAGTGGCTAAGTGTATAGCAATGCTGACTTGCCCTGATGGGCTTCTGAGCATAATTGGACTATCTTACCACCCATTTTGACTGCAATATCTATGGCAGTGATCCCCAACCAGTAGCTTGTGAGCAACATGTTGCTCTCCAGCCCCTTGGATGTTGCTCCCAGTGGCCACAAATCAGGTGCTTATTTTTGACCAGACTTGGAGGCAAGTTTTGGTTGCATAAGAACCAGGAGCACTGCCAAACAGAGTCTCCTGTAGGCTGTGAGTCCACATAGGGGCTACTAAATGGCCAATCACAGCACTTATTTTGCACCCCAAGAACATTTTTCATGCTTATGTTGCTCCTCAACTCCTTTTACTTCTGAATGTTGCACACGGGTTGAAGAGGTTGGGGATTCCTGCTCTATGGGAACAGAGCTTCCTTCTTACTAACTTAAAGCAATTTTTGTAACTGTGTATCATTATTTATGGTATATTTTTGCACTGAAATCCACTCTATGCATACAGTGCACTTGTAAGAACAGCAGCTTTGGTTGGATATTCAACCTTAATCAAACATGTTTTATGATAAGCTGTTTTGTGGTACTGTATATTTTCAATGCATTGTATATATTACAGTAAATATATATGATGAAAATAAAAATACATCAATTTTGCGGCCTTCAGTTCCTGTTGTTCTAGAAAGGTATGGTAATTTATATAGTTATTTATAGACAGGCCCCCCAAAAGAAGAATAAATTAATGTCCTGCTTGAGTTGCCACAGGATGGAAGACAGAGAACTTGAAATCAGGTCTTCTGGCTGCCCATAGCACAAAAATTTACAAAACTATAACTGTAAGCAAATTCTCATAGATGTCTGACAGATTTTTAAATTAAAGTAAATCTAATATCTTAAAATGTAAAAGGTCACTTAAAAAATAAATTTCTACAATAAATTAAAGTCACTTATGGTATCAAGTAAATTGATGTGATTTGATCAATTAATAATGATGTTGCAAGTAAAGTTAGAAAGAAGAACTAAAGATTACTTCATTTTATTCAGCCCTAGATTACACAAAAACTCTTTTCTTATTGGCAGATAATGTTGACAACCAGGAAAAAAGTCCTTTTTTATTTCGTGGCAGAAGTCAGAGGTGAGCACAGATTAAAAAAATAATTAATTTTGGTCAAACACCTTTTATTTGTTTCCTTGCCAAAGTAGGAGCTATGAACAAATGTAAATAAGTACGGTTAGTCAACTATTGGGAGCAAAGACTGGCGGCAGCGGCTTTCAATAGCAACCAGTTCTCAGAGAAAAGCAGTAGCTATGAGCTGGTGAAAAAAGAATAGTGATCAGATGCTCACGCCATTCAGTTGCTTGCACAGACTACGATTTGTTACTAGTGACTTAATTGTGTGTATATCAATATTGTTCTCATCACTATCCTTATATAACGAAGTACCACTGTAATTGTGACAAAACCTTGCCAAAGCTGGCATTCTGGAGTTTAGGAGCTGGACATTTAAATGCCATTGCTGGACATTTAAATAGCAGTCCAGGACTGTGGGCCATATCTTGAAAATGGGGACTGTTGGGGACTCATCCAGGGATCTAATATTCATAAACCCGTTATCCAAAAGGCTAAAGAATATAAATTCTTACAAATTTAGGGTAAAGCAAGATTCTACTTTAAAAAATTATAAAATACACAAAACCCAATGTACACACTTTATTTGAATTACTATTTTCTATTCTAGGAAGGAACTGCATATTATTAAATTGGATCATGGGAGCCTGCACTAATCATTAAAATGACAGTTAGGAAATGGTTACATTGATGTCATGTGATCTTTTGCACATTTGGAAACCATTAAAATGTATTGAAGATGGAATTAATTGACCTGAATTGATTCAGTAAATGCTTATGCTTTTAAAAATATTGGGAATCCAAACCTCAATTAGAGGTTTCAGATATTGAGGATATGTTGATGATAAATATGCAGCCATATACTGTTATGGGACATATTATCAAACACCTGTTATGCAGTCTGAATAACCAAATTTCATTTTGCATTGTGTGCTATTAATATTTTGACTGAATTTGCAATTTCTTCTTTAATACTATGATAACAACTTTTGTACTTTTGTTAACAAAACTAGAATAATTTTATGCTAATGACAAAATAATATTGTTCAAATGTTTCTAGCAGTTGTCAAGGACAAGGAAAATGTCATTCAGTGGGGGTGCCCACTGGAAAAGATAATTGCTAACCCCGTTCCTTGAGCAGTACTCCTCTCCCCTAAGAAAACATACTGACTTTTTGTACTTTTCCTTTAATTGCTGCTCCACTATCTTCATTTACTTCCCAGCATTTTTTTTCTGCTTACTGGGACAGTTTGCATATGCCATACTGTAGCATACATGTAAAGTTGAAAGTTACCATCATCAATCACACGCCCCTGATTATTTATTTAAAAGGGGCCCTTCCAAGAGGCCTCCATTCCAAACCATGCCCCTTGGGATTCTCAATATAGTCCCATTTGCCATACAGAGTAACAAAGCAGGGTTGGTGGACGTCATCTTATGCTGCAGTATGTCCTTGTCTCCTTGATTGTGATTCAGGAGCTTGCACTGTTGAAGCCAGGTCCACATTGGCTTCAACTGTACATGCTTCTGGTACCAGGTTATGCCACTATATTTCCTCTGCTTTTCAACTGCCAACCAGGAGCATACACAGCTGAAACCAGGTCTGGACTGGCTTCAATTGCACATGCTCCTTGTGCCAGATTACCTAAAAGAGGACATTGTGTGATTGAAGATTGTGTTTTCCATTCTACTGCACTACTACCTGGTTTTTATAACCAGGTAGGCAACCAGAGCGAGCCTGCACCCCTTTGGGGCTCTCCGGACGCTGATGTGGAGCAATGCTGAAATCTGGATAGGGGGTGTGGGGACGGCTGCTCTGTCTGCACCTGGGCCCTGAGGATAATAGATTTATGTGATGGAAGATTGCATTTTCCAATTCTGCTGCATTCTGTTTTTATAATCAGGTAGGCAACCAAAGCAATAGTGCCTAGTGATATGGTTTTTGAGGTGCCTCCTTTAAAGCAAGATTTAAGTGTGTATGACTGTTTTTCAAGTATAATCATGGTCTGCCTAGTTCTCCTGAACCCCTCATATTTTCTAATTGCACCCTAAAGGTCACTAAACATGCATAGATAACAGTCAGTTTTGTATGGTAATGTGCGCGTGCATGCTAATCGCAGATATCTAACAATATCCATGTGCAATGGATATTGGTTTGTCCCGAGGTTTCATTTGAACTATGTCACTTATTGCATGGTGCATTTGCAGGTAAGGAGGTGAAGAGGTGAAGAGGAGCCACAGGAGCACAAACAACAGGAAGGTGGCCATACCGTGTGCCCTATGTATGGCCACCTCTAGCTTATTTAAAGAAGTATAAAATAATCTAACAGCGTAAAGTGGTTAATTTCTTACATTTGTATTGCTATAAATATATTTTATATTTTTTAGATATATTGAAATATATTTTTGACAGTGTGTGTGTATGTATGTCTGGGGAGGGTCTTGTTACAGTTTGTGTAGTCCTGGTGTATATGGTAACCCTAAGAAATGAAGGTATACTTTTTATAGAGCTCTCTCCTGCTTCTCCTGTTCTGTGCTGTTGGGGGCAGGGGAGTTTCCATGGAAGCAAAAAAAAAAAACTCCAATAATAATTACACTGCCATGATACAGAGCCGTAGAATATACTTGCATGCATGCATTTGACACATCCCATAGTAATAATGAAGGGTAACATATATGTAGCATAAATATGCAAGGCTCTTTACTTAGTAGCAGCTTGTGTGTAGTGAACCTCTTTATAGTTGGTGCTTGGAGGAGGGAGGCAGGTCCGACAGATATTTTGCTGTCAGATAGTAAAACCCGCCTTCTTGCCATGCTACAGAAGCAGGGGAGAGGTGCTAGGAAGCGGCTGAAGAGGAAGCTGAGCAGCTGTGGATGTGAGGTTAGTAGAACTCAGAGCAATATTGCAGGGATTTCTGAGGGAGGAAAGATGAGAGATCATATGCAGCATTACACGCTCAGCACAAGAACATCATTAATCTGTGAATAGTGCAAAGTGCCTTTAGTCTCCTTTTCCTATGAAACAATGTGCTGGATACAGTCTTTGTGTTGCAGACCTTCATGAGATGAATCCGATTATTGCTGGATGGTTGATTGTTGTGGCTTTGTCTTCAATTTTAGAGCATTTATTTCTGTTCCTTGCATTCTGCATCATGAAGGCTGTGCTAGAATGTGTTGCATTTCAAATAAAGCCATTGTTCTGCGTTACATACACAGCTAGCTAAGGCCATTGACCTGTAGTATTGAGATTTGCATTCCACTGGAGTAATGAAATGTTTCCAATCTGTCCTTTTGAGGAAACCTTCCTCTGCTTTTGACATATGAATAGGAATTAACAGTTACATAAATTAATTCTGGGGCTTCTTTTATGTGCCGTGTGGAATGAGGTGCAATTGTTCCATTGCTGGGAGACCAAGTTATTTATTATATGTAATGTTCTGTTTTGTGCCATTCTGTTACAGGCCTAGAAAACGTATAACGTGTAAGCTTCAATTCTATGTAAATAATAACTCTTTATAGGATAGGATACATGGCAGCTTATGAAGCCTGCTTCAAGGCAATTTCTTCTTTCTGGACATTAAGTGTGAAGACAAAAAATGCACATAGTGAATTAGTTTTTAGTGAATTTTCTGCTTCTTCTTGCAATACAGTTTGCAGCACAATGCATTTGGTGCTAGACAAATAAATAGATGAATGTCTGTAATAAAATGTCACATGCATTCTGTTAATCAGATCCCTACTGTTCTCAAATTTTGATTACATTTCTATTCTATGTGTGTTTGGCTTGTGAATATTTTCAGCACCCTAGTGCTTCCTATACAATGTTACCATTGTTTATATAATGATTGTCAAAACTGTGGTCCAATTTCTACCTATTAATGAAATAACTGCTGTGGTTAATTGCTTACATTTTTCTTACTATTTAACATTTTTATCAGTTTCCTCCCCTTTAGTGAGCAGAATCATTATCAATCATGCTAATGCTACAATATGCACTGACTATATAGCTACAATTGAGTTAATTGATATAATTCTTTAAATGTTTACTAAAATATATTAACATAGGTTATTCTGCATAGGGGAGCCCTATTTATTTCTATAATTATGTATTTTCCTGCAAAACTTTAAAGACTCTATTAAAATAATGCCTTCCATTGTCACATTATGATCGAAAAATATTTGATTTTACCAGGCAAGAACTTTAGGGAGTTGCTTTGTATTACTTTGCATGAAATTCCATAACACCCTTGTTTTCTAAATGAATAATTGGTCAGCATAAGATAAGCAGAGATATAGCTATATACTAGTTTTCCAAATAACATAAAGATGATGTTACCATATTACTCTGATTTCTGAGAAATGTGCATAGCTGGGCTGTGCTGAATACAAACTGTTAACATGTAGATTTAATTAAATTAGTTGTATTTTCTTGAAGTGTCCCAGATTCTTTTATGATTGGGTGAACATGGCCATAGTTGCACAGAGTTGATCAAGCAGTTTGACATATAGATGGAATTTGGAATTTTCAACACGCAGTGATCCCATCAAATTGCAGTAACTGAATGTTTTAGTGGTCATTTACAAAGATCCCTAATAGAAGAATAATAGTATGAAAAGGAGCATAAACATGCCCCTTAGTGCTCATGCAGAGGTGCAAAGTGGAGTGTTGGTGGGTGCAGGGCAGCTCTGTCCTTACTGCCTGTGTTTGGGCAAACAGTAAGTACAGGGCCCTATTCCCGCACTCTCTAATTTGCGAATCATTAAAGGAGAAGGAAAGGTTAAAACTAAGTAAGCCTTATCAGAAAGGTCCATCTAAATATACCAGTAAACCCGCAAAGTAGTGCTGCTGTCAAAAGAAACACTGCATTTCTTTCCTTCTATTGTGTACTCATGGGCTTCTGTATCAGACTTCCTGCCTTCAGCTTAAACCTCATTGCCCTGGGCAAGAGCATGCTCAGTTTGTTCCTCTTCCCCCCTCTCTCCCTTCTCTACTGTAATCTGAGCCCAGAGCTATAAGTGAGCAGGGAGAGACTCAGGCAGGAAGTGATGTCACACCATGTTAATACTGTAGCTGCTATACTAAACAAACAGAGAGTTTCTAGAGCTTTTTACTCAGGTATGGTAAAACATTCTACAGAATAAATATAGCATTCTAGCTTGCACTATTGCAGCTAATCTATTGGCAATAAAATCCCTCCGTAGCTTTCCTTCTCCTTTAAGGGACAAGCAGATTGCAGGAAGTGGGGTGCCTCTTTGTCAGCCACCCGAGGGCTCATTTACCACTGCAGTCTCAGAAAATAGATACAATTGATGCGCTAACTGGCAGTATTTATTAACAGCATATGCGTCTGAAACCACTCCTTGCACTTCCACATAGTTGTGCTAGGCCCCAATGTGTACAATGTTTCAAATTGTGCTCAAGTGCACCTGTGGCCTGTATCTATACTTGCAGCTGACAAATCAGCTAACATAATGAATCAGGTTCAAGTGCCATTTCCTAAAACCGGCAAATCTACTTTAGGAACTTACTTCCATTATACAGGTATGGGACCTGTTATCCAGAATGCTCCGGGACCGGGGTTTTTCTGGATAACATATCTTTCCATAATTTGGATTATCATACTTAAAATCTACTAGAAAATCATGTAAACATTAAATAAACCCAATAGGCTGGTTCTGTTTTCAGTAAGGATTAATTATATCTTAGTCTGGATAAAGTACAAGGTACTGTTTTATTATTACACAGAAAAAGGAAATCATTTTTAAAAAATTGGATTATTGGATTATAATGGAGTCTATGGGAGACAGCCTTTCCGTAATTTGGAGCTCTCTGGATAACAGGTTTCCAGATAATGGATCCCATATCTGTACAACCTGCAACAGACTTTTCATGGGTTACTTTGTTTGATGTAGATTTTCCCAAATTTAGGAAATAAGGAGCCTTTATGGCCCAATGTCTTTGGGCAGTTTAGCAGATTTCATCCATACTGTCTAAGTCTGGACCTGTATGTTAGATTGGGGGATAGTTTCAACATTTCTGTTAAATTGCACATAATCTACCTTGTTAGAAAATTGTGGGGTGTGAGGTTCTTTGGCATATGATAAAATGGAGCTTTACTATCTGTAATTCCATTTGCCATGCTGAACGGCACGTAGGAATGAATATGTATGGCCACCCGTATAATATTCCTCAATGCACAGTGTAGGTCTAGTTGTTAAGTACCATGGAGGATTGGCAAGAGTATGTCCATCTTTCCACATAGAAAAAGAAAACTAAGAAGCCAAGGCTGGAAGGAAGCAGATAAACATCTGCATATGAGTGAATGTGCTGAAGCAGAAGAAATGAAGTAATTGTTTTCCAACATGGCTTTCATTTACTTAATTTTTCATATTGTTTTCTAGCATAAACAAAACTGTTATTTTTCCGTTAAATGTTTATAATAGCTAAGCTGTGTTTCATGGTATTTACAATGAGCTGCCATTTATAATAGCCAAGCTATATTTCATGGTATTTGCCTGCCGTCTGTATAACCCTCTAAATACCTTCTTCATTGTAGGCCCACCGGCTTACCAGCCATGGACTTGAGTTGGAGTTGACAGCTATTTAAATGGATTTATACTGATGGAAGAGCTTTTGTTGTTGCCTGCCATAATTGTTACACATGGTTTGTGTTAGTGTTTTGAATCATATAAACATAGGGGGAAATTCTCTATACTGCAGTCTGTGTTAGACTGTAACAATATTATTGTAAATGATTTATTGGCATGCTCTAAAAGTGACACACTACTGACCTAGACAACATTAATTAATGAAACACTTCTTAGGCAAACTGCAGGAAATGTTCAGACAGCATTTTTATAACTTATTTATAAAGTGTCAACATATTTTGCAACACTGTACAACAGTAAGTTATATGGATCAAACACACAGATTACATACAAATACTCACAAATACAGGAGGTAAAAGGGCCCTGCTTCTTACAGCTTACAAGGATTGCTTCTCAGCATAAGAAAGGATAGTGGCAGAGGCTTCTCACCGTGGTGACACCAGAAGATAAAAGTATTTAATATAAATGTAAAGATAGTATACGTCTGTTTAGTATGTGTGTAGATTTAACCTTTGTTTATCAACTAAAACCCAGTAAGGCTGTGGCACATGGCAAATGCCTGTTTCAAGCACAAATTAATATGTTTTTATTTTACCGATAATGCATAATTTTACCCAGAAATCCGACACAAAATGAATCCATCACTGCAGTATTTATGAAACTCGCACAAGTTGATGGCATGACTGCATGTGGTATTAAAAGCGACATTAGCATGTGATTTGATTGGTGCACACTTGTACATCATTTGTAAATGAGGCTGAATTTATCTTATGCAGCTCATCTACTGTGCAAAAAGGGCGCTAAAACCAAACTGACCCTTAAATGAGAGGCCCCCTGCCCATGTATTAAGTAAGTTATTAGGTTAGTACATCCCTTATCACTTATAAAAGCTTCGGTGTCACTTTAAAATGAAAATTCTAGAGAACAGTGTAAAATGCTAAGATCTATATTGAAAGCGAGGCTCATCCAAAAATCTGACATTTTTATCATTTGACAAAAACAAAAAAAAATCACCAAAAACCTCAGACAACAACTATCTGAATTGTACTGAAACTTGTCAGCTTCTATTGATTTTCATCTATAACCTTTTAAAAAGGATTCACATTCTACCTTGCGCTAATGTAACACCTAAAAGTTTCCTTTTTTGGCAGAGATGCTGAAACCCATTCTGTCTGTTGTCATTTTTAATGCCAACCAACTGTCATCACTGGTATAGGTGGTGGTTTTGCCAAAAAAACTTCCTTTACCAGCTAAAAACATCTGAAACCACTGGGTGGAACATAAGTCACACAATACGTTGTGACTGATGGGCAGAATGATTTCATTTAATTTCAGGTTATATATAGAAAGGCAAAATAGAATATGCCTGCTATTGTCAGATTTACAGGTGTGTTTTCTTGTATGCTAAGGGACAAATGTATTAACATTGGAGACAAACATCACAGGTGATGTTACCAATAGCAACCAATGAGATCTTTGCTTTTGTTTTCTAACTTGAAGGAGACTGTTGGGCAACATGGACATGAGCAACATCATCATTGTTGTTTGTCTCCAAATAAATATGCTCCAATGTGTAAGCCTTTATGGTAGCGTGGTATAAATTTGATTAACTTTCATTTTGAAAAGGTAATAAGAAATTCTGTCTGCACATGGCCTATGTACTTTTTCCAGTAAAGTGATTCTTGCTCCCTTGAAAAAAATGCAAGAGTCAGATGTTCTTATTTTTTGCACAAAAAAAAGTCGGGTATATGGGAAAATAACATTACTGACAGCTAATTGTTGTGCACATAACACACTGTATTGCTTTCCCTGCCATACATAGTGAGATCCAATGATGACATAATTCTGTACATGGCAGTCCAAGCTGTTCAATATTGCGCATCACAAGCTGCGGGAACTGGTCAATTTTGTCTAAACTGGTGACAGTAGGGAAGGCTTTAATCTGCTTGACATGATAGACTTTATCATAAAATGAGCTGAAGAAGTACTTTTTATACCTTTCTCTTAAGCAGTGATAAACATAATGAACCATGGGGAATAACAATCCTTTGTAAAGCTGTTTAAACGCTGTTGGCTCTATAGTGATTACTTGAAAACATTAGTCACATTAATAAATGTTTATTTAATGGGAGTGGTTTAATGAAATATAATTGTACTTTAAGAATAAACAGAAAATATATACAGCATATAGTGAGATTTTAAGTAAGTTAGGGGGAAATGTATTATAAGTCGCTAACGGAAAAACTATTCGCAATGCGAAAAGTTATGCCTTTGCATGAACACATTTTGCTTTGCGCAAACTTAATATAGCTTTTGCGAGCACGGAAACTGTTTAGCCACCACTTCCGACAGTGGACGGCCGTTGGGAATTTTATAGTTTGCGACAATGCGCACTTCTTAAGAGTGCGCAATTACAATTCACAATGCAATAACAGTTTAAGGAACAATATTACATTGCGAGATGTGGATTTTTTGTCTTATCGGAGCGAATTATTCTGATTCAGATTTTTAGCAGCTTTGGAGCATAATAGGAGTTTTTTTCCCTCTAAAACTTTAGGTATCTTCCCCTTCAAAACTCAACCAGAAATATTTGAGGCTTCATAAATACTGTAGTCACCCATTTTGAATGTATCATAATGTGTAATTACTTTTTACATTGTAATAGCAATATTAGGCAATTTTATTGATTTAAATCAGTAGGTTGCATTTCTTCCTGTACTCCTCTACGGCTGAACACTTTAAAGCGGTTATTAGTACTAGCCCTAAACTGTAGCACTGCAGTACCAGTTAATGCAAATTTGCAATTGTCTCTGGTCAGTCTCTTAATAATTTGATAATGCTATTGGTAACTGCCCTGTCACAGTTTTGCATCTAAGTTAGTAAGTCTTTTTCTGCATGTATGTCTCTTTGTCTTTGTATTACCATCAATATTGATGCATTCCAAGCATCCAGATAATTTAGAACTAAGCTGATAAAAACAAGCCTATACATTCTTTGTGAAAGAACGCAACTTTCACTGGCATATTTCTTTGAGCAGCGAGTGCTTCCATGTAGTGATTGATTGGTTAATTTTGGCAATTTGACATTAACCCAATAATCTCAGTAAGATACATTGTGCAAAGCACTGCTTCCCTGATATATCTTGATGAGAGTATTGAGCTAATTTTGGAGAGCAATTTGTGCTTCTTTAATGTACAATGAGCAGAACTGCCTGAAAGAAACTTCGTTTTTTTTTTTCAAAAATGTCTTTAAAGTGCAGGAGAGTGCTGATACTACAGTTATGTTTGTAAGAGGGATTGCGAGGGCCTGGGCATGTGCCTCTTCTGCCTACCCCTTGTTCCAGCCCTGTACCTAGCACACACTGAACTGGTTGACCTGACCAGCACTCATCATACTAAGAGAGACCTTAACTTCCAGCACAGGTCTGTGGAATACCAGGCCTGGAAGACTTTATAAAAGTACTACTTGTGATTTAGGGGCCCATTTACTTAGTTCGAGTGAAGGATTAGAATAAAAAATACTTAGAATTTCGAAGTATTTTTTTGGCTTCTTCAACCATCGAATTGGCTACTTCGACCTTCGACTACGACTTCGACTTCGACTTGAACGATTCAAACTAAAAATCGTTCGACTATTCGACCATTCGATAGTCGAAGTACTGTCTCTTTAAAAAATACTTTGACCCCCTACTTCAGCAAGTAAAACCTACCGAGGCCAATGTTAGCCTATGGGGACCTTCCTTCCAAACAATTTTCTGATCGAAGGAAAATCCTTCGATTGATGGATTAAAATCCTTTAAATCGTTCGATTCAAAGGATTTAATTGTTCGATCGAACGATTTTTCCTTAGATCGTACGATCATAGGAAATGCGCTAAATTCTTCGACTTCGATATTGGAAGTCGAAGGATTTCAATCCAGCAGTCGAATATCGAGGGTAAATTAACCCTCGATATTCGACCATAAGTAAATTTGCCCCTAAATGTGAAGAAGTTCAAATAGGGTTACAGAAATATATCTGGTGTGCAATGGACCTTAGTTCTTCATTCAGTAAAGTTCTGTAAGGGTTACAGCGTGGAACCGCTGTGATAGTGGATAGCCATTCCATTGGGAGAGGATATGGCGGAAGCCCAGGGGTGTACCCATAGAAGGGAGGCAGACATGGTGAAAATAAAGCAGGTTTACTTGGAGCTTGCAAATAACACAGGAACAGTTCAAAATAAGGTAATTACCAGGAAGGTGAGGATAAGGAAACAATGCTGGAACAAGGCAACACAGGAGCTTGGAATCCAGGAGCTTGGGATACAGGTAAGGAATCACAGGCACAAGATACAGCGACCAGATACAGGATACGATTACAATTAATGACTCAAATGAGCAAACCTCAGGGACAGTAATTGGGAATGGGAAACACATGAGGGTAAACGAGGTGGGTGGAGAATGGGGAAGAACACACTAGAAACTGACAGGTACATGAAACACAAGACACACAAGGGTAAGGATCAGCCTCAAAGAGCCCCCAGTGGCTCAAAAGAACACACAATGTCCAGAATCTGGGAAATAAAGGTTCGAGTCCCGGGCTGATCCTTACAGTACCCCCTCCTTAAGGGTCGACCTCCGGGCGACCCAAACGAAAGACCCCCATCCTTTTTAGTCCAATGACTGGAGATGGGGACAAAAGTTTGCCAGGGTCAAAGGCTGGAGAGCCGCCAGGGTCAAAGGCTGGAGAGCCGCCAGGATCGGAAGCCAGATCAGAGAAGTCGCCAGAGTCAGGAGCCAGATCAGATGGATGGCCAGAGTCAGCCTGCATAGCAGAAGAACCAGCCAAGGCACCCATTACAGCCGGCGGACCAGCAGAGGCACCCATTACAGGTGGCAACAAGACTGGTAGACTCTGGAGCACCAGAACTATCAGATCCTGCAGCAGGAATGGCAGGTCTAGAAGTAGATTTGTCCGTGGGCCCAGAGGCCATGGTACACAGGTCCTCACAGGCTGAACCCAGCAAGGCTGTTGACACAGAGGCTGGAAGCGGCAAGGCCGCTGGCACAGAGGCTGCAGGCGGGACCGCTGGCACAGAGGCTGCAGGCGGGACCGCTGGCACAGGAGCTGCAGGCGGGACCGCTGGCACAGGAGCTGCAGGCGGGACCGCTGGCACAGGAGCTGCAGGCGGGACCGCTGGCACAGGAGCTGCAGGCGGGACCGCTGGCACAGGAGCTGCAGGCGGGACCGCTGGCACAGGAGCTGCAGGCGGGACCGCTGGCACAGGAGCTGCAGGACTGTAGGAACTGGAGCTGCAAACGTAATGGGAGACATGGAAATTGACAGAGACAGCTTTCGGGGAGCTGGCACAGGAGGCAGCTGCTGGGGGACCGGCACAGGAACAAGAGGCAGCTGCTGGAGAACCGACACTGGAGGCAGCTGCTGAGAAGTCGGCACAGGAACAGGCAGCTTTCGGGGAGCCGGCACAGGAGGCAGCTGCTGGGGGTCTGGCATTGGAACAAGAGGCAGCTGCTGGGGGACCGGCACTGGAACAAGAGGCAGCTTTCGGGGAGCCGGCACAGGAGGCAGCTGCTGGGGGTCAGGCATTGGAACAAGAGGCAGCTGCTGGGGGACCGGCACTGGAGCAAGAGGCTGCTTTCGGGGAGCCGGCACTGGAGCAGGAGGCAGCTGCTGGAGGACCAACACTGGAACAGGAGGCAGCTGCTGGAGAAGTCGGCACAGCAGACAGGACAGGCTGGGAAGCCGGCACAGCAGACAGGACAGGCTGGGAAGCCGGCACAGCAGACAGGACAGGCTGGGAAGCCGGCACAGCAGACAGGACAGGCTGGGAAGCCGGCACAGCAGACAGGACAGGCTGGGAAGCCGGCACAGCAGACAGGACAGGCTGGGAAGCCGGCACAGCAGACAGGACAGGCTGGGAAGCCGGCACAGCAGACAGGACAGGCTGGGAAGCCGGCACAGCAGACAGGACAGGCTGGGAAGCCGGCACAGCAGACAGGACAGGCTGGGAAGCCGGCACAGCAGACAGGACAGGCTGGGAAGCCGGCACAGCAGACAGCCAGTTGGGAGCCAGTCGTCGGGAAGGTCCAGCTGGACACTTGGGTAGCCGATGCTGCTGCGAAGCCTCCTCTCTTGGGGGTACTAGGCACGGCAGAAGCCCCACTTCTGGGGGCGCAGGACAAGGCAGAAGCTGGGCCAGTACTGGAGGTAGCTGTTGCAGAGGGGTAGCAGGACCGGGAACAGAAGCAGACCGCTGTGGGGTAGAGGGCCCAGGAATAGACTGCGGAAGAATGGCTGGTGCTGGAACAGGAGCAGACTGCAGAGGCATAGCTGGCCCTGGAACAGGAGCAGACTGCAGAGGCATAGCTGGCCCTGGAACAGGAGCAGACTGCAGAGGCATAGCTGGCCCTGGAACAGGAGCAGACAGCGGTGGAGATTCCAAAGGCCAAGAAACTGGAGGTGGACGACCAGACACAGGCCAGATAGCAGTTTGTAGCTCATCTTCGCTCGAATCTGAATCCTCCCAGCCCACATCGAAGACTGAATCCTCCCAGTCATCGTCAGAGAGAAAATCCTGGTAGACATCATCACAGAAAAGGGAGCTGACTTTTGCCTCATTCTCCCCACCCCAAGGGAGTTGTAGTTCCACATCGGGACAAGAAAGCATGGAGGGCTTTCCCAAGGGCTTCTTGTTTGGCTGAGTCATTCTGTAAGGGTTACAGCGTGGAACCGCTGTGATAGTGGATAGCCATTCCATTGGGAGAGGATATGGCGGAAGCCCAGGGGTGTACCCATAGATGGTAAGGGAGGCAGACATGGTGAAAATAAAGCAGGTTTACTTGGAGCTTGCAAATAACACAGGAACAGTTCAAAATAAGGTAATTACCAGGAAGGTGAGGATAAGGAAACAATGCTGGAACAAGGCAACACAGGAGCTTGGAATCCAGGAGCTTGGGATACAGGTAAGGAATCATAGGCACAAGATACAGCGACCAGATACAGGATACGATTACAATTAATGACTCAAATGAGCAAACCTCAGGGCGGGGTTAATAAAGGGACAGTAATTGGGAATGGGAAACACATGAGGGTAAACGAGGTGGGTGGAGAATGGGGAAGAACACACTAGAAACTGACAGGTACATGAAACACAAGACACACAAGGGTAAAGATCAGCCTCAAAGAGCCCCCAGTGGCTCAAAAGAACACACAATGTCCAGAATCTGGGAAATAAAGGTTCGAGTCCCGGGCTGATCCTTACAAGTTTCTTGGTAACACGTGCTGGTTTGTACCTGAGGAAGGTATTTCAATAAAATGCAAGCATTCAAGAACCTTTCTCAAGGAAACCAATGCTGTGATACAAATTGTACATGGTAAAAATAAGAAATGTGGTGTGTTGTTACTTATTTCCTTACAATTATGATGATGCTATATTGCAGGCAGTGTTCAGCTGGATCAAGATTAATCAGATTTATCAATTTTCAAGTTTAAGAAAAAAATTTGGCATCAAAAGTTTTTTCTTATCCTCAAGCGCTAACATACTTAATGGAAATCTATACCCCCGAACAATGTAGGTCTCTATAAAGATATATTGCATAAAACCGCATAAATAAAACCCTGCTGTAAAATACTATTATGTAAATAAACCATTTTCATAATAATATACTTTTTTAGTAGTATGTGCCATTGGTAATCCTAAATAGGAAATTGCCATTTTAAGATACTGTATAAGAATTTTTTTTGAAGAAGACAGATAACCATTTTCTTATGACATAAAATATTCACTCATATTATCCCTTCCTACAATTCATATAATAAAGTAGGTGTTTAGTTTTTCAACCAATTGAAGAAAAATGTATGAAAGTGCAAGTGCTCAAATTGATTAAATATTAATTGTGGCTTAGGCTCCTAATTTCTGTATAAACACAAATTGACTTAGTGCTTAATAAATTCCAGGACACTCACTAGTAACTAAAGTGCTTGTGCCATTAAACAAATAAATACATTGATCAGTTGAATTGATGTTTCCATAATTGATATTAAAAATTTGCCTTGATTAAAAATTAGATAGGAAATTGGAAAGCTGTGGAGATATCCCAGAATCTACTACCTGAAATTGTTTTTCTATCTATTGCCCTAGGAATTTACAAAGTAAAAAAGAAGGCAGGAACCTTGAGGCTGTGGTCTCAATTGTTACCTTATCTGACTCAGATGTAAGAGACTATCCTTGAGATCTCTTTTTTAAAATATCATATATGCAATTTTAGCCCAGATGGTACAATGACTATTTTTAAATATTGTTCTCAGAAATGTGTTCACTACTTCAGAGATGGCATAACCTATGGGAGGTTTGTTGAAAGTATTGAAGACTCTGTTGAAATAACCTTTTCATAATCTTAATTCTAAAACATAATAGATGCCTGTGAAATTTTGCCTGCTGAAACAAAAACATTACTGGTAAAATCAGACTGGTGAAAAAACAGCAAAAGTGAGAAAGTAATGTTTTTGCACTTAATTAATACAGTAGTATTAAGTATTCTCAGAGGCCATCTCAGGAAAACAGTGATTATCAAAATTCACTAAATTGCTGGCTACTGATTTCCATTATAGTTTGGCTTAAAGGGATACTAAAATTTTTTCCCCAAAATGAATCAGTTAATAGTGTTGCTTCATCAGAATTCTGCACGGAAATCCATTTCTCAAAAGAACAAACAGATTTTTTTATATCCAATTTTGAAATCTGACATGGGACTAGACATATTGTCAATTTCCCAGCTGCCCCAAGTCATGTGACTTGTGCTCTGATAAACTTCAATCACTCTTTACTGCTGTACTGCAAGTTGGAGTGATATCACCCTCCTCCCTTTTCCCCCCCAGCATCCAAACAAAAGAACAATGGGAAGGTAACCAGATAGCAGCTCCCTAACACAAGATAACAGCTGCCTGGTAGATCTAAGAACAACACTCAATAGTAAAAACCCATGTCCCACTGAGACACATTCAGTTACATTGAGAAGGAAAAACAGCAGCCTGCCAGAAAGCATTTCTCTCCTAAAGTGCAGGCACAAGTCACATGACTGGGGGCAGCTGGGAAATTGACAAAATGTCTAGCACCATGTCAGATTTCAAAATTGAATATAAAAAAATCTGTTTGCTCTTTTGAGAAATGGATTTCAGTGCAGAATTCTGCTGGAGTAGCACTATTAACTGATGCGTTTTGAAAAAAACATGTTTTCCGATGACAGTATCCCTTTAAGCAGTCTGGCTATAGCATATGGGGCAAGAGGGATCAAGTACTGGCAAAGGTGTCTTTGTTGGTTTGTCTCCTCAAACACATAAAGTGCACTCGCTTGTTCCTACAGACACATGTAGCACTGATAATCTAAATCACGTTTCCAGTAAACAGGACTACAGGTGTCTGTAAATATGAGTAAATACAGAAGTGGCTTTGTGGTATACAGACCTGAAAAACTTGCCACCCTAGGTCCAGGATTCTGATTGCAGCAACTAAAACTGTTTAGATATTTACATTTGTAGTTAATTTGGGTTAAAAAATAGAAAATGATTTCTAGCACATTTTTATGGACTTATACACTCACGCATATATATATAAAAATATATATCATAAATATACTAAATTAATCGTAGATCTTGAGTTCATCATAGCCTTGTATATTATACTAGTCCAAAAAGTCACCCACGCCACTATTGACTTATTAATACAATCTGCCATCACAATGTCACCCAAATGGGTATTCCACAGACTCAGGGGCAGATTTATCAAGGTTCGAATTTCGAAGTGTAAAACACTTTGAAATTCGACCATGGAACGATTCGAACGATTTTAACGTATAATCGAACGATTTTACTTCGATGTGTGAAGACTTAGAAAAATGTTGTTGAAGGTCCCTATAGGCTAACATAGCACTTCAGCAAATTTAATTGGGCGAAGTATTGAAGTCGAAGTTTTTTTAAAGAGATTATCGAATATTCGAATATTCAAGCTATTTTACTTCGAATCATATACGAAGTAAATTCAAAGTCGTAGTATCCTATTCGATGGTTGAAGTATCCAAAAAATTACTTAGAATTTCTAATTTTTTTTCTTCCCGAAAATTCCCTCGAATTCACTTCGACCCTTGATAAATGTGCCCCTCAATGTGAAGAAGCATTGTGCTCCTTCAAGTGAAACTTAATTTCCTCAGATCTAAAGGGGAGGCCTCTGGTTCTTTGTTCTTTACTATGTGTTAAAGAGACCCTGTTATCTGTCTACAATGTTTTCTAATGTACTTGTAAAGAATAATGTCCTCTTGTAAGCACATTTTCTCCAGAGACAACAACCCCAATCTTGTCATTCTTTCCTCATAGTTGAATTCATCCATTCATTTTACCAGTGGTAGTTTCAAAACTAAACATCCTTCTTTAGGACTGAAGCCCAAAACTGTGCTGCACACTGAAGGTCAGGCCTCATAGGGCATCTATAAAGAGGCAAAATGTTTTCATCCTACATGTCAATACCTTTTTTAATGCAAGACAGTATTCTATTTACTTTAGCAGCCACTGGTGCCATAGCAATAAATATGTACTGTATATTGTTACTCGAATGGTATCGGTATTGCCTAAATCAGTGATCCCCAACCAGTAGCTCGTGAGCAACATGTTGCTCTCCAACCCCTTGTATGTTGCTCCCAGTGGCCTCAAAGCAGGTGATTATTTTTGAATTTCAGGCTTGGAGAAAAGTTTTGGTTATATAAAAACCAGGCGTTCTGCCAAACAGAGCCTCAATGTAGGTTACAATCCACATAGGGGCTACCAAATGGCCAATCACAGCCCTTATTTGGCACCCCAAGAACATTTTTCATGCTGTTGCTCCCCAACTCCTTTTACTTCTGAATGTTGCTCACAACTTTAAAAGGTTGGGGATCCCTGGCCTAAATAAATATCAAGATGGTTCCCTCAATTCCAACCACTTCTTTGGAACTTTTGTAATCAATAGTGCCAGGTAAGTATATCACTCAAATCAAATAAATATAGACTGGTCAGCCTTTTTTATGCATTTGTAGAGAAAAAGATTTACAGACTACAGATCTCCCTTGTGACTGTGTAAAAGATTCAAAGGTTTAAAGGCTACTCAAGCGCAAGAAATGATTGCCTTGGTTTGGCAGATTCAACATTAACTGCTATATGCAATATCCTTCATTATTAAGTAATGTTCTCACCAGTGGCTTACATCTTCTGTAGCACAGTATTTTTGTACTGTGTATTTTCATAGGTTCAGGCATTGCAGTACTACACTTTTAAAGCATTGCATACTGTCCAGAATTATAAGATAGAAACCTGGTGAACTGTGACAAATAAGAAAAGCTAATTTGCATGTTTGTTTCTGGTCTTTCTGTTTTATGGCGTTTCAAATTCTGTTAACCCTCTCTTCTTCAAAGCAATACTGACACTGCAACAATGCTGTCACCAGGACCCAACATACTAGGGAGTGCACTTTGTTCTATTGAAATGATGGTATATTTTGGCTGCAACAGCATGGAACACAGATTCAATTCTTCATAAAACACTGGAAATCGGGTTTCTGCTTGTTACTGCCTATAGTAGGAACAAAACTTCCAGCACGCCATAAAGAGTTGTATTTATATCCCTAGGATATCAGGTCCTCGGGTTGACACTACTGCATCTGTTTGAAAGCTGATTCTGTATTTCTTTAACATTAGTTGACTCATTTTGTTTCTTGTGCCTAGAACTACCTGAAAGTAATACTGGCAAAGGCACTACTAACATGAAAGTACAACACAATACCTTTACAATATCCTTTCATTATGTAATACTTTTATTTTGGAATAAAGAATTGACACCTCATATTAAATACATAAATACATAGTAACATGCAATCATTTTGATATAAATTACATACAGACAACTGATCATTATTTTTAAGATAGGTGGGTGATAAGTGATGATTCAATGAGTATTCAAATGATTTAAATAGACATCAGCATTTTGGGGGTTAAGCTGCCATTTAGCCGTTTGAATTTCCCTTTTCTCCAAACAAGAAGAATGTATTTTATAATGCTGTACATTGAAGGATTATCAGTAGTGGCTCTTCACTCAACCAACCCCCCTCCCCCCATGAAGCTTAAGTTGTAAGGCTAAATATTTAGGGCTAAATAGGCTGCTTCCAGGGATATATTGATATAATACACAAAAGCCATGAATATCCTGTAAATTATATCCTTATAAACGGTGAGTTCTGATGTCATCAGTTATAAACGGTGAGTAGTGATGTCATTTCTGTCACATGACTCACTGAAACTTGTGTATTATAATAAATAAAGTACCCCCAGTTGTAAAATATGAGGATATTAGAAGTTACCTCGGAGTTCCATGACCTGTATAAAAACACTCGGCCTTCGGCCTCGTGTTTTTATATGGTCATGAAACTCTTCGGTAACTTATAATATCCTTATATTTTACAAGAGGGGGTACTTTATTCACTATATACTAGAGATTTGATACTGCACCTTTGACTTGAAGCATGAGAGTGTAGTTGTTTTAGTGTTTTAATGAATAAATTTGTACATGACTAAAGTTAAAAAAATCATATGGATACATGGTAACATGGCGGTTAGAATTGCTACGTGGGATTTTAAGTTTGATTCCAGCCAGCACATTGTCTGCAAGGGGTTTGTGTGTTGTTTCTGTGCTTGGGTGCTTTTCTTCCTGGCATTCTGTTTTCCTGCCACATATTACAAACATACAGGCAGTTTAATTGGGAAACGCAGATTGTAAACTGCACTGGCACAAGAACGAAATGACATATGAATCTCTGTAAATAAACCCTTTCCGTTTGATACATGGCTCAGCAGGAGCAAACGTGTCGTCTCTGACTGATCTTGCTCTCCAAGCTTTACTAAACGCTGTAACAGAACTGTTACAATTGTTTTAGTTTAAAATTTCAGTTTTAGAATTTTCAACAGCAGATTTAGTATTCAAGCATAGATTATGTATTCAGATACTGCATGCTAGAAGAACAAGATCAAAGGTTTAATGCAATCATCTTATGAACAGATTCGATGTATCATTCCGTCCTGCTTTTTAAAGGGTTTGTTACCTTCCTGCTTTTTTTCAGTTCAGTTGATTTCACATAGCACACCTGAACTATAGTTTTTTGTTTTAAATTTGTACTTATTTCACATACATTTCTTAGCTGTATTTGTGGAATGTTAGCAACTACTTTATCAATTATAAGAGCTGCCATTAAAGGGCACCTATCGCAACCAAATTCAACCACATGTTAACAACCTGACCGATACTACACAGAGTCGTTCAATCATACTACATATAGTGGGTTATATATCAAAAATCCAAATTTTTGAAATAAAAAAAGTCTGACCAAACTAGAATCCACGATTTGCCCTTATTTATCAATAAAAAAACTCGACAAAAAGGGATTGGGAAAAACCTCAATTTTTTTTGGATTGTCGCACAAAAACCCCAAATTTTTCACATTCAACTCGAAAACTCCAAACATTTTGTGAGGGTTAAAACAGCTTAAAGAGGTATTTAGAGGTATTTTCAGATTCGGACTTGGAACACCTTCGAGGCATAATAAATTGCAAAAAAATTGTGTCTTTTTTCCTTATTTTCAACATCAAAACGGAAGCTGCAAAAAAATTGCTCTTTAATAAAACCCCCTTACAGTTGCACACGTTAGTGATATGTGATTTGATAAAATATCAATCCGCACCAGACCCTAACACAAACCCTCCCAACCCAAATCCTACCTCACCCGGGGCAGTGCTTTATTTATAAACCCCTGTTGACCTGCCCAGCTCTGGTGACATGAAAAGAGGGTGGGACAGGCACACACCTATAAATAATAATAGAAGTTGCTGGAGGCAGAAGCCAGTATAGTAACAGATAATCCTGCGACTTTTGGACTGGCCTGCACATCACTAGCTCACATTTTAATAGTGCCACACATATACTACCTATACCCATATATGTAATACCTAGTTTTAGTAAGATGATTGAATAGCAGTTATGTTAGATTACACTATCTTGTCCCCCTTTTGATGGTGTCATTATGAAACTCAAGGGCACCTGATAACAGCTTTTCATTATGCGTTCCAGATCGAGCATCGTCATATCTTTGCCTGCACTGTCAGCTATAGTTTCGTAAAGACCACTTCTGTTTGGGAGTGAACAGTGGGCTAGGACATCAGGCACATGCTAAGCTTAATGTGGAGAAGAAAAAATTATTGCAGTAAATCAGGCCATATCCTATTCATATTCCCATCTTGTATTCAAATCAGTGCATGGTTACTATGGTAATTTAGACCCTAGCAACCAGATTGCTGAAATTGCAACCTCGGAGCTGCTGAATGAGAAGCTAAATAACTCAACAACCACAAATAATAAACAATCAACTGCAAATTGTCTAAGAATATTACTCTCAAATCATACTAAAAGTGTATTTAAAGGTGAATAACTCATTTAAGTTGGCCATAGATATTCAGATTGTATTTGATGTACAACAAACATTCAGATATCGAGCATACAGTTTAATGCAATGAGCTAAAACTAACTTTCAGATTTACATTGTAAGATAAAGCTGCCCATAAATGCACCGATATAATGAAGTTTCGTATGATTTTTGGATTGGATTGCGGACTCAAAATAATTGTTCTGAGAATTTTCGTACCATGGCAATTGATTGTTTAGTTGAACAGACCAGTTAGAAAATGTATTTTGGATATCTATAATATCTTTGCATGTCCATGGGTGGCCGTCACTACTATTTTCAGGACGTAACTTTCGTAGGATTGTTGTCTGTCAAATAATAGAATATCGTCTGCCTTGGTGTGTTTCCTACTTTAATCCTACTTGCAATCCGAATGTTACTTTTAGTTTGTTGCTTTAAAATGTAAGATCGATATCCAAACATTTGCCGTTCAAAAAATAAATCTGAATGTGTATGGCATTAACAAATGGGATGATGCTCTGGTCACTAATTGACCAGGGGAGGGGAGGGGGGTGGTAAGGGACGTGCAGGCACTACCAACGATCAGGCAACGTAAAAAGGCAAATTTACTGCAATTTCTTTCATTAAAAAAAAGCTCATACATCAAAGTGCAGGAAATATATTTTTAGATGTTAAGTAAAAGTCACTACTTTCTGAAGGTCTTTGCCAAATCAATCTGACACTCAGGGGCCCATTTACTTAGCTCCAGTGAAGGAATAGAATAAAAAAAACGTTGAATTTCGAAGTGTTTTTTAGGCTACTTCAACCATCGAATTGGCTACTTCTAACAATTTTTTGATCGAAGAAAAATCGTTCGATCGAACGATTTTTCGTTCATTCATTTTTGCGGTAAATCCTTCGACTTCGATATTCGAAGTCAAAGGATTTACATTCGGCAGTCGAATATCGAGGGTTAATTAACCCTCGATATTTGACCATATGTAAATCTGCCCCTCAGTGTAAGCTATTTTGATTCATGTATCCCATATGCTATTTCAGGTGTCAACTTCACATATGAAAGACCCTAAACAACTGAAGGTGCTTTACAGCAGTACTTTACAAAGTGACAGGAGGCAGCTCTACTGACAGCAGCTAATTTGATTGGCTGATTTGAAAATGGCTTATATGACTGCTAGGCAACAAAGTAACTTCAGATGGTCATATGCAAGATTACACATCTGAATTCTGTCTGTAAAGAGTTATGTAGGAGGAAGCAATGCATTCCAAGATGTCTGCCACAGCTAGGGCTGCAGTGAAGATAGGGGGGATTTTGCAGAAGGTATAGTGAGCTGATGATTTCTATTATACAAACAATTCTATCTCCTTTGAAAATCAGATTACATGAACTTTTTACTTAGTAGATAATTTTAGTGATGATTGGTGCCCTTTAATGAAACTCACGGATTATATTTAATATGGCTGAAGTTAAGAAGTGCCAACCAGTCTGAAGAGTTTATTGAGTGGCCAACCCCCTTCTGCTCCAGGGAGACATGAGAAGGTGAAAAATTCAACTATTAGAAAAAGGTCAAAAACAAAATAAAAAGCAGTCTAGAAAAAAACATTATAAAACACATTGGCATAGGCAGATTTTCATTAAGGCCTGTCTGACACCTTTAGTAATAAAAAACAAAAACAAAACAAAGGGAGAAAGCATGACATACCCCGCTCCCTGACCTTTGCTGACTGTGTAGTGTGTCAGGAGACTGAGGTGGGGGGAGTGAGGGAGGTATGTTATGTGCCTACAATCACTGAGCACAGGCATTTTATTTCATTTGTAAAAGCTTCACTGCTTTAAGCCCCAGTACAACTGGAATTTGATTGGCTGGAGGGGACCCACTCTCCAGCCAATCCAATTCCTGCACAGCTCTACTGGGACTTAAAGGAACAGTAACACCAAAATATAACCATTAAAAGCTTCAAAGTAATTAAAATATGATATATTGTTTCCCTGCACTGGTAAGACTGGTGTGTTTCCTTCAGAAACACTACTATAGTTTATATTAAAAAAAAGTTGATGTGGATATGGGGCAGCCATTCAAGAATCAGGTTACATTGCAGATAACAGATGCATTCTGCAGAATCCCATTGTATTCAATTACAGAGATTACCTGTTATCTGCTAAGTAACCTGTGCTTTTTCTCCTTTTTCAGCCTAAATGGCAGCCTATTTATATAAACTATAGTAGTATTTTGAAAGCAATTGCATAACTTATTCCAATGCAGGACAAGAGTGCATTGTATTTTAATTACTTTAAAATGCTTTTTAATATGTTACTGATTCTTTAAGGGTAAAACCAAGGATTCCTGTCTATAAAGTTGCTGCTGCTGACACTGGAGGAAATTAGCTTCCACTTCCCCCCAAACTGTCAGTTTCAGACCTTAAACACACAAATATTTATGTTATCGTGTTTATTAAACTATTTCTTCTGCCCCTCACGAACAATACCTTTAGAGAAGTCATACAGTCCTTATGTTCTTTGTAGCTTCTCCCACCAAAAGAGTATAACCCTTTTCTTGCTGTCACCACTACCAGTCATGCTATTTTTTAACTAAATTCACACTCCCTGTGGATTACAAAGCATTACAGGCTATAATAACCAAACATTTACCTTGCTTTGTGTTATGTGGGTATTATACATTAATTTTGTAATGCATTTATTCTGTCTTGTTTCCTGGGTTTCTTATTGTAGATGGCATTAGCATTGTATTTATCCTACATTGTTTTCTGGGGACATATTACATTAAATTGGCACAGCATTTATGTTACCCAATGTTCATGGGGACATTATAAATGAAGCCGGCAACTCATTTACCCTGAATGCATCGGATCCCTAATCTTTTCATGTAATTGTGATACATTGTTTGATGTAATGTCCTTGGTGTCATTACTCACTGTGCTAAGGCGTCATTACCCACTGCCTTCTACTGCTTATGATATGCCTGTTGTGTCAATATCCACTGTCTTTTACTCAATGTCATGAATCAACTAGCAGTTAGGTTGGTTTTATTTAGATGTGTCTTTTTTTCAACTTAAATTGCTGTTACTAAGTCAGTGGAAAATAAAGCAGCCACAAATATTTTCTGGCAAGGATACAGTGATTTCAGTGCTGGTAAATCTATAGGTATTTTTTGTAAAAAAACCAAAACCCCACCTGCACAGTCAGTGAAGTCAGTGGTAACTGAGAGATGTAGTTAATTATCATATTGACTCAAATCTCCTGTGTCTGATATGGGCTGTAAATTCACCTATGTATGGCCCACTTTAGCCTCCACAAAAAAACAAACAAACAAAAAAAATCAGCCTCTGCCTATGACCATTGGAAACATGTTTGAAACTACCCCTTTAAAGGGATACTGTCATGGGAAAAAAAATTTTTTTTCAAAAGAAATCAGTTAATAGTGCTGCTCCAGCAGAATTCTGCACTGAAATTCATTTCTCAAAAGAGCAAACAGATTTTTTTATATTCAATTTTGAAATCTGACATGGGGCTAGACATATTGTCAATTTCCCAGCTGCCCCTGGTCATGTGACATGTGCTTGCACTTTAGGAGAGAAATGCTTTCTGGCAGGCTGCTGTTTTTCCTTCTCAATTTAACTGAATGTGTCTCAGTGAGACATGGGTTTTTACTATTGAGTGTTGTTCTTAGATCTACCAGGCAGCTGTTATCTTGTGTTAGGGAGCTGCTATCTGGTTACCTTCCCATTGTTCATTTGTTTGGCTGCTGGGGGGGGAGGGGGGACGATATCACTCCAACTTGCTGTACAGCAGTTAAGAGTGATTGAAGTTTATCAGAGCACAAGTCACATGACTTGGGGCAGCTGGGAAATTGACAATATGCCTAGCCCCATGTCAGATTTCAAAATTGAATGTAAAAAAATGTGTTTGCTCTTTTGAGAAATGGATTTCAGTGCAGAATTCTGCTGGAGCAGCACTATTAACTGATTCATTTTGAAAAAAAATTTTTTTCCCATGACAGTATCCCTTTAAAGTTATTTTGGTTGATACATTAGTATTAGTGGCATTTTTCCAAGCTAGTGATATATTTTTTTAACTACTGCATGAAATGATAATTTAGAAGGCAGACAACCTAGGCCACTTACATACTGGGGTTTATCCATAGGATGTGATCAGTGGTGATTTTCAACAGACTGATATACTCTGGGCTAAAAACAGCCCCTTGTAAGGTAAGTCCTTCAGTCTATGGGGCACAGAGTGTACTCTCTGTCAGTTTTTTTCAGCAGAGATATGCCTCCAACATTGCTGTAAAGCCTGTTTTCTGAAATCTACCTGTCACTGTTTCCATTTAAGTAAATGACAGGCTACATGGGGTCTATTAAGGGCTCTTCTCTGTAGGCTAGAAAACAAATAGTGCCATGGACCTAAACGTAGTGGTGAAAGTTTGAAGATAACTCAAAAAGTCTTGTTGTTTTAGAATAACCACTAGTAGTTGGGTGAATTAAAACCATCAAAGACAAACTATTTTCCAAATGTTGTTTTAATTGTTTAATATTTTTTTTTGCAGAATGACTGTTTTCATCTTATTTCTGTTTTGTGCAGAACCTGAAATCTACATTTAATAATACCCGCTTATAATAAGAAACAAAAAAGGGGGAATAACAATAATCTGTGAATTCCCATCGGTAAACAATGTGTCCTGTTTACTGATTGCACAAATTAGAGAGTGCATCAGACAATTTCCTGAGGTTATTTTGGACTCCTGCACAATGGCATGACGTTATTTCTGCATGAAGAGAGAGATTCTTAAGATTCTAGGTGAACTGATGGGCTTTTTAAACTGACTGAAAGTTACTTAATAAACGGTATTTAGGTTTCAAAGAGTATAAAAAAATAAGGATATATAAATATAAAGAAAAATGCGTGTGCTTTTTTATAAAAGAAGATAATTTGTTTGTGCAGTTTGCAAAACAACAGCAGACAGAATCTATATACTATGACTGTTATGAATAGTTTCATACTATTTGTAACAACGATTTTCTTTCCAACTTAGTCTTGCTTCATTTATTCTTTCTTTGTCTCATCCAATTATTTTTAAGTGCACATAAGACATTTTATTCTGAATGCTAAGTTTTTCTAGGTTTTTTTTTATGACAGTACGTTCTTGTTACCTGCTGGAATATAGTATAAAATGCAGCTGAAGCTACAATACAAAATGTCTAAATGTGAGCTTTAACGTGTAAGCTATCATACCTAACTATGTATGAGTCTAATAACTTAGGTTTAGTAAAATGATATGGGCTGCATTTTAGCAACGTAATATATTCTCCAGTTAGCCGTTCTTCAGTGATCCTTTTTATACCCAAAGTGAGGTCTGACTATAATCTCACAAGATATTTTATTGGTGTGGCCCCTATTTAGGTCCAATTAAATGAAGCTCATTATTTGCATAAGCACTTAAATCAGTGAGCATCATAAGCACTTTACTTGGTGGTCAAGTATATTGGTTGCATGCTCAAAAAAGATCCACAGTAGCTTCAAGACACAATCAAAATTACAGAAAGATCCCTTAAACAACAAACTCCAGGTTCCTGGCATTCAAGTAAATACTGTAGGTCCTATACCTGTACCTAAGAAACATATGTTATAAGATAAGTGCAAGCTTTGAATCACATTTCAGAATTTATATTTTATAGATAGATAGAAATAGATATATAGATAGATAGATGAAATTGAAATTTGGAGTAGAAATACTACTGTGTCCTTTTTGGTCTCTCTAACAACACATACAACAGAGGATGTGTTACTATGTATATTGGGGTCTCTACATTCCTCATACTTAATCCAATGCATACCAGTCATCAACCTATTCAGAAGATCCCATGGCATATCATTTTAGAATGCTTTTTCTTTGTACTTAATGGAAGTGTGGAGATAAGATGCGGTTTAGTTCAAGCTTTGAGGAGATTTTTAGAAATTGTATAAAAATAAAAGGGAAAAAAGTAAAATGCAAAAGTGCTGAGAAGAGCACTTTTATCAATTTTAAATTAAGCTATTTGGTTGGGTTTAGCTTCCTTTTAAGTAAAACACTTTTCTTTTTCCAGGAAATGTAGAATATCCCCATGCCCTGTTCAACCATTATACTCTCATGTTTTCTTCTATAATTAGTCTTTTTTTATTTATTTTTAAATGACGAAACTTACATTCTCCAAAATGATGAATGTCAAGAACTTTATTGAAAAATCCAAATTTAAAAAGCATGAATTAATAAAATGCTGAACGATGCACTAACTAATATGTACACCTCTAACACCCCTTAAAGATGTTCGTTTTTTTGGACAGTTCCTAGTGAAAAACAAATTTGAAACCAAAAAATTTCAAAAGATTCAAAAGCCTGAATTGATTAAAAATGGTCCAATAGGATCAGCGCAGCTCCCATTGACTTCTATAGGACCAGGACATCTTTTACCTGGCAAATTTTTATATATGAGGCTTTCATGTTTTTTTACGCTTAACAAATCTCTAATTTTAAGAGCTTTTAATAAATATAGGAAAACCACAAATTTTTGTGAATAAAATAGAAATTCAAATGTTAATAAATAGGCCCCTTAGATATTCCCTGCAAAATATGTTAAAGCGATGTCAAAAACATAGAAACGAATCCACAGTTGTATAAATATGCAGCTGAGGTTATGTTCATTTCGGCTTGGCAAGGGATTCCTCTCTGCCATTAACCAAAGAGTCTTACACAGACTTGATCCTAGTGGCTTACTGGCTGACTATAGTCTCTGCTTTTTGCTTCTGCCAGCAGTGCTCCTAACTTGCACAGTATACTTTATACAAAGTTGTGACAACATGAACATAGATCACAGTACAGTTTAAAGCTAAACAGAGACTGGAGAATGCATCTACATACACATACGTACATTTAAGCTGGGCACAACCTCTGTTGTATATGTCAAGTTGAACCAAAGCTTACTTCCCTATCATTTTATTTTTACAAATCATTCTGTCCATCCGTTTCTCCCGTATTTAAATAACTAGCTTTATTTATAGACCATCTGTGCCTAACTTGCAGTTGATGGACAGCCTTTGTGCAATAAATTTGTAATATTCTCAATTACCTAGTAGATTGTTTTTCCCATTATCAACTCTTTCAATTGAATTTTGTAACATTGTACAAGTTATTAGTTACAGCTAAAAAGAATGTTTTGACTTTCTGACATAATTACTTTGCCCAATTATATAATTGAAATATATTGTTTGAAATTATAATTTGAGTAAGACCAGGTAATAAAAAAATTATATCTTAGCAGAGTCGGTGACTGCCATGTCTGGCAGCAAATTAGCATTTGATTCGGCCAGGCAGAAGGATTCGGTGCATCCCAACTGAATTCAAACTCTGTTATCCTTGACTTCTGCTGTGTCTTATAGAGCATTCTGGAAGAGACATACATGCTCTCTAGGGCACCCCAATCACATTATTTACTGTAAGATGTAGGGGGTACTGGTACTCCAAGGCATTATAATGTATATACAGTGACATGCAATGGTCCCCGGTAAGGAGGAGAGAGAACTACTCTGTTACTGCAGTGATAAGTAGGCAAATTTAAATAGCTGACACTGTGTGGCTCACTCTCCTGTCAGGTGATATAGAAGGAGATTTCCATTTCCATCCAAATGCTACTGCTGTATACATACACTGCACCGCTGCTCCACATCGAAGCACAGGGACCCTTCACTAATATAGTGCATTCCTCTCCTTTTCCAGTGCAAACTGCTCATTACCTGTTTGGCTTTTTGCTTTGATTTTGGTTTTGCTCTCACATTCTACGTTATCTGTTTATCTTCCTGTGCGCCCCTATTTTTTACCCAAATTTCACCTAATTGTGCTTAATCAGCTCTTTAAAAAGACTCCTGCACCCCTGCACCTCTGCAAACTCTGCAAGCAGATTGCACTCTTCATTAAGCATTGTATTACAGAGCAAGTGAAAAGTGAAAGGGGAGCTTCAGAGGGATCTGCACTGAAACATGCACAATGAAGTGCTCTGCGATTAAAATAAAATAATTTCATAGCAAACTGAACACTTTAATAAGGAACCTCAACAGTTATAGCTTATCTGTAATTTAAGTGCCATCACAAATCAAAGATGACCTAAACACTATGTAGCTAAAGTGGTTGCTTTTATTAATACTGTTAAGCTATTGGTTATTTAGACTCTAGCTTAATGCCCTGCTCCAAGGAGAAAGCTAAACATGTAGAGTTCATTATGCTGCTGTGAAAATTACTGTTGTTGCTCAAGGAATTTAGCAGACACTGGTAAGGTTATTCTGTAGTTATATTATCAATCAATGGTAAGCTTTTTCCACTCTAAAAACAACACTGTATAACAGCAGCTAAAGTTATTTGGTACTCGATAGTCAGTTGATGAATTAACATAATGTTTGAGAATTAAGTTTCAGTTGAATACCAAAGGAGACTGTGCTTTGCAATTTTCTCTTTATGTTTGAGCCATTTTTACACTCTTTGTTTTGCTCTTAAAAATTTCATCAACCCAGCAGTCCTAAAGTAATCCTTGTTCTGTTGGTTAACAATATTCTCTGCCATGCTGACAAGGAAAGTGTTCTTTTGTCCTGTGGGTTGTGGCTTGAGGCACAATAATTTGTGGTTATAGAATAGAATATAGCACAAAGAGCTGTTTCTCACTCTGAATGTGGTGTTGGCTGCTGACGGTAGCCTTCAAATCAGGGCAGGTGGTGGATGGTACATTCGTGTCCTCAGGAACACTTAGGGGCTGATTCACTAAGGGTCGAATATCGAGGGTTAATTAACCCTCGATATTCGACTAGGAATTGAAATCCTTCAACTTCGAATATCGAAGTCGAAGGATTTAGCGCAAATACTGCGATCGTATGATCGAAGGATTATTCCTTCGATCGAACGATTAAATCCTTCGAATCGAACGATTCGAAGGATTTAAATCCATCAATCGAAGGAATATCCTTCGATCAAAAAAAGTCCCCATAGGCTAACATTGACTTCGGTAGCTTTTAGATGGCGAACTAGGGGGTCGAAGTTTTTTTTAAAGAGACAGTACTTCGACTATCGAATGGTCGAATAGTTGAACGATTTTTACTTCGAATCATTCGATTCGAAGTCGTAGTCGAAGGTCGAAGTAGCCCATTCGATGGTCGAAGTAGCCCAAAAAATACTTCGAAATTCGAAGTTTTTTTACTTCGAATCCTTCACTCGAATTTAGACATACAGACTAGGGAATGACAAATGCTGCAAAAAAAAAAAGAAAAAAAAATGCTTATACTAGCACCTTCCACACACTATGGGGCCGATTCACAAAGGGTCGAATATAGACTGGGAATTAAAATCCTTCGACTTCGAATATCGAAGTCGAAGGATTTTAGCGCAAATAGTGCGATCGAACGATCGAAGGATTATTCCTTCGATTGAACGATAAAATCCTTCGAATCGAACGATTCGAAGGATTTTAATCCAACGATCGAAGGAATATCCTTCAATCAAATAAAGTTAGCCAAGCCTATGGGGACTTTCCCCATAGGCTAACATTGAGTTCGGTAGCTTTTAGATGGCGAACTAGGGGGTCGAAGTTTTTTCTTAAAGAGACAGTACTTCGACTATCGAATGGTCGAACGATTTTTACTTCGAATAGTTCGATTCGAAGTCGTAGTCGAAGGTCGTAGTAGCCCATTTCGATGGCCGAAGTAGCCCAAAAAACACTTCGAAATTCGAAGTTTTTTTACTTCAAATCCTTCACTCGAAGTTAGTGAATCGGCCCCTTAGGTTCAAATGACAACAGGATAGGCAAATGTTCTTAAGAGACTATTAGGTATATTGGGGTGCTATAAATTGCCACAATCAACAAGAAATTGAATGGTGTGTCTAAACCAAAATAATAGGATTCAAAAGAGAAAGCAGCCCCCCCAATTAAAATCAGTATAAAAATGCTAGGTGCAGAGTGCAGCCTGCATATTGCCCCAGGCCCAGCTGATTTTCTGTAACCCTATCTTGGCTAAAAGGGCCTTGTACTGCTATTTAAAATAGAAGGATGGGCTGTTTGCTAAGTGGCAGAGAAGAGTGTTTTGCATCTACACTTCTCAAGCTGTTTATGAACATATTTTTTAAAAAAAAAATGATGCCAGAGGTTCTTGTAAACAAAACCTTTATTTTGAAAGCACAACAGGGTTTTTCTCACAGATAAAAGCACCCAAGATGGTATTTGTCAGATGCAGTCATAGGTAGAGCAAGGTTTTGTAACACCACTGTGGAAATGGCCTGGTAGGTTTAAGGTTAGTTATGGTTTCTAGCAAATGTGGTCCGGATCCTTACAGCAAAAATGTATCAGGTAGTAGAATATAGCCTGAATGATTTCCTCTTCAGTACTGCAGTCTTTCCACTAGCAGAGCCGAGGGAAGAGCTACACTTTTTTGGGCTATCGACACTTTTTGCAACACAGGCTCCTGTTTCTAGCTTTTCCTAGCAATATCTTAAGTTCCTAAATTCTACTCAAGACAAATGGCTAGTTCTGTAACTGACGTTACCTGTTCACAGTGTCTCTGTTCCCTGACTTTTACTAGAAGGGTTGTCCCTCTAGGGCAGAACAGCTTTATTGGGCTTTGTTAATCCCAGGCTCCCCAGACACATCCATTTGAGTTAGCAGAGAAAATCCAAAGTGACACCCCTCTCCAATCACTATATTACAGTTTGACAGAAAGTGCTCATGATCTCTAACATCCAATAACATATATATGCTGATTTGAGACATAAGATTCTTGTCTTCAGTAACTAAGGAAATTAACTAGTAGGGTTTTAAAACAATACGTTCTTTTAGAAAACACTTCACATCTTAGTAGAGTATATAAACATCGACAGCACTTTAGGGGTATCATTGTAATATAATGAATGCATCATGTAAGGATGCCATGAATAGCTGTTTCCATTTTATAGTTTCCCGGATGCAATCACTGTATTGGTAAAGCACTGTCAATTCATATTATGGATGTCACTTCACCATATTTTAAGAATGTGGGCATCCCTAGTTCAAAATGTAAAGGTGGCCATACACTATAAGATCCGCTCATATGGCAAGGTTACCAAACGAGCGGATCTTAACCCGATATGCCCACTAACGGCTGGGCAATATCAGATGAATCCAAACGTTCGGCCCTGGGGCCAAACGATCGGATTACAATACTACAAATGGGCTCTGACGAGTCGCAGGACCGCATCAACTAGCCGATGTGGTCCTGGATCGTACAAAAAAATCAAACTTGTCCGATCGATATCTGGCCGATTTTTGGCCTGATATCGATCAGGAGAACCCGTCGGGAGCCCCCACACGTGGGCAGATAAGCTGCCAAATCGGTCTAAAGGACCAATACCGGCATCTTTAATCTGCCCTTGTATGGCCACCTTAATTATGTTACTGCCATTGTTGGTAGGAGTCATTTAAAGTTTTATCTTAAAGGGTTTGTTTACCTTTAAACACTTTTTTCAGTTCAGTTGGTTTCAGATTATACACCAGAAATAAATACTCTGGGAGGGGTCGCTGACTCTTTTACTGTTTTAAATTGATACATTTAGTTGATACATTTGTTATCTTTAGCTGAGCAGAATCTCTCAGTTTGATTAAAGGTAGCTGTTAGAATTGATACAATAGTTGCTAATATTTTACAGATACTGCTGAAAACTACTGAACTGTAAAAAAGTGTTTGGAAGGTGAAGAACCCCTTTAAAACATTCTTTCTTTCCTAGGCAACACCTACAGAAAAGATTTAAATAGCAGACTTTTGCATTGGGATGTCATTTTGAGGTTAGAACATTAATGGGGAATGTTGGATACTGACCAGTAAATGAAACACCCAGAGCTAATGAACAGTTTGCAAAAGAATTTTCAAGGACATTTCTGAATGCAAGGAATGTGACACGTTGATTCTAGCGAATACTGAAAAGTGACAACTTGATTACACAACCGTACAAAAGATGGCTGTAAATCTGCATATAACCTAGCTAGCACCTCAAGGCAATGATGTGATCAACGTTTCAAGTTCAGATAAAATATCAAAGTTAACAGGTAACTATAGAATAAAATATGAACTGAGCAATGGTGTAACCATGAGCATGTGACAGTATCATTATGGATTATATCTATATTTACTGCAGAAATATCTTTCAGACCCGTAACCGAGAAAGACTTTTAGTTAATTCCATATAATCTTTTTTACATAGTAACATAATTAATTTGGGTTGAAAAAACCCATCAAGTTTAACCCCTCCAAATACATGTGCATGTATACACAAGTGCATTATCGTCTATCTTTCAATATCAGCATAAATGTAATAAAACCATTTTGACCTTATTCATTTTTGGAATAGTTCTACAAACCCGACCTATGCTCCCATCCCACTGCTTTGGGTGCTCTATTAGGGCCGGACTCACAATTGGGGAAGCACTGAGTACAAGGCTACACTTTTAACATCCCTTATAAGTCTTTTCATAATTGTGGAGCCTGTATAAAAACATGAGGAAACTGACTAACTGATTTAATCCAATCTATAATCAGTGCACAGATAAACCATCATATGGCCTCCTGCAAACAAAACAGTCACAACAAAGGGGGAGAGATGGATTTATATACTGGTAATCAAATCATCTATTTTGCAAGGGAGTGTGTGTGTGAGTGAAACAAAAGGCAAAAAGTATGTTTAGCACAAGCCCTATTTATTGAACTTAAACAAGGAGGTTTACTTTAACCTTTTAAATTTCTAACATAACCTGTACTGACATCTGAATGTATTATGCTTCTTGATGCTTCAAGGGTAGATTTATGTAGAGTTTGGAACCCATGGCACAGTTATGTCTGTTGTGTTTGGCCTGACATAAGATATACTGGGCTAAATACTTTCTTTCAAAGATGTCACTTTCATGGCCCACCTCTTTTGGTATAATGTACCTCCAAGTATTCTCATTTAGCTGGTAGTTACAGATCAGGAGCTGGAGGTCCCCAAGTTTGACATTCATGATTTAAATTAAAATCAACATCTTCTTTAGTTCTTGGAATGGTGCATTTCTCAGTCCTGGTTATCTGCAACCATGTAAAGAATGTCTATATTTGCTGTTCTCAAACCCCAGAGACAAACTGAATTGATAGTTTGCAGACACACTGCAAATGAAATTACTCTAGCACGCATATATCTGTGGCCAAGGTTATTTCACACCCTGCATTTGCAAAGAAGGCTTGAGGAATACATTATTAGCTGTGAAATAAAAAGTATCATAAATACACTGGAAATTTATTCCATTTCAATACAGAAGCAAATGGACACAAACAACCCACGTGTTTCCCGAAAAGACCGAATTTTTGCTAAAAAAGTATGAAATTGTCGGCTTTTCGGGGTAATTCCAGCGCAGACCACAGAAACTTCTAAATAGGAAAGTGACCTCTCCCTTTGACTCAAATACAACCTAGGTAGGTCTGAGATGCCGGATTTTCGGATTCAGACTTTTTCCATTCTCAGGGTTTAATAAATCTTGAATACGTTTTTACAAAAGAGTTTTTTTCCACTAAAAATTTGGATTTTTTAGTAAAAAAAAAAGTTTTTGGCATTCGCACTTTAATAAATAACCCCCTTTGTGTAGATGTATGAAGTATTGTAGTCTGTTCTTTACATCACTTGTTTACTTCTGTGTGTAGTCATTCAAAAGGGCAGTTCACCTTCTTAAAATGTATTTTCAAATAGTGCACCACAAATAATGACTTTTTTCAGTTATTATTATTACTGGCACTCCTAAACCCACCTAAACCATAACCCCTCCACTAAACACATGCTATGAACATTGCACAGTTTGAAGAGGAAACAAACAAGATATTGAACTATTGAAGCAGTTTGTGATAATAAACAAAAACATATTACAAACATGGCAGCCTCTCGTACCAGAGCATGAGAAAACTCTGCTCCTCGCCACACTAAGGGGGTTATTTATTAAGGCACAATTTTTTTGCAGAGTCTGTTTTGATGCTGAAAAAGTCGCAAAATATCTACACCCAGTCAGATAACATTGAGCTTCTATTTTAAAGGGCATGTAAAGGCAAAAAAATAAAATCCCATTTTTACTTTCTTTTATGAAAAAGAAACCTATATCCAATATACTTTAATTAAAAAATGTGTATTGTTCAAGAAACCCTACTGTATGTAGTGAAATTCTCATTTCATTAACTGCTGTGAATAGGAATTGTCAGACGGTCCCTAACTGCTCTGCAGGGAAACAATCATACTTATGAACAGCAGGGGGAGCCTTCGCCTTATTTCCCAGCCATTCAAAACTCAAGCAGCTTTGTTTGTTTCCCTGTAGAGCAGTCAGCAACTGTGTAGAGATTTGTATTGGATTTTATTTTTGCCTTTGCAATTCCAGCTGCTGGGACAAAGATCATGGAGCCAGATTAAAAACGGATAAACTGGGATTCTATTTGGATGATTATTTTGCTGTAGCCACTGGTTCTTCAAAGTTTGTATTAAACAATACAAAAAATATCAACATTACACAGATGATGACCCCCTGTAGCCAACTTTGAAAGCATAAGTATTTGTTTGATTAGGCTTGCGGTGCAGTAAGTTCATATTTATGTTTAGTAACCAAAATACAGTATTTCTAGCCTTATTCTATTTTAGATTTTACTTCCCCTTTAAGCAGTAAAATAAGAATATTGGTCAAGAGTTGTAAAACAATGCAATTTTCCCGTGCGTTTTCTAGTCCAGTTTTGTTATATATTGTCCCATATGATTGGCATATCAGAGTTTATTGACTACTACAGTCTTTGTTTACTGAATATTTATTTAAGCAATTGATACAATGAAGGTTCCCATTTTATCATTCACTTCTCCTGGTTAATATTATGCAAGGTCACTGTTCTTAACCATTGGTAAACAGCTGCATGATGAGAAAATAGGATACAGCCAAATATTAAGTTAAAATGATAAGTGTCACTGATAGTTTTGAGGATGACAACAAAACGTATTAGTGGATTGAGGCTTCTAAATAGCATTCACTGTTTTTAGAAAAAAATAAGATAATTAAAAATAAATGGGTAATGTTATGACCAGAGAGAAGTGTAAGATCACCCTCTGTATTAATCATTCAGAAAGCACTTCTTCCCCTGGTCTGACACTGGTCTACAGCTTGTTGCAGACTGCAGCATCATGGGGTGCATGCTAGCCTCTGCCACTCCCTAACTTGCATGTCTCAATCATACCCATTTTTTTACTGTTTGTACAATGCCTTGAAAAATATTCAAAATTTGCCATTTGTGAAACAAATATTATTCTTCATCTGTCAGAAGAATGCACTGATGTCCAGACATAGGTAAAAGCTTTAGAAGCTTTTGAAGCTCCAAACCTCTTAACTAAGAGGATTGTGCTCAATTGTTCCATGCTCAGTGAAGCATTTAAAATCAACTCCTGCTTTCCTGTGTTTTGCCTTTTCTCCTCTATTACCCACGCCTGACAAAGAGAATGAGTTGAATGTATGTATGTTAAGAGGATGAACAGGCCGCAGTTTAGGCCTGAAGGAAATCCTAATCTGTACATAATCGATGTTTAGCATTCTGTAAGGTAGGTATTCTGTAGGTATTATAATATTGAATCATAGAGACTGTGATTCATCTAATACTAGCTAACCAACAGATTATCACAACAGGGAGTGCATTGGACTAAAACACAATTTTATACTTAATGGCTAGTTTACATATAATTTGTTCTGGTGGACTGTTTAGTTTATTTTATACAAAGAGATACCCAGACAGAAATCACTTTCACCCTTCAAGGAGCCATATACCCCCATGTTCAACACAAATTCAATGAATAAGGCTTGGGTTGAACATACTTTTGCCTACTGTTTTTGTTCATTTAGCTACACAAGGCAAACAGAGGGATTGCAACCATTTCATGTTTGGTCTTTGCAAGGTAGATTAGTGCACAGCCTAACCCCATGCAAAATAGAATCCTGCTAACAAAACAGTCACAGCAAAGGGAGAAGGCAGGGGGTTTTATACTGGAAATCAAATTATATACCTTGCAAGGGCCAAACATGGAGAAGCATCTCCCTGATTTCTCTTTTTAGCTCAAGAAATAATTAAAAAAAAAACATAGATTTCTGTGAGATAAGATTGACGTGCTCGATTTTTTAGAGATTAGTTTTAATCACTAGTCTATTACAAGATAGAAAATTAAAACTCTGTAATAACCCCAGATTCAATTTTCTGTGTGCACCCTCTGAGAACATTAATTCAGTTCTATATATTGTAACAGGTAGTATCTGTTTGTGTCAATGGATTTATATTTATGTATCTTTTCTCTCTAGCTTTATCCGTGACAACGTTTCCACTAGATTGAGTGACAAGGTAAGGTTACTACTGTTTGCCACTAATTCATTTGTGTATTAACATTATCAGTGGCATTGTTGCTTTGTATTGTTTCACTTTCATCAGCCTTTAAAGTCTTTAATTCCCAGTTATATGTATTTTCTCAGTGTTTATAATTATATATGGAAACAAACTTAGAGGGATGAAAGTTGGATGAATGAAAATGGTTTATTTTGCGCAAATGATTTCTACATAACAACGTGATATTATTACAAAACTCTTTTAAAAAGTTCATTTTGTACACATAGCAAATGAGAGTTAACAAGATTACATAACAAGGTCCTATTAACAGTAACACAGGAGAGGCTAGGTACTGTTAAAAAAACAATTAAAGCTCATCATACATCCCTCTGACCTACAGCAGTATTGCACCGATCTAGCTATTGTATAGTATCTCCTTTTTGGCTGAAACGGATTTGCAGCTTGATCTCTCAGTTTGGGTCCCTTTGAGTAACCCAAAACAAAACAACGATGCGTTTATGGTGGAGCTCACCCCCATGAAGTAGCGTCTCCAAGCTGGTTGCAGCTCTTGCGAGAGTTTGGCAACTTCTGGAGTCACTGCTATTAATATCAATTCGGCTTTTTTGGGACACACTATGCGACATTACTGTGGCAGTGGGTGTACAGATAATCTTACGCGTTTCGTGCCTACATACTTGGCACTTCATCAGTGTTCGTCACCTTGTGCCTCTTAGAAAATCTTTACACTACCCACAATGATTTTATGTATAAAAATCACACTACAGGTATGGAATCTCATATCCAGAAACCTGATATCAAGGGGAGCCACTATCTCCCATTTTAAGCATATTTTAATGATTACATTTTTTTTTATGCTCTGTAATAATAAAACAGGATTGTACTTGACCTTAACTAAGCTGTATGAATCCATATTAGTGGCAAAACGTTGTACTTTACCCTAGGTAAGCTACATGAACCTATATCAGTGGCAAAACTATTCTATTGGTTTTATTTAATGTTCAAATGTGTTTTTTTTTTTTAAATAATGGTGATCTAAATTATAGGAAAAACCTGTGTCAGTGTTTTAAACTGATCCTCATAGGGGCCAATGAAGGGCAAATTCAGGCATTTTGAAAGGGCATACTTGGTTGAATAAAAAACAGTGGGCAGACATCAGAAATCTCCTTATGTGCCATTGTCCTTAACAAGTTCCAGTTACCATCTACTTATCTCCTTGTAACACAAATGAGGAGAGCACTCCAAGGTAGCAAACAGTGTCGGACTGGCCCGGCGGGACACCGGGAAAAAACCCGGCGGGCCCCGACCCTCGTGGGCCCCCACCGGGCCAGAACCCTTCTCCAGATATTTAGAATTGCAAAAAAAAAATTTTTTCCGGCGCTGCCCAGCTCCTCCTGCACATGCGCACTGAGCGGCGATGTTGCACATGCACGCCGAACGGCTCACTCCAACGCGTCTTAGTAGGGGGGCGGGGGTTCCGGAGGGGGCCCCTGGACAGCAGTCCCGGTGGGCCCCGGGCCCCCCAGTCCGACCCTGGTAGCAAAAAAATGCTATGGTTGTGTTTATTCAAGGCTACTACACTAACGGTACACTACGGTGTAGTAGCCTTGAATAAAGACAACCACAGAATTTTTTTTGCTACCTTGGAGTGCTCTTCTCATTTGTAAATTAACTAGTAGATGTCGGGATAGTGTTATACCCAGAAGAGGATTTGATGCATTCCTGACAAGCTAAGGCAGTGCGGAGAACGTTTTTGCTTACTCCTTGTAACACAACTTAACATGACTTAACAAGTTAGAGCAAAACTTGTGGGGCAGACTTGCTAACTTAAATGCGAAATTGGACAAGTGCAAGTTGCAATAACGATTAGATTTGTTAATTGTACTGCATTTACAAAATTAAAGCAAAGCTTGAATTGATTACTGCCCTAATGCAATTTAGCACTTATGCTAGGAAGTTAGACCTGTGGAATACACAATGATGCAGCGTTAAGCATTGCCCTGTTTTGGAGCATTTAAACACTCCCTCCAGCATCTCCTGGTTTATTTTCATTTATTTGAACACTTAGGGTAGGACTACATGGACGATTTTGGAGTGATCAGACGCGCTGCACAAAAAAAGCAGGTGTCCCACAAGTCGCTCTACATGAAGAAACAGGAGCTGCACCAGGACAAGAGGTTTTAAACCTGGCACAGTCCCCAGTGCATCTCGCAATTAGTGCAAAAAAGTGACCGGAAATGCCACCCCTACAACTTTGCCACTCTAGGCCCTGGCCTTTTTGGTCTTCCCACAAATCTGAGTGTAACATCTAGTATCCCAAAACCCAGAGCAAACCCCAAGGTCCCGATCTCAACTCACAGTTCTGCCCATAGCAGCCGTCTTTGGCTTCAGGAGTAGCCATCCACTACTCAGATGCCACCAGGACTTAACGTGAGAGGACCAAGGGGAAAGCTCTGGGTAGGCAAGGGAACCGTAACTTATAACTGGAATGGAAAACATGGAGCGAGGTCAGGGGACAGGCTGGGTCAATACCAAACAGATGATACGATACCAAATCAAGAAGCTGAAGCTTAGTCAAGGTCACAGGCCAAGGTCAACCACAGATCAGAAGCACAGCACCAAATCAGGATCCAAAGAATAGTCAAACACAGGCAGGGATCGCTTCAGGCAGCTTGAATGCAAAGGTCAAGATCAGGTAGCGGTCAATAAATAGAATCAGACACAATATAACGCAACCAGGAACTATGGAACATAGACGTATAATGGGCAATCAGTTACAGTAGAGTAAGGGTTTTTATAGACAGTCAAATGGCTTACACAAATCACCTGTGGCCAGATTGGCAACAGGCGAAACAAGCGGTGTTTACTAGCAATTACCAAGCATAGCCAAAAGAGTGAGCCAGGGCCTTGGCTGTGTGCTCAAATAAAGCAGTGGAAATGCAGAAACGAAAACCGGATTTACACAGCAAGTGCCCCTAGGCTGGCTGTTGTTCATCTGAGCTGTCCCCTCCCTTTTATTCATGCAAAATTTCATCATTGGGAACAGAGAAATGGGGGATTGGCACACACAGTGCCGGATTTACATAGTAGGTGCCCCTAGGCCCACTGTAGTTCGTTACCCCTGTCCCCTCCCCTTTATTCGTGCAAATTTTCATCATCTGGACTGGAGCAATGGGGATTGGCGCACGGGGAATTTAAAAAATAATTGTATCTCCAGCGCATCCCCAGTGTTTTTGAACCAATGTGGGTGTGGTTGGGCAGCATGCCGCCCCCTAAAATCCTGTTGCCCTAGGCCTGGGCCTAGGTGGCCTTTCCACAAATCCGGGCCTGGCAGGAACACCAGGTCCCTGGTTGAACACAGGCAGGTTATCACACTGGGCCTGATATTACATAATCCCTTGATGCCTGATATAGTAATGTGAGATTGCAGAACTGCTAATGTAGTGTCACTATTCACAAAGCTTCAAAATTAAAGGCTAGTTATATGTGCAGGGGGGGCAACATTTTAGAGCCACATCCCTATGGAGCACTGGGGGCATACAGCGCTTTGGTGCATGCATGCAGGAGGGGGCTTTAGGCGCATTAAGATGGGCGGGTGAACACTAGGACCATGTGGCCTAGGGGCGGTGTATGAGGGAAATCTGGCCCTGTATGTCTGAGAAGGTTATTTTTCATTCAGATCATGGTATATCTATAGTAATAAGTCAAATCAACTGGACTTGCTTTATTTTCTTTTTCCTTGAAAACGTTTTGCTAGTCATAAGATTGGCTTTCTCTTTTCTCTCAAGACAGTTTTGAACATTCCAGAAAGCCAGTTGGATGACTAGTGAAATGTCTTCAAGGAAAAAGAAAATACAGCGAGTCCAGCTGAAGTTAGTTAAAGTTGACATTTGTGGTAGGAAAGCATTGGAGAGAGTTAAAGGGGTAATATTCTGGAATACAATGCAAATTACAAAACTGTGAGTTTGTGTCAGGATGGATTTACACTGAAAAGACATTGCAAGCCTGGACTATGGGGTGGCAATGGATGTGATCTACTTAGACTTTGTTAAAGTTCTTGATAAAGTACTGTGCAGAAGGTAATTTGCCTTAAATATTTGTGCTTGGATAGAGAACTGGCTGAAGGATAGATTTGATAGAGTGGTGGTAAATGGAACTATGTTTAAATAGGCCAGTATTGCTAGTGGAATAATGCAGGGGTTTGTCATTTGCTTTTTAATTTGTCCACCAATGATGTTAAGAGTGCAATTGTAAGTACTGTCTCTCCTTTTGCTAATGATACTCGACAGATAGATAGTAATTGGAGTACTGTCTTGCATAAAAATGGCATTAACCACTAGGTGGTTATGTAATGGCAGATTCCAATAAAAAAAGACATCTGTTTACATACACATATAAACAGATAATGCACAGGCATTCCCAGCTGTTCATTGGAACTGGACAGGATTTGGTTTCCTTGAAAAAATAAGGCCTATAAGAAAACATTGGGACAGACCCTACTTTGGACAGTGGCATTTATGGCCTTGTTCAACAAGCCATTCCCCCCAATGATACCATGTCATCCCCTGAATTACGAGAACATAAAACAATTTGCTCATTTCTTGTAATTGCAATATTCTTAAAACAAAACAACTGAAGATTGTTACCTAATAATTATCAATTACCTTTTTGGATTGGAAATGTCTCTAGGTTTAATTTTGTATTGTAGTATAAAGATGCAGTTGCCATCTTGTCTGAGAAGAAGAATCTATCATAATACTTGTACTGTATATGATTAGTATTCAAAGATTTTGCTTCTTAATACATTTTATATCTCATGGTAGAATTACAAATTATTTTTCTTTAGAAAGTCCTTGAAGTGTAATTTAGAAAGGAAAAATATGATCCAACATAATTTCTAAATGTAACAGCTATTGGTTTGACACCGATGAACAGATTATTCATTTGTGAAAGCACAATATTTTATAATTCTATCAAACTTAGATTTGTTACATACAAAATAGATTGTAACGATTTTTTTCAATATATCAGCTGTAGAGGTTTACCATTACACATTGCAATCTTCCTTTAAGTATACTTTATATGCAGCAATAGCAGCAGCATCTATAGAGGTATGAACAATGTTGTTGTGAGGAATGCTGGGTCCCTTATTGGGTTTATTTACTGTTTAAATAATTTTGTAGTAGACATTAGGGGTTATTTACTAAGCTCCGAATACCCGAAATTCCCTGAAATCCGTACAATTTGTGATTTTTTTTGTGCTATAATAGGGTTTTAAAAAAATCACAAATTTTTCGGAATTTATTAAACCCCGAGGGCTAAAAAGCCAGAATATAAAAACACGGCATCTCAAACCTTTCGAGGTAGCATAAAAGTTATTGTGAACCGTCCCATAGATTTTTGGTTGTGTTGGGGGTTTCGGGCAATTTCACAATGTTTTTGGAGCTTTCGGGTGAAAGCAAATTTTCGGGAAAATGTAATAATAAATAAGCGTTAAAAAACCGAGCGGCTTAGATTGGAGTTTGTAGCAGCCGATATTGAGATAAATTCGTACCTTGATAAATAACCCCCTTAAAGTATGAAAATCCATATTATGAAAAGATCTGTTATCTGGAAAATGCCAGGTCCTGAGCATCAGGTCCCATACCTGTATATACAGTGTCTGTATATATATATAGAAAACACTTCCAGTTAAAGCCCTGGTTTCATGTATATTTTTGTGAACCACTCAATTAAAAGTGCTTCTAATAGACAATTGCTTTATGTGTTGTTAATTTTTACAAGTTATCATGTTTTGTCCATTACCTTGTTTTGCTATATCTACAAAATCCATTGCATTAGCATGGAAATTTGATGATATCAACCCTTAATACTCCCAACTGTGTAATAAACAGCTCCATGGATGTACAAATGAGTAGGGCTTAATTTTCTATGAAGAATCATTGCTGGTGATTTATTGACTGGAAGAGGTTTAAACCCCACAGGGAACTCATAAAAACAAGGCACTCCCACCCAAAAGCACTTGTATACTATATTTGCATATAAAAGGACACTGTTTCATATTTATTGCAATTTTTAAGGATTTTGTTGCCATAGCAACAATTTCATAGTCAGACATACTTTTCCCCTGCTTTCAAAGTTATGCTAAACCACAGTTTCTGAGAGTTTATAATCTGAGAATTTCAGTAAATTGGTATTTTGTTTACTCAGTCCTGGCTGAATGTTTGGGTTTGCTATTTCATTTCCTTCACTGAAGAGCATTTAGGCTATATGATAGATTCTAAACCTCTATCCGCCCAAATTCATTTCTGTGTGATCAAACTATATTTACATTCCTATTCTGCAGTTTAAAGTCCATAGGAAAGCAGGATATAGGGCTGGCAGGACTTATGAAAGGAGTAGCCAAATAATAATTTCCTTATTTGGTTTCTCAATTAGAAGTTTATATTCTGAAGGAAATGCCACAGCATTGTTGTGTAGCAGAGATGACAATGAAGCATGTACTACACCCAGCCATTTCCGAATACCTTAATATGGTTAAATAAATATATTTGTAAAGCAGATTACAGGTACATACTTACATATAAAGGTAATAGGACCTAGAGGAGGCTATTCTTATCAGTTCATGCAACGGCCATAATGAAATGTATAAAAGGCTAATAGAGCCTGCACTAACCAGTACGATTTTGGGTAGAAATTGCACCTAGCAAGTAATTTGGAGCATGCTGGGACTGTACACATGCATATAATGAGTAAGCTAGAAAACGAAAACGTGACAACCCCAAAGGGTATCCTCCTCCTGGTTCTGGCAGCATAGCTGTTGGTAGGAACATTTTCTGGCTAAAATAATATACTGCTTCAACAAACTGGAATGCCGACTCTTTTAGCCGCAACTTAGGTGCGGTAAAACAATTTTGCTATGATAAGGTGCAATTTAATTGACCTCAGGTGACATTTTAGTGTGCATGAAAGCAAAAGGAAAAATTAGATTATAAACTGCACTGTGGCAGGGATTCATGTGAATGATGAACAGTATAGCCAGGCCCGGATATTGTTACTATGCCACCTCACCATCCCATTTAATTATGAGATGAAAGTGAAATGGATAAAAAGCATTTTTGTTCATTTTTATTATCCTTTCCGCATACAAACCAGTCCTTGCCCCTACAGAGCTAATAATCTGTTTTCCCCAATGCAATAATACATTAACACAATAGGGTCAGTTTCGTCAAATGCCATTAAACCTGACCTACATATTTTTATTTACGTTGTAAATCTGTCTCCTATCTAGAATATGTTACATAAAATAACATTGTAAATGCTTTAAATAACAAACATTAAAAAACATTTTTAACTGATAAGGGTGCATTATACATTTTAAGCATTATTTTATCCATTAACAAAAACAAACCTAAATTGGAAGGTAGGCACAATGGTGGATCTATAGAGGAAGCAGACCCCGCACACAGGGGCGGCTACGGTTCCTGTATGGGATTTTTTTGGGGGGGAGGGGGGGCTTGGTGTGCATACGTATACCATTGGGTAGGTAGATAGGTTTACAGAGAAACTCATTCCAACTGCGTATTGAAATTTTTATGTATCATAGTTTAGCTTTAAATAACTGTTTCTCTGTTCGTGGCATACAGTTTTTCTTGTTGGACCATAAAAGGTCTGTGGACAAAATCTGTTCTAAGGTGTTGCAGCTTATCTAGAGCAATTTTCTAACTTTGGGAGAGGCTATATATTTAGCATTTTGATGCTTGAGTACTGACCAAAATGGTCATGAGATCTGCCAGATGTCCAAGTTCCCATTTTCAAGCCACACTTGGTTAAAAGATAAAAAAAACACCTCTACAACAAACACCACCAATATTTATTCACCCCTACTTACATAAGGTAGTTATCAACTTTATATTCATGAAGGCACAATTTTAATACATTTAGTTCTATTTCTCTTCCCTTTTCTCAACTGTTCTTTCTACTCCTACTGTCTTTTGTCCTGCATTTTGTGGTTACACCTCACGATCCTCTCGGTTTTGTCCTTTTGTCCTCTTTTCTTTGTTCCTTGCACCATTATCTGAGCTTCTCTAACCTTCTTCCCATTTTTTTGTTATAGGTATCTCTCTTCCTTTGCCCTGCTAACCTCCTGTTTCTGATGTGGATCTCTGTGTTTCCCACACCTTTTCAGCTTTTGATCCTCCTCTTCTTCCACTTTAATGATTTGCTCTGCTGTCTCCTTTTCCTTACAGCCACTGTTGTTCACCTATTCACCTTTCTTTTTTGGACTCCACCCAAACAGCATTTTGCCACCTCTACTGGTATAAAAATAGTTTGTTGACAACAATGCTGTTAACAACATGGAAAAAAGAGATAAGTAGAACAGTGTGTGTTCCAGAGTAGGACACCCTACACCTTCCCCTTTCTTTTTCTGTTTTCTCCCCTTATTAACTTTAAGCTCCCTAATTATTTTCTGCTCACTCCACTGTCCTCTGGTATCCCATGATCTTTCCTTCACTTTTCTTTGGCAAAAGTCCTACCTATTGTATTCTGATTCACCCCACTCCCCTTTCTCTACATTATAGGGTATTACTTGTAGTTATACTGTAATATTCTTATAATTAGTAGGAAGTTGTCAGTACAGGTATGGGAACAGAATGCTCAGGACCTGGAATTTTCTTTACGTAATTTGGATCTCCATATCTTAAGTCTTATAAAAATAATTAATTAAACTCAATAGGATTGTTTTGCCTTAAATAAGGATTGATCTTAGCTTGGACCAAGTACAGGGTACTGTTTAATTATTTGACTTATTTGATTAAAAGGGAGTCTATGGGAGATCAACTTTCCATTATTCTGAGATTTCTGGATAGCAGATTTTACAGATAATGGATCCAATGCCCGTATTACTTATAATCAAAGTCTGCAGTGCTTTATTTACAAAAATACCCCTAAGCTTGTTAGAGTGAGCCACAGGTAAGTGGCTAGCAGGTAGGAGCCTATGTGCTATGTAACACTGGTAATACAAAACCAGAACTTGTGAAAGGCAGAAGACATGTTACATGAGGAAGGTGATTTATTAAAAAAACAAAACAGCAGGTTTGATGCAATAGTAAAGAGATATACAAATCCTTTACCAGGCGGCAAACAAGGAGAGGCATGGGGGATAGAACCAGGTGGGACATGGGTATGGACAGGAAACTAGGCAGAGGAAGGTAGGAATAAGGCACAGGAATCTCAAGAGCAAATCACAGGAAAAAGAATGTCGCTAGAGCTATAAGCTGTAAGGCTTCAATGAAGTACCTGTGGTTGCAAGAAGCAGGCTTATAGAGGCCCCTTAATTACATATTAAGGGAGGCGGAGACGGGTGTGAGCTTTGGACAGCAAAGAGCAGTACCTATTAACATTGCGAGGCTAGAGCCCAAAAGTCTCCCATGGCCCCACGTGGTAATGTACTGCCAAGTTATCACATAGTCCAGGGTTAGATTACTGGCAGCCTGGAGTTATTTAATCCCCAAGCCTGTACAATCACACTATCTTGGAGGCAGCATGATCCTTCAATATAATGAAGTACTGTTTTGATTAGTGTTAATATTTTGCCAGATGCAAATTCATGGCAAATTTCCACGTTTATCGCATATATAAATTTGCAAAACTGCTGCAAAAATTTGCCGGTGAAAAAACCTGCACGTCAAAAAAATTTGGCCATGCTTCAGTATAGTCATGCGCATAAACATTGTTGCACGTCAAAATTATTTGGACGCCCATTGACTTTAACGCATTTGGCACAAAATAGGCGCACATATAACAATTGTCCCGGGCATCGAAATTGACGAGTGTCAAAATAATTTTGATGCCCATTAACTTCAATGCGTTTCGAAAAATTTTCGCCATTTTACGAATTTGGCGGGAAATTCGCTATTTTTTTTTTGAAGCAAAACAGGACAAATTCACCCATCACTAGTGTTCCAGCCTGTAAAAGGACCAAAGTGGCCCAAGCCCAGTATGTCTGATTCTCTTAAGCCAGTCAAGAGGGGTCCAACTGCTAGGGGCATTTTTGTAAATAAAAGGATATCAGATTAGAGGAACATGCCATTTTCACTTAAAGTTCTTCACTGCTTAATCCCTTCAATTTTAGATGTGTTCTTGCAGAATGGGTAGAAAATCATACTTCTGCTTTTTCTAGATGATAAAATACTCAAAATTAAATATTTAGAACCAGACCTTGTTCAGCTGCCTTTTATAAACAGGATGTTAGTTAATGAGATATCTTAAGGGGGTGGTTCACCTTTGAATAAACTTTTAGTATGTTGTAGAATGAATAATTCTCAGCAACTTTTCAATCGGCCTTCATTATTTATAGTTTTTGAATGATTTGCTCTGTAAAGCTACACATATATTGTTATTGCTACTTTTTATTACTCAGATTTCTATTTAGGCCTCTCCTGTTGATATTCCAGTCTCTTATTTAAATCACTGCATGGTTTCTAGGGTAATTTAGATGCTAGCAACGAGAAAGCTGAAAACTAAAACCAGAGAGCTGTTGAATAAAAAGCTAAATAACTCAAAAACCACAAATAATAATAAATGAAAACCAGTTGCCAATTGTCTCAGATTATCGCTCTCTACATCATACTAATAGTTAACTCAAAGGGGAACAACCCCTTTAAATTGAATGGCTATCTGTTATGAACTTGACAACCCACATAATTATCCTCTTTTGCCCTTTATGTTTTGACCATGTTCACAGTCTTTTTCGAATGTATCTGTAGGCTTGTATTGTAAACATGAAATTAGACGAACAAATGAAGATGCTGACGAAGGCATGCCAAGCTAAATGCATATTACAAAGTTATATTTAGCATCTTATGATAAAGTGCAGAGCTTATATAACATTCAAAAAGATTTATTTTTCAGGGAATTGTGCTCTGCTATTAAACGCTGCGGAAGATTGCTGGTGTACACAGTATGAAACTTATTATTAACATTATTTAACACTATTCACTGCAATGTGAGAATCCAGGCCCACTCCACTGCAGAATGATGATGCTAATGGATTTACTAGACCCACCCCACTGCAGCATGATAATGCAAATTACTTCTCCGAGATCCTCCCCTAATTTCATTGAAAACATTCTTCAAAATTGTACCAAATGTAAATACTTGGGTGTGTGTTTGTGCATGGCAATGTGTGTGCAAGTTTTATAATGCTGATTTCTTTATATTGATTGCTGTGCCGCAGTAGTTCATGGCACAGATAAAGAAAGATAGATTAAGAAAGTACTTTGATGAGAGCAAATTCACATTCACCTGGAGAAACTGGCAGCCTGGATTTCTGTCAGTTGCCTAAGGGCATATCTGGCCCAAATGCTTGCTGATGATTATATTTTGAATTTAGTAAAAATTATATTTTGTTCTTCATTTCTTCGGTCATGAAATGATTGATACATTAACCATACTTAGACTTGTTCTCTGTGAAATGGTTCCTTTTTTTTCCTAGAATTTTTGATCATAATATTTTTCGCTTTAAAGCTAGAGTATAAGCTGGAAATGTAAGGAAAGCTCTCTAAGAGCTAAATCATTTACGATCTGCCACTAAGAAATAATCTCTCTGTCAATGACCTTGAAGGGATGCTAACCATTTAAGCCATCATCTTATCCTACTAATTTAGTAAGTAATATTTTGGCTACATATCTCATTGAGGGGTGAAACTAATATGATAAGAGTCTCTCCATTCAACGAAAGAACCTATAAGTGTAAATCCTCAAATTGACTTAGATAAATACATGCTGCATATGTGGTGACTTAAAGCATCATACTAATTGAACATAAAATTTTCATTGTATGCACTGATTGCTTAAAACAAAATATTCCACTTAACTGATTTTTTAAAATGTTTTATTGTTGTAAGACATGAATGAACTGCCCGATGAATCGTTCATTATTTCCTTTCTGAAAGATTTGGATGTTTTGATGCTTGATAAGAATTGTTATTGAATAAGAAACAGAAAATGTTTCTTAACAGAATGCTATGTTTTTATCAAAGTAAGAGCTACATAGCTCATCCCATTTATGGGCCACTAGGGAATTTCTTCCGCTGCTGCATTTAGTTGAGATTCTAGCTGCAGAAGTTTCAGAAGCATAAGTCACAGCAAAAGGAAATGAAAATAATATTTGAGTTTGTAGAGTTGATTAAGCTTGTCCGTCTCATGTAACATTCATTTTGGAATTCATTTTCCTTATATGCTGAAGAACGGCTGCTCTTAAAGTAATATGAAATGGCTGACTTCTTAAAAACCGGCTGCCGGGTCATTCTACATAAAGTAATGAATCAACACATGAGGGTTAGAAAATTAAATAAAAATAATTACCTAATATGAAATATCTGCTTTACATTCTTCTTTTAAAGAGGTGCAACTCAAATTATCTTTATTTGTATTCTTTTTGTGCATGGTTGAAGGTAGAATGGTTTTCAAGTCAACCTCATTAACCAGCTTGGACCAGTAGCGTCACTAGAAGGGGCCGGGACCTGGTGCGTGACGCGCAGCCTGGCCCCGCCCCCTTCGTACGGCTGCATTTTCAGTGGCGCACGGGCTGCCAGGAGGGCCGTGAGGGGATTAGGGCCCTGGCCCGCTCGCACCCCCTGCTCCCCCGGTAGTTCTGCCACTGGCTTGGACCGAGGTTTTTACTCATTCCCTGCACAGACACAGCATGTTCAGCTATGCCAAACCCCCACTCCCACTTACTAACACAAAACCAAATCTTATTACATATTTTGTACTCCTGCCCTATCTTTTACTCTTGGTCAACCTGCAGCACAGTCCCCACTACAACAGTAATTTTCGAAGTGAACAAAATAAGGGCACCTTCCCATGTCTCCAGGGAGACACGAGAAAGCGAGAAGTATATTATGCTGGGGGTTTATCTGTGCACTGGTAATACAATTATTTCCCTTGCAAGAACCAGGGAGCTTCACGAACAGTCACTTCACTTTTTATTTTTCATCTGTTTAGCTCAAGAAACTACAAAAACCATAACTTTTTCTCAGTTAAAACAATAGGCAAATTGTATCGTCAATACATGCCCTATTAATTGAACTCAGTGTGAACAAGGTGGATATGCTGCCCCTTTAAGGTACAGTTTTGAGAGAATCCTAATACTTAGGTCCAGATTTATCAAAGGTCGAAGTGAATTTTCGAATTAAAAAAACTTTGAATTTCGAAGTAATTTTTGGGTACTTCGACCATCGAATAGGCCAAATTCTATTCGAATTGAAAAACCTTTGAAAATTTGACCACTCGAAAATCGAAGTACTGTCTCTTTAAAAAACGTTGACTCCGACACCGCCGCCTTAAACCTGGCGAATTGCTGTTTAGCCTATGAGCGACCTCCTAGAACCTATCTGAGGCTTTTGGGCAAGTTTTGAGGAGTCAAAGTTTTTTTTTTAAAAAAAAATCCTTCGAATTGTTCGATTGGAAGGGTTAAATCGTTCGATCGTAATTCGATCGAATACAGCCATTTTCGCTGGAAAAAATTAGATGGTCGAATTTCGAAGTTTTTTTACTTCGATATTCGATCCTTGATAAATCTGCCCCTTAAGGTGGAATAGACAATATAAGGCTAAAATGTATACACAACTCAAAAGAAAAATATGTTTTTTTTGCATGGCACATTTGTTGTGGTAAAGCTTTATAGAATATATATAGATGGTGGAGGTTGTTATGATGCAATTTGAATGTTCGGTACTTTTTCATCCTGACTTATAGTTTCTATAGTCTATGACTATTGTAAGTCTCTTAAATAAAGATGAATATTTGCCCAGAAAACTTTAAGAACTTATAATTTGCTTGATAGTTGGGAGAACAACTCTCTTGTTTTTCTGCTTCTGCTTTTCCTTGTTTTCAATTGTATATCAATATCTGAAGGAAAAATGTAACTCTGTATTGATATAATTTTCATTAGAACTGCTCCTGTCCCTGTAATACAAATTCCGTTAATTCAACTAATATTTACTTTCCTCATTCAGACCACCGAGTCATTGATTTGATGTTATTTATTTTGGAATCCTACTTGCCCTTCAGAGTATGTCTCACATGTATTTTGGTGTATCAATATTTTGGATTAGAAACTTTGGATGTTTCATTCTAATGTAAAGTACTGTACAAATGTATATGCATTAAACCTTAAAAAAAACATACCTGCTATTGAAAGATGATTTCCCACTATCACAAGTTGAAGCCGGTTGAAAAAGTTAGGAAGCAAAATCAATAACTCATACTCTTTTAACATTGCTAAAATGGGTTCAAACTTGTCTCTGCTGTTATTTCCCTATACAGGTAGGGGATCTGTTACCTGGAAACCCGTTATCCAGAAAACTTTTAATTACCGTCTGGAATGACAGACTCCATTTTGCCCAAATAATCAAATTTTTAAAAACAATTTCCTTTTTCTCTGTAATAAATCAGTACCTTGTAATTGATCCAAACTAAGATATCCTTATTGGATACAAAGCCAGGTTATTGGGTTTATTTAATATTTACATAATTCTCTAGCAGACTTGAGGCATGAAGAAAACATCAGGTGCCTTTCTGGATAACAGGTCCCATACCTGTATTTAATTATATATCCATCAAAGATGATAGGATTAACATTTGGCCAGATAGAAGAGCACTGCTACTTAAAATTGATAATGAGGGTCAACATTTGCACTCCACATAAACTGGTATAACAATGTACTATCACATATGTCACCTATGTGGGTGTCTATCTTCAACCACATGATCATGATGGTACATGCTGACTTCCACCAGTTTTCTGCGCTAAATCTAGATCCAATTGTTATTAGATTTCTTAATGCTTGGGAGTTTGCAACAAGCTCAAACTTATTGTATGGGGTTGCATCAACTTTTAAAAAATTATTTACCTGCCTTTTTCTCTCGATGCTGCCTGCACTGGGTCTCAATTCACAAAAACATATAGGTCCCTGAAGCAGAACATGTTTTTATAATGTTCTAATCATTACAGGACTTGCTGAGTTCCACTAAGGCATCTCTGTAAAAGTATTGCTAATAATAACACTATATTGTCTGAAAAATAGAGATCCATTGGTCTCATTATAGAGGTGTATATTTCATCTTAAACTTCCATTGATTTGGAATTACCTCTGTCTTGGTTTCTGTGTATGCTAATCAGGCACTGAATTACCACAAATTAAAAGCTTTTCTTTCCTATTATTCTCTGAAGCAAAGTAATTGCTACCTGCGGTTCAGTGTTAAATAAGAATTCATGAGTCATGGTTGCATTACCAGAAAATCATTGACCACCTCTTTAGCATATTATTTACAAAATAAGGAACTGGTTTTGCACAAATTGAATAAGTGTTTTCAAAGAATGCCATGCGTACTATTGTTCTATTAAAGTAATTCTGGGAATATGAATTCATCAAAAGGAATACAATGCCATAATTAGAACATAGTAAAATAAATACCTTGCTCCTACAGTAGCTACATATATTTTGCTGTAGTTGAGTTCATACATTAAGACAGACACTTGAATTTGGCAAAGTGTGGTCCCTGGATGCCTAAACTATTCATTAGCTGGAGTGGCATTATTTTTACTTGAATTCTGAAACATTATTATAAGTACTATATTAAAGATATTATTGTAGGCTTGTTTTATGAGCTGGGTTCAATGTTTGTTGCAAATCTACCAGTGGGTGGGTACCTTCTACTCTGTTTACAGAGTAATGTACAGAAAATGTATCCATATTTTAGTGGGCATGGCCTGAAGTTCGACATATCTTATACTTATCAAGATGGGTGTTCAGATTAAGAACCTATCTTCTATTACACAAGTGTACTAAATGCATAGAATGCAGATCCCATATAGGTTTGCAGTCCATTGGCAGCTCTACCTGTCTTATTAATAGCATGTTTAAGCAACCTTCCAATGGTTTGAAGAAATGCATATCTTATGCTCTCCTATGTACATCTAACATTCCATGCCAGTTGAAGCCATGTAAGAATTCTTGCTATGGGAAAAATTTTCCAAAATACGTGATGGCAAGATCAGGTCCAGGAATGGACTTACATTTAATACCCACCAGGTAGTTCTCTAGATTTCACTGGCAAATTTGGATGGGAGTCAACATGCCACAGATTCCGAATGTTCTCATGTAAATGCAAGTGATTTTTTTTTTACACTTGGGCAAAGGTACTGTATAAAGATTAAAAAATACATACATTAAATTGTTGATCAAAAATTATACTGTATACACAAGCGTGCTAGTTTAAAGCAAAAGTACTATTAGTCAAACTGCTCAGCTGAGCCCAACAGGGTTTACACAGATTATCAAAATTATCATAGCACCCCCTCTACTTGCTCTGGCTTGTTAAAATACAGCAATCCTTCTTTAAAGAGCTCACAAAGCTATTTCAACATTTAATATGGGGCAAGTACAGAAGTAAACTGCCCTTAGCAGTATTGCAAAGACCTAAAAATACTGGTAGCATGGCTCTACCAGACATGCAGCTCTCCTTTGTAGCAACACAGCTGTCACAATTGTGGACCGTGAAATACACCACAGCAGGGGAGGGATGATACCAGCTGTGGCAAACAATATTACATACCGAGTCTCCCCCCAATTCATGTCATGGCAGATACAATCCCCAAAAAATCCATTCCAGAAAATAATCCACAAAATACTTTTCCAAGCCCATAGATTTATAGCTCAACATTGGAAGTCACCAACCTCTCTACATATCCTATTTAGGAAAAAGCAGTACAACAAATGTAAAATGTTGTACAATTAATTTTTAGGCGGAATGGTTCCTTTAAACAATATATCAAGATCTGGCAATTGTGGATACTGAAAAATGTATAAAAGTTTTTAATCTAATTTATACTGTAACTGTGTGAATAACTATACTGTATGCCAATAGAAGAGTCAAATTTCCGGGTAGAAAAATGGAAATTTGACCCTTAAAGTTACCAGAAGCTGCATTTTTGATGCCCCTGGTAACCGGGGGGGGGGGGGGGCGCTGCTGTCTGATGAGAGTTTCTCAACTTGCCTCATTGGCAGAGCACCCTCCAGGGTTGAGCTCACCAGGCTTGGAGCTCCCATACTCCAAGCCCCCCAGGGGCCCCTCACATCCTTTGGCCCCTACATCTTGGCTACAGTCCATGCACTGCCGACTGGAGTAAAACCACAAAGTAGACTGTGAGCACATGGCAGCTCAGCTATTTGAAGTAAGTGCTCAACAGTGACACCTTCTGGCCAAATCCGGCATGTGCCAAGGCACACTACACAGGGACAAATAAGACACTCCCCCTCCCTTATCCAATTTTTGGTCCAACCTTTAGCTGGCCACACTAGGGGATTTCCAACAGTGTGGGATTTTAACACTATAGGGGAATTTAACCCCGTGGATCCCTAAAATATGTTGACAGTGAAGTCTTATTTGCACCTTTTACTATTTTTATGGATTGATTGTTTGCATAAAACAACAAACTTTAAGTACAGAAAGAAAATGAGAAACACTACATGGAAGATTTTTGTTGTTGTTGTCTGTTTCATGATGCTGTCAAATGGTTTTTATTACTACTAAGAACCTGAGTTTACAGCTATGGAAATACCAGGTAATAAGTAAGGAACATAAAATATTTTTTTTAGTCTCATCCCCATCATGTAGTCTCATCCCCATCATGTTTTGCTGTAGTAGTAATACTGGATGGTGTATAGATAAGTATTAAATAAAGTATGCTGGAAAACATCCTGGAAGACATCCTTTTTTTTATTAGCCCTTATTATAAAAGTAGTAGCTTGTTATGCAACAATGTACAATCCATTACATGAACTCCCTGTAATGATAAAGTTCTTGGTGCATGCTGGTGCAGTGTAGGCAACACCAGTAAATCCAGAAGTTAACTCAGCATGTACCAGGGCACACAAAATTTACAAATAAATAAAAATGTGGAACTTTTGGAAATATTACTATTACATATTTATTGTAAATGAAAAAAATATTTTATTTTATTGTGGAGCTCTGGTGAAATGTAATTTCAATACACTGCAATGAGTTTATTGACAATAAAATGTCCTTATATCCTTAATTACAGGCATTTCAGAGCAGCTGTGTTGTGTATAACAGCAAACTATAAAAACAAATGTTTTTAGTTATCAATATACCTTTCTAAAACAATATTCCCATTTGGATTCCAAGCAAGGCACCAAAGAGTTAAACAAAGAAACAAACAAGCAAAGTTGAATAGGTTCTTGTGCAAACAATTCCATGCCCTAAAAATGTTGTCTAGGTAGGGCCAACAGCAAGTGGTGCCACAAAGAAACAATTGAGAGGAGGGAATGAAAATTTCCTCTAAATACCCAGCAAAAATGTTGGCATATAATATCACAGGGTGATGGAGATACCAGCTACTTGCAGTTAAAGCAATGTTCAAATCTGAATGCTGGTATTCGTTAGGGGTCTCACTGACTTCTATTTTTCTTAAAAGGGGCAGTATACCTCCTTGTTTAACATGAGCTCAAATAGTACCACTTGTGCTGAACTTTTTGCCTCTTAAAATCACAATGTTTTAAAAAAGTAACACCAAAGTGCTTTAAAGTATTGCAAATATGCATTGACAAAACTGCTGTGTTTGCTCCAGAAAGACCTCTATAGTTTATTTTAAAAAGATGCTGTGTAGCCATGAGAAAAGGCACCTGAAGATAACAGATAAGCAGATAGAATCCCATTGTCTTCTACAGAACTTTTCTGTTATGTGCTATGTATCCTGTGCCTTTTCTCCTTTTTCAAACTGAATGGCTGCCCCCATGGCTACACAGCAGCATGCTTATATGAACTATAGTAGAGTTTCTGAAGCAAACACACCAGTTTTACCAATGCAGGGCAACAGTACATTATAATTTTTTATTACTTTAAACCTCTTTTGTTACTATTCCTTTAGGGGTTTATTTACTAAACTCTGAATGCAAAAATCTCAAAATATTTCTGAATTTTTTTATAAAATCAGACTTTTAAAAAATCACAAATTTTTCAGAATGAGGATGGATGGAAAAATCTGAATCTGAAAATCCGGAATCTCAGACCTGTCGAGGTTGCATATAAGTCAATGGGAGAAGTCCCAATGATTTTTTGATGTGCGCTGGGTTTGTGCAATACCTCAAAGTTTTCTGGTGATAATTCGTTGAAATCAGATGAAAGAATCTGAAAAAATCGTGAAAATCAGATTTTTTTCCCGCAAAGCAAATTTTTGGGAAAATTTTATAATAAATAAGCGTAAAAAAACAGAGCGGATTTGATCGGAGTTTGTAGCAGAAAATATAGAGATAAATTTGGACTTTGATAAATAACCCCCTTAATGTCTTTTATGTTATTTCTTGAGATAATCAGAGCAAACAGAGAGACTGAAACTATTCCATGGTTAGTTCTTTCAAAGTAGATAATTATTTAATTAGGAGTATTACCCTATTTTGTCACCACAGGAGTTATTTACTAAACTCCGAATGTTTCTTGTTTTAAGGGGGGAAAAGCAATTTTTTGGTGGAAAAAAATTCCAACTTTTTATTATAGGCTGCTAAAAGTCCAAATCAAAAAATAATCTAGGGTATATTTATCAAAGAGTGAAGTCAGAGATAACTACAGTCCACTACAGTGAAATACCGTTTCTCTCCATTCATTTCTATGGGTTTTTTAAAGGCGTATTTATTGAAGGGTGAAAGTGAAAGTTTAACATTTGGTAAATACGCTTTTAAAAATTCCATAGAAATGAATGGAGAGTGGCGTATTTCATGCTAGCAGACTGTGGCGATCTCTAACTTCACTCTTTGATAAATATACCCCTCTGTCTCAAACTTGCCGAGGTCAAGTAGAAGACAATGGCAAATGTCTCTTTTAAAATTGTAAGATATTATGATCTGCTCTGGGTTTCGTACGATAATCCAAAAAATATGTGGTTTTTGGGCATCAAATCTGAAAAATTTGTATGTTTCAAATGTTTTCATGATTTTATTGAGGGTTTATAGAAACGTTTGGTCAAAGTTGTTTGAAAAAAATAATGAGAAAAATTGTGATTTTTGTAAATAACCCCTCACATGTATTATATGATGTATATCATTAATATCTTACCATACACAGGTCCTGAATGAAAGGGTACTGGGAATTTCTCTCAATGACAGTGCCTTAACCTAGAAGGATCTGGGGATTACACCTAGGGGTGACCCCACTAGGAACAATGAACACACAGTTGCAGTAAAACAAATATAACTTTATATAAGAATAAAGGCAAAATGCAGTTACATAGAAATAACCCACCTGCCCTGGGGATCCCATGTGGTTGTCCCAATCCTGGCACAGTCTTAACCAGGCAAGGTCCCACACTCCTGGTGGACAAAAAGTGGACAGTTCCTTCCCCCCCCAAGAGCTCTTTACTTTTCCCAGGCAGTGCTACCTGCCCAAATAACCCTCCAAATGGACAGGGGTAATTGCTATCATGTGGCAGGCTGTCAAGCACAACCTGTCCTCACACAGGGGACACATGTGGGGACCTTTCTATATCTCTCCCTCAGGCTTAAACTAGCTAAGGGCTCACACAGAACTGATACAGATATCCACTGCATCTCACAGGATATTTAATCTTCAGGCTGGCTTCAACATTCATCCTGATTGTGAGCATATCCCAGCTGCTTCCAAGCTCCAAATGATTATCGGGGGTCCCGTTATCCCTGAGCCCCCCATGGGCTCTTTTGCTGCAAGGACCCCAGCCAAAAAGACATACTCCATCCTGGAGTGAATAGGAAGTAGACTGACACTTAGCACATGGCAGCTCAGCTTTTTATACTTCTTGCACAACAGTGACACTTTCTGGCCAAATCTACCAGGGCTCACTGCACATGGAACAAAGGACTCACTCACCCTCTCAGATCCAATTTAGGTCTATATACAGGTATGGGATCCATTATTCAGAAAGCTTCGAATTACATAAAGCCCATCTTCCATAGACTCCATTTTATCCATATAATCTAACATTTTAAAAATGATTTCCTTTATCTCTGTAATAATGAAACAGTACCATGTACTTGATCCAAGTATTTGGCTATTTGGCTTATTTAATGTTTACATTAAGTTCTAGTAGAGATATGGTATGAAGATTAAATTTACGGAAAGATCCATTATCCAGAAAACCCCAAGTCCCAAGCATTCTGGATAAAAGGTCCAATACCTGTATACAGTATATCTATGTATCTATCTATCTATCTATCTATCTATCTATCTGTCTATCTATACATCATCTATCATCTATGGCGTTTCAAGAATTTTGCTGAATTTAGCATTTTAAGGCTTGAATCATCACAATATCAACATATTACATACTACAGTGGAATACACAATATTCAAATACATTTGATTATTGATAAAAAAAAAGTTCCAGCTCCATAGACTTAATTTTGGCCCATAAGAAAGATCAAAAAATCTGGTGCTCAGTGCAGAGAGCAATGTAAGGAGGCACAGCATCCCTTAAGTCAGGCAGTAAGGACAGAGCCCTAACTTGAACATCTTAATGATACGAAGGGTAGGGGGTAGGTTGAGGGATGCCTACATTATGATCAGCAGCAGCTCCGATGCCGCTTCCCCTCTCCCACTCTATGTTTAAAACATCAGCATCGGAGCGGGTCAAAGGAGGGCCACTTCGCTAGTGAAATGAGAACAATATCGCTCTCTGCATGAGAGGACCCAAATTTCTGGGTTAAAACCCAGAAATTCTGCTCTTAAAGTTACAAAAGGTGGGTTTTTGACGCCCCTTGTAACTGGCCACTCGCTGCCACATCATCTAGTGTATGGCAGCCTTTATAAGGCTGATGGGAATGGGTTGCTTTTTAGAAACCCTGTTATCTTCTGTTGTCTTGATAGGAAATATCTGAAAACACTCTGATTTGTTTTTTTTATTTTACAGCATGTGCAAAAGAAGGGAATGATCTAAAATTTACCCTGCTGATAATATAATATCATTTTTTAGTTTCACACATAATAAGCAATTACCACACAAATATGATATATAATATTCAGTTCTCACATATACCTGTTAACTACTTATTTGTCATATGAATTCATCTTTTTATTCCTAATAACTTGACATTTATCTTCTTTGGAAAGCGAGGATGAGCACAAAACTCATTGCATGCTTGGCTGAGCCTTATGCTATAAAAATCATTACACATTTCAAAAAGCTCAATAAAATTGTGACTCCATATTAATTTTCTAATTGGTTTAGAATTAATTACAACACCAAAAACCCCTATCCAGACTCACAGATATTTTCAACTCAACATATTCAATTTTATAAAGTTTTGATGTTTTTAACTGTCAGTGGTTTGCAAATGTGTGTTTCAATTCAACAGATAACCTTCATCTGACTGCACTAAAAACTAACTGGGGGAGATGATTTAATTCTCCTAAAAATAATAATTTTGACAGCAATAAATTATCAAAGAGAGTCAGAGAGTTGCAGAAACAGTCTTCATTGTTTCCCCAAGTAATACTTCAGCTAGCCTGGAGGTTCTACCTTATTACTATCTGACTTCTAGACATGTACATCTGGAGAAATCAATAGTCTTGTTATTTAACAATTTTGTTCATACAGTAGGTTCTTGTTAGAAGGAAAATGGCTAATATATTTTGTGAGATCAGATGACACAGCCGACAATGGTCAGTAATTTCTAGGAACAGGCCCTGCTTATGACTTTCTGTCCATGGTTTTTAAACACAATCCTCTCCATAGAATTTCATTCATTTTATGTGTAGACATTATTTTTCAGTCTCTGCTTTCACACTATAACCTGCAGTTACTGAAAAGAGTGGCCTTTCTATAAGCAGTGTAGTAACTGCCCACTTCTTGACATTTGCCCCCCTGCCTACATCCCTACTTCTAGCCCAGCCCCTCAAAAGAAAGGAAGAGAGGGGAGATTTCTCTACCATAATAATCGGAAGCAAACCATGTAGTATGTCACCCCCATTTGCAATCTTAAGTTAACCTTGGATATTATGTTTGTTTAAAAAGTCATCCATGCCACTCTTAATAACATAACATAGCATAACATCACCTGGCAGGGTATTCAACAAGGTCCCTGCCCTCACCATAAATACGGTAACCCCCTACGCTGCTTCAAAAGAAGTTTCAGTTCCTCAAATCTGAAGGGATGGCCTTTGATTTATTGACCTTTTTTGATGTGAAAAAAGATGCCCTGCTATCTGTCTGTAATGTCCTCTTTGAAACTTTTAAAGAGTAATCATGTACTCCTGCAAGCACCTTTTCTCCAAAGAAAACAACTCCAATCTTAACAGTCTGCCCTCATGTTTTATTTCTTCCATCCCTTAACCAGTCTAGTTGCACATCTGTGAAGTCTCTCTAGCTCATTAATATCCTTCTTAAGGACTGGAGCCCAACACTGTACTGTACATACTTAAATTGAGGACTATAAAGAGACAAAATTCTACAATAACCTTACACATACCATCATTGAACCTCATTTGCCAAAATGTTCACTAGCACTGTGACAGCTCCTAAGCTGCTAAAAATCTGTATCAGAAAATACTCCCGCTAAAACTTGTGGAAATCATGTAGTCAATGGCAGATGATCCTTTTAACATTTGGAACATGTTTTTTACCTTCAGGATTCTCAATAGTTTTGGGCTGTTTGCACTGAATTTAGTTCAATAATTCGATAAATTCAAGTTTTTTTTGGCAACAGCTCAATAAATTTGAGTTTTCGGAGGGACAATTCGAAAAAGTTGCACAATTCGAAGTGACAGTCAATTTTGTCATCAATTTTTTCTCGCACCGATTTAATTGAAAAAAACTATTGGTAAATTAAGGGCATTCAGGTTTTGGGAGTTTGGTCAATTTTTTAAAATAAAGTGAGAACAAGTTGAGATGCTTTTCTTTATGTGTTATCATCTTGCACTCACCAGACTTTTATTAATTTAATACAGTTCTTATTGTCATGTACTCATGTTGAAGCATTATCAGGGACCTATACAGAGGAAAAATTATCTTTTTATCTCTATATTTCCAAGAAAGTACTTTATTTGCTTTAGTAGTCACTGATTGATATTGCCTAGAGTTACACAGCTTGTTATACACAAAAAATCTCAACCAACACACTACAATTTAGTGTATAACTCACATTTAGGTTATTTCTGCCATAACCTTGCACTTATGGACACTGAACTTAATTTGCCAAAATGTGCACTAGCATTGTGACACAAGGGTCCAGGGGCCCAATGTTCTCTGCCATGAAGAGACAAATCATGTGCAAAGGCTTCTGGTCTCCCGGTGCTAATTACAATAATGCTGTTTGTTTCTGTTTGCTACAGTATTCTGATGTCATTATATTGGGACTTTACTCCTTTTTATATAGATATTCTTTGCAGATACTTTCTTACACTTCATTGTTTCCTCTAATGGCAGACAACGTGTAGGTTTTAGCCTATTTCAACACATAGGGGTTAACACCTTCTGCTTCACTGATGTTGGACAAATCTCTTAAGTAATTGTGATGTTCCTTTTTATATTGTGATATCATCTTGTACCCACCAGGCTTTTGTTTATTCAATACCGTCTCTATTGTCATGTATTCTAAAGACAACTTTCTGTAATGTATAAAGTGGGCAGAAAAAGCAACACAACAGTGATATGTTTAAATCTCACATTTGTTTTTTGTTTTGTTTTTTGACAGAGCCCTAATGAAAAAACATCAGAGATGTGATTTTATGAGGACATAAGGTATGAGTGAAAGGTAAGAGAGATGTTGGATTTAAACATTTTCTGAAAAATTGACAACAGGGTAAACTTACATCTATCCTTAGAACAGCACGAAAGTAAAGTAAGGGTATTTATCATTCTGACAGTTCCAGCTGTTCTGCTGACTCCTCTATGGTGCCGTTTGCTCCAACTGCACTGCCAGGTGGGTTCTACCACCGCTACAGAATGTAATACATCTGCTGCTGATTGCTCCACCTTTGCTAATGTGTGGACACCCAAAGAAAGATGAACTAATGATGTTTCCTGAGCACAGGTTTTAAGGTAATATGTTAAGGAGTAGATGAGTATTTAGGGGCCTTATAACCATTTCAAAATATTCAGTAAGTCCAGAGCAACAATTAAAAATAGTTAGTTTTTTTTAAGGATTTCTGTTGAAACAAAAAAGTTATATGGTTATTTTCATTAGTGTCTTATAGAGCATATTTAGTTAAACTTTTTAGCAGAATGAAGAAATAATGAACGAGGTTAGCAAACAAAGCAAGTTATTCATATCATATTGTAGTACTGCAGTGCTAAGAAAATGAAATGAAAAACTAAACATTAGACTGATCCTCATTATCTGTAGATAAAACCGGCTTTGTGTTTAACAAAAAGAAAAATTGTCCTCCTTTAATATTATCTTCTGTACATGCTTTCAGCAAGCCAACAAGCATATTTTTGTTAATATAGTATTGCCTTTCATATCGTTTGCAGTATGTTGTCCCATTTCACATATTACCATTATTTTCCTTCCAACACAGCTGCTTGTCCAGCAAATGAATCTAGTTTTTTAATTAAATTCCTCAATAGAAAAACCTATTATGCACATTTCTGACGCAGAGCATGATATTGGAATCACTGGTTGAGACATAGCAAAAATCATTTGGTGAAAACTGTGCAAAATCCACAAATACATGGGGAAAGTTTTTAACAAAATGAACACTTTGGGCTTTGAGTGGCTGTGGTTCTTAATTGAATTAGAGTACAAAGATTGGCTAGAAGTTAAATTAGGTTGGAAACAGGTGGTGACAAGTTTATGGAGGTTGGAATTTGGTAGTGGATGGTCATAACTGTATGTGCAGTAGGTACACAAACCAGTTATATACGCTGGGGTGTTTTCTAACTGGCCTATTTGTGTACGGGCATGTTAATTAGATTGCAGCCTTCTGCCCCTTTATTCAACCCCCAATATAAACTCTTGACACTGCACAATGCAATCATTTTATTACCGGATTTCTGAGCAAGTATTTATGGTTCTACGCAGGTGCAAAATATTCTTGACACACGTTTTTTACATAGTTGGTTAAATAGATACATCGGGTTGAAAAAAGACAAAGTCCATCAAGTTCAACCTCTCCAAATGAAAACCCAGCATCCATACACACACCCCTCCCTACTTTTAATTAAATTCTATCTACCTATACCTATACTAACTATAGAGTTTAGTATCACAATAGCCTTTTGATATTATGTCTGTCCAAAAAATCATCCAAGCCATTCTTAAAGGCATTAAAGGAGAAGGAAACCCCCTGGGCGCAAAACCCCTCCCCCCTCCCCTGTGTTGCCCCCCTGGCCTACCTGTCCCCCTGGGCAAATGCCCCTAACTTGTTACTCACCCCTCTGCGCAGGTCCTGTCCATGGAGTTCACAGTCGCCATCTTCTCGCACGCGCGTCTTCTTCCTGCTTTGACCGGCGTCTACTGCACATGCGCCCAATGTCACAAAGTTTTTCGTGACATTCGGCACATGCGCAGTAGAGCCGTACCGGTAAATGTTCCTACTGCGCATGCGCCAGAAGAAGGTCCCCATAGGCTTTCTAACAAATTTCTGATTGAAGGAAAATCGTTTGATCGATGGATTAAAATCCTTCAAATCGTTCGATTCGCAGGATTTAATCCTTCGATAAATGAAATTTAATTGCAATATTGTATTCCTTATGTCTAGTTATTTTGTGTTGAGATTTCCAGACAAAAGCCCAATGTCTTTCATATGCATCCCAGTTTGCCCAGTGTTTCAAGTCAGTAAAGAAGGTCAGCAACAATGTTTTGTGCAGTGTCTCCACAAGAGGTGCAGGGGTCATAAAGGCACATGGACCCTGTACTTAAGAAGGTTCCGCAGCTCAGATATTCTGCCACAGAAAGCAAGAAATTTGGTTCAAGGGAATAGTACCTTGCCCTTGAAACCGTTTATTATATATCTGTTTTTAAATGTAGGCATGGCATCATAAAAGAGTTGTATCTGCCCAGGCCAGCAAAGTCTTAATAAATACTGTTTTGCAAATATTGTTGGTTTCTAAGCCTGTGGCACATCACAAGGGACAGCAGAAACAGAGCTGATTCTACTTATGAAAATACCAAATATCCTGCAAATGTTTCCTAGATTCTGTTGCACCTTTAAAAAGTTCTAGATATTCTGTGCTGTTAATGGAAAAAATGATATGCATATATAGACAGATAAAGCTGTATATAGGCGCAAACATATTAAGAATTCTGTGTAGCTGTTTTTGGAAATAGAAGCTTCAGTATTTGGCAAAGCTCAGATCTCTTTGTATTCTTGTGTGTGGTACAGTACGCTCTCATCTTTCATGACGTGTCCCACTCTGCCAATTTCAGCGGTTTGTCAGTGAACTGTCAATTGTTATCACTGCTCCTTCTCTCCCTTCCTCAAATCCTTTCTTTCTCGAGCTAATTGAGTAACCAATTTGTGGACTCATTGTGCCTCAGGTGAAGCGTTTTTCATTTTAAGTGCATGTACCTGGCTTACATTTTAACAAGAAAATAAGATCAAGGCAGATGCTATTGATCTTCATGGGCCAGTTTTGCTGGATTGTACATTGCTTTATAGCTGCAGAATATGGCTGACCTTTGTTAATATCTTTGAAGGTCCTTTTTTTTATCAGTAAAGTAGTTAAAACAGCATTTCCAAATAGCAGCACACCTTGCCATATATTGGTAGCTGGCAGGAATAATGTGTTTCTTTTGGAAATCATCCTAAAAACAGACCGTGAAAATCACAGGAGCCTAAATCTTTCTGTCTCTATGGCAACCTCTGAATTTAAGAAAGGCTTCATGTATATCGCGCTCTCTCTGTGATCTTCAGCTTATGAGAAAGAATAAAAACAGAAGCAAGTTACCATAAACTAATCTATAGCATTTTCTTTTTTTGGGGGGGGTGGGGTAGGTGGAGTGACAATTCTGAAAGCTGGAAAGAACAACTAAAATGTCCTTTCTGTATTGGAATTGCTCATGGTATAGATATATCATGATTATCAAAGTTGCATTATGGCTAAGCAGGATTGTTTTAATTAAGTTGCATGACAGCTTGTCTATGTTTATACTGAAGTGTTGACCTATGTGTGTTAGCAATATCCCAAATCAAATTCTGTACTTGGGGCATCCCCTGGCACATGCAATGCATTTAATCATATAATTGGTTGATGATATTCACATACCTCCCAACATTTTGGAAATAGAAAGAAAGGCAAAAAGATGTGCAGGGAGGCAAAATATTTTGACCAAGCCCATTTGTGGTCACACTCCCAATTATCATGTTCATTTTATAAAAAAATGGCAGGTTATGAAAGTTTGAACACATTTCTGTTTTTTTTTTCCAGTTATTACAGTTTTGCTAACGAAGGTGAATTGCCCTTTCCTTATCTCAAATTGTTACAAAAGTATCTATGTATCTATTCTGGGCTCTCTGCCAAAAAACAATTAAGTTAAAAACATTGTATATTCTGGCTGTTCAGTGCCAGAGATCAAAGAGAAAGTCGGGACATTTCAGTTACAATCCAGGACTGCCGGTTGAGCTGTCAAAAGTCCCTCGGAAAATGGGACAGTTGGGAGGTATGTGTTCAGAGCAGGATTTCTCAGATTGGGGAAAACTCGATAAAATCGAGTGAAAATCCGAATTGTATGATTTTTTTGCCTGAATTGCTCAAGTTTTTCAGGCTTTTTCCGGAAAAGCCTGAATTTTTTGGACTTTTGCCCCTAAAAGCCTGAAATAGTCAGATTTTCAGGCTAATTCCAGCTCAGACCACAGAAACTTCTTAATAGGATAGGGACCACTCCCATTGATTTATACAACCTGGGCAGGTCTGAGATGGCGGATTTACGGATTCTGACTTTTTGCAGCCTCGGGGTATAATAAAGAAGCACAGTTACATGCAGGTAGTGTAAAGGGAAATAAGGAAACAGGGACATTCAGACTTTAATGAATAACCCCCTAAATGTTTGTACATTTTTCTTAAAAACAGACATTTCATGCTTTTTGACAGTATTAGTCTTACAGCTTAAAGAAGTACATTTTCATGCAGTTAGTGTTAAGGGAAATAAGGAAAGAGGGGCAAGCTAGCTGCACCTGTATGGGTTATCTATATGGGTTATATACTGTATAAAGAAGATATCTATGCCTACAGGTGACTTAAATAGGCCCTAGTTCCCTATTTCTGAAAGTCCCAAATCGCAATCTAAGCAAGGTGTTTAGTTTATAAGGAACATTCTATTTTGGACAGATCAGGGTAAGATCAGGGGCCCCATATACCTGCCTGGCTACACCTATTAATGCCCAAAACATGTACCTGTTCAGCCCCAAATGTGACTCATTTGTCTCCAAAGCCTGGGAACTTACCTAATTGGAATCCTGATTGTCATACTGAGGGTGGGTGGCTCTGTGTGACTTGGGTGGATCAATGGTGTAGCATACAGTGCACCATTTTGAGAAGTATGCTAAAATGTAATACAAATGTACTGTAATGCTGCAGCTGCCCTTGAAATATTAGACTGGGTTTTACTTTTGCCATTAAAGGCTTGTCTCAGTAGGCTGCTTGAGAACAGCCGAGCATGTAGATATGGGGCTCAGCATTTCCCCAGAAAAAGGCAAGATACCATATTGATATTGTGCATATCTGTAAATTTTTAGGTGATGTGCGAGCAATATGGTTCATTACCTTTAATTCCCAAAACAAACAAACAAACCTCAATTTTCACCAGCAGGTTTACAAAGGCTTGCCTTCTTAGTAGTATTATAGGGGGAACTTAGCAATCTAATTTTGATCCCTGGGAGACAGAGATTTACATTTACTTATCTAATTTCCCATTAATTTAACCCAGACATTAGAACAGACCTTAGCACTTGTTTGTTCTGTGTCTCAGCACAGTGTCTTAATCCACCGAACCAGTACTTGTCCTCTGATATAATACTGCTGGAAAAGGTCAGTTTTAAGTCTTTTAGGCTGACTTGTTAAATTTGCATATATGTGAGGGTCACTTGCTCAATGCGGCCTTGACATTTTATTTTAATCCTATTTAGCTTTAAACACATGCTTTACCTTCTGAAAGATAAACTGCTGTAGTCCTTACCTGGAAGCAGGGGCGTAACTATAGAGGAAGCAGACCCTGCGGCTGCAGGGGGGCCCAGGAGGTATAGGGGCCCCACGAGGCCCTAATTCATATACAATTTCAATAAATATTGGAGAAACAAGTCAACCTCTAAACATTTTGGGGGCCTGAAAAATAATTTGCTGTGTGGCCCAGTAATATCTAGTTACGCCACTGTCTGGAAGGTATTATTTTTTCCTCACATTTAGATTTTTTGTCTCCTCGTGAATGAGGATTTGTAAAACCATATATACTGTGCATGCACAAGTCTTTGGGGGAGATTTATAACTGCACAGGTGACATCTTATAAATCTTTAAGGTGCTGTACTTTTTCTTATTTAAGAAAAGCTGCTCTAGGAAAAATACCTCAGCTAAAGAGGAGGGGGGAGGAAGAAGGAGTGATATCACTCCAATTTACAGTGCAGGAGTAAAGAGTGACTGAAGTTTATCATAGTCACATGGTTGAGGGGACCTGGGACTCTAAGAACATATCTAGTTCCATGTCAAATTTCAAAAATAAACATAAAAAAATTTATTTGCTTTTTTAAATAACAAATGCCAACGCAGGAATCTGCTGGGGGTGTGCAATTAACTGTTGCATTTTATAACAAAAAAAAAAAACATGTGTTCCCATGACAAAATCCCTTTAACTCATGCAGGGTTTCCTTAATGACTGCAGTCATAATTTGACCCCCAAGTCTAGATTTTTTTCCACTGGGATATGTTTCATTTACTGAGGGTGTTCAACATATTATTGGCAATCCCCAGTGAATTCGATTTTGCTTTTCCTTGGGCATTGGGCTCTATATTAAGTTTTAGTACGTTATAAAGGAACCTATTCGCAAAAAGCTTCTCAATTGGTCTGTATTATTTTTTTGTATGATTTTCTTATTCTGTCTGATAAATGTTTCTTGTCATTGTGCTCACTGACCCTGACAATCAAACAACAAATCAACTATAATAACTATTATTGTTATTCTTATTTTTAATTGCATGTCATTCATTCTCCTATTGCTCTTCCATTCTGACATCCCACCTGCTGTCTGATTGCTAGCAAAAGTTAAACACTAGCCACAAGAATATTCTGAATAACTCTGAAGGTTGCAGAAGGTTGTACTTCCCTTTAACCAAGTACCAACTACATGCAATCCACATATTCAGGTTTCTAACACATGTAGGCCTATTTATTGGAGGTCAAATTGTATTATTTTTAGAGGTTTTTGAAACCACAATGAAACCTTATTTCTCTAAAATGACAAATGTCGTGAAAGTTTTAAAGATCTGATTATAAAAAGTATGAATGAAAATAAAGCTGAACAATGCGCTTAAAATTACAACAACCTCTAAAACCTCTAAAAATGGGTTAAATTTAATTGTACCCTGAACTAGCATAGGCATATAAATGTAACTGATGATACACTAGTATTTAAAAGTTCGGAATCACCCAGGAATTTCATATTTTAAGCGGTAGCATTAAATTGATGAGAACTTTTAGTCACTACATTGACAATGTCATAAAATTTTTTTTATTTCATATAACTCTAATGTCCATTAAACTTTATATTCAAAGAATCCTCCATCCTTTATTTGCAGCAATTCCAGCTTTGCAGACCTCTGGCACTTTAGCTGTCAGTTTTTCAAGATATTCAGGGGAAATTTCAAGTCATGATATTTTTCCTTGATATTATGGGTTAGTCCATCAAAACTATTGCTTTCTGATTATTTCCAAAATAGGTTTTGCATAGCTTAGAAGTCTGCCTTGGATTTTTGTCCTGATGTTATGATATGATTTGCATCAGGCAAGTGCTGACCACAGTGGAATGGCATGATTTAAAGAACATTCACATTCCCTAGTGATTCCATACTTTGAACACTACTCTATTTCATTTTCTTTTTTCATGTATAATCTTCAACAGTAAGAATAACCACCTTGTAGAGGTTAAAAAGTTATGCATCGACCCACACTGCCTGTGAGTTTATACTGATGCTACCTAATTTATATAGAGGTAGTTTTATATTAAGTCTTGTTTCCAGTTCTGAAAACACAGTAGCAGGCCTAGGGTATAACCAGTTTCATGGCAAAGGATACATACCTAGCTTTTATTTGCATTGTTGCAATATTATTCTAAATTCCCATCCACTATTGCTAGATCATTAATCTGTGCCACTAAATGTGGACCATTTAGCCATCCTTACCAAATCATCTAACCCACCATACTTTTGTTCTAGTTAGTTAGCCACTTTATTATGATCTGGTGCACAATATAATATTATCGAGTGTTTCTTTTATTTATGCATTGGCCTACCTCATAACACCAGAGATGGACTGGTCTGGCGGCCACCGAGAAAAAACCTGGTGGGCTCAAGCCTTTATGGGCTCCCAACGGCTCAGACCTGCTCCCCCAAGTGCCCAGCTGTTTTCTGCACATGCTGGTGGCGTTTAAAGGTCGGGAGGGGGCCCCTGGGAACTGCCAGGAGGGCCCTTGGTTTTGCAGCAAAGGTTCCAGTCCGACCCTGCATAGTATTAAAAAAAGTGCCCCAAAAATTCCCTCAATAACCACTATTCATGGTCCCTTTTAAGGCTGAGAAAATTGGGCACAAGGCACTCATGGGCAATGTAAACAGGGGGCATGTCCCTTGTGTTTATTAGGTCAACAATGTTTTGGGGGCATTCCCCCCCTTTGTCAGGTGATACAGCATGGTCTAACAATCAGTGTTAATTAGCCACAAACCTCATCATCCCATGAATATTGATGTGCAATAATCTCTATAATGTCCATAATATTCAATGTCCATATTATACCAAGTCCATTGCTTATATTTTGGGCCAACCCTGAAGTCTATCCCAGATCAAAGAAAATTGGAAGAAAAGCCAAAAACCATATTTTTCCAACAAGTTTAAAGGCTATTTTTAAGAAACAAGGAGAGGATTTCAAGCAGAAATTATTACAGAGGGAAAGCTATTGGATATGGGTATTACAAACACAAACCCCAAGAGTTCTTAATGAAGAATTTAGCCTGACATGTTACTTGTGGGATATTATGGGTTACTGTGTAAATTGTACTACATATTTCTTTTCCTTCAAAATAATCTTTAAAAAAAAGAAAAATATGTCCAGGGAAAGGTAACCTTTTCTTGTGTGGATAACGATAGTTACCCTTTAATGCTGTTAAACTTGTTGGAAATAAATGCGTTTTGGCTTTTCTTCCAATTTTCTTGGATAGACTTCAGGGTTGACCAAAAATGTAAGCAATGGACTTGGTATAATATGGACATTGGATGTTATGGACATTATGGAGATGGTTTTGGCTTTATTGTGGACTATGGACAATTATTACACATTAATATTCATGAGTGGGTGGGGTTTGTGGCTATTTAAAACTAACCGTGCTATATCACTTGATGAAGGGGCATGTCCCTGTTTGCAGTGCCTTTGAGTGCTGATGCCAAATTCTCTTTGCATTGGATTGTGGGAGTCTCCCTAGGGAGACCAGGTAAAAGCATTGTTTTAGATGCCCGGGTGAGCTTGTGAATTATTTGTTGCACCCTTTTTAGGCAGGCCAATACTTTCTAGCTACTAATCCAAATACCATCCCACAGAAGCCACGATTGGCGTTGTATATGTTGGCGTACATAGATTAGGTGTAGTTGCCCACAATACCATTACTTTCCAAATGAATTGTTGTTAGTGGCAAACAACTCATAATATTCTAACTGCTACTCAGAAGAGTCTAATCAAAATTAGTCCTTTTACATGTGAGGAGTTAACAACAGTGTCATGTTCTACTGAACATATGTTGGAAAATAAAATTAATTTAAAACTGAGTTATAAATAGCATATATAACCTTCCAAAGGAGCTGCACATTTATTTATTGGTTCATATACTGTAAATTAATAACCAAAAAACTGTTGAGTAACATAAAATATAGAAATGCGTGGGCAAATATTGCTAATTCGTAACATGTTTGATTTACGCAGGCAATAATGTTAGGCAACATAATTAATATGCTCTAATAAGAGTTTAGCCATTACATAATCACCTCAGAAATACAGTTTTTAATTAAACAAAGTTAACAAAGCCTGGAAGTGGGTATGACTGTGCCTGACAAAATGCTAACAGTGAACAAGTGAAGGAACAGAAAAGAGAGAGGACAGGGAATAATGGTTTGCAATCAGTAGAGGAGAATTCAAGGTACAAACAGCATGCAGTATTTTACATAAACAGCTTAGTTTTTGCAACTTAGTTTATTTGCTTAGTGATGTCATCATTTATTATGAGCTTGTGATGTCATTTCTCTTACATGAACGTGTTCATTATCTTAAATAATATACAGTACCTCCTGCTGTAAAATATGAGGATATTAGAAGTCCCCATGGAGTTTCATGAATTGTATAAAAGCACTCAGCTTTTAGCCTCGTACCTTTATACGGTCATAAGACTCCTTAGTAACTTATAATATCCTTATATTATACAACAGGGGTCACATTATTTACTATATCTAGTGGTGAGCATATTTATAGGGTCAATATAATTCCAAACCCCAGGGGAGTAAATGGATTCTGGTCTAGACATGCTTTTCTGCTTATAACAGCCACCTTTAGCTTTTAGCCTGGCCCTCACTTGGGTACTGCCAGACTGAGCAAGAATCCAGATAATCAGCAAGGGAGCCAAACACAGAACTCAGAGAATGAGTCAATAAGGATAGAACTAGGCATAGTCACATGAACTTGGTCAGAGTAACTTCTATAGAATTGTAAGTCAAGTTCATAAACAGAAACTCACTAAGGTCAAACCCAGGAGATAAGTACAAGAAACAGGACTAGGGCAGGGCAATAATCAAGAACCAGAATACAGTAGGTTTCCAGAAAAAGAGTTTAGAGCACCACGGTCCAAGTAGATTTGATCCACAACAGGCAGTTTATAAGCTCTGAGCCAGCGATTTTTTTAGGGAAGCATATGGGAAACTCAGAGCAGCTATGCCCAGATTAATAAAAGCTGAAGCAGACCATGGGGGTCATTTACCACATGTAAAACAGGATGCAAAGTGCAAAAAAAGGGGCAAGCCACTATGTTTTTGAATGTTGTGCTCTGACTTCCAGGCTAGATGCATTTCTGCAGATCACTGAACTTTGTTTCAGAACACTGAGACCTGCAGCTGCATCATAAATACAGCACTGTATTCACGAGGGACAGGTAGCTCATAGGGGGAAAAAATTCCTTAATGACTCCAAATTGGCACTGGTCCCTGAATCAACTTGTACTATGAGCTATCTTCCATAACCCTGTATTCCCTCACTTGCTAAAAAGCCATCCAATCCCTTCTTAAAGCTATCTAATGTATCATCTTCACACTCTTCACTGTAAAAAACCCTTTTCCGAATATTTAGTTGGAACCTCTTTTCTTATGAACGGAATGGATGACCTTGTGTCAGCTGGAAAGACCTACTGGTAAATAAAGCATTAGAGAGATTATTATTTGATCCCATTATATATTTATACATACTGTAGTTATCATATCATCCCTTAAACGCCTCTTCTCCAGCGTTAGCATCCCCAATTTGGCCAGTCTTTCCACATAGCTAACATTTTCCATACCTTTTACCAGCTTAGTTGCCCTTCTCTGTACCCTCTCTAATACAATAATGTCCTGTTTGAGTGATGGAGAACAAAACTGTACGGCATATTCTAGATGGGGCCTTACAAGTGCTCTATACAGTGGAAGAATGACCCCCTCCTCCTGTGACTCTACAGTATGCCCCTTTTAATACAGCTTAAGATCTTATTTACCATTGATGCTGCTGACTGGCATTGCTTGTTACAGCCAAGTTCATCATCTACAAAGTCCAATGTCCTTTTCCATAATGGATTTGCCTAGTACAGTCCCATTAAGGGTATAAGTGGCTTGGATATTTTTACATCCCAGGTGCATGACTTTACATTTATCAACATTGAATCTCATTTGCCACTTAGCTGCCCAGATTGCCAGTTTGTCAAGATCATGTTGCAAGGATGCCACATCCTCAATGGAATTAATTGGGCTGGATAGTTTTGTGTCATCTGCAAACACTGGTACATTACTTACAATACTCCCCTAAGCAGTGGCGGAACTACCGGGGGAGCAGGGGGTGCGAACAGGCCAGGGCCCGCACCCCTTCAGGGCCACCCGGCAGTCCGCACGCCGCTTTGCGCCACATATTCCCGGCCAGTTCCGGGTGTACAGAGGGGGGCGGGGGGCCAGCTGCGGGTCCTGCGCCAGGGCCCGCCCCCCTCTAGTTACGTTTCTGCCCCTCAGTCATTAATAAACAAGATAAATAAAAGTGGACCCAATACCGAGCCCTGAGGGACCCCACTAAGAACCTTACTCCAAGCAGAGATTGTACCATTAACAACCACCCTCTGTACCCAATCCTGTAGCCAGTTTCATATCCATGTGTAAACAACTTCATTAAGCCCAACAGACCTTAGTTTAGAAAGCAGTCGTTTGTGGGGCACGGTATCAAATGCTTTTGCAAAATCCAAAAAGATCAAATCTACTGCCCCCCCACTGTCCAGCATCGTACTTACCTCATCATAAAAAGCAATGAAATGACCTATCCTTCATAAAGCCATGCTGATTGCTGCTCATAATGCCATTCCCTAGGACAAAATTTTGAATGTGATCCCTTAACAAGCCTTCAAATAATAACTGGCCTGTAATTGCCAGGCTGAGACCATATTCCCTTTTGAAATATTGGAATGGCAACAGCTTTTCTCCAATCCATAGGCACCATACCAGATTAAAGAGAATCTGAGAAAATCAGAAATAGGGGCTGGTTCAAAACTGAGCTAAGCTCTCTTAGAACCCAGGGGTGTATGCCATCAGGCCCTGGAGCCTTGTTTACATTCATTTTTATTAAAACTTTATGGATTGTATCCTGAGTCAGCCAGTGACTAGATTGAGATGAGCCATCAGTGCAGCTATGAAGTGAGCCTGAGATCTAAGACTCCTCTATTGTATACACTGAAGAAAAGAACTGATTTAGCACATTTGCCTTTTCTGTATCTGTTACAGCCATACTAGTACCATTATTTAATGGAGCAACACTCTCAGCCTGCATCTTTTTACTATTTATATATTTAAAAAACTTTTTGGGGTTAGTCTTAGCAGCCACCGCAATGCACCCTTCATTTTTTTTCTTTGCCTTCTGGATTGCTGATTTACAACATTTATTATAGTGTTTATATTCATTAAATGCAGCTTCTGTCCCAACGGACTTGTAGTTTTTAAATGCCTTTCTCTTCTTTCCTATTAACTTCTTTACTTCTTTATTAAGCCACATAGGGTGATTCTTAGTGCTTCTACATTTACTCCTTAAGGGAATAAATTGAGAACAATAATGATTTCATTTAAAAAAAAAAATTATTTAATCATTTTAAATGACAACCATTACTCCCTTCCTTCCCTCTCCAGCAGCCTATCAACAGAACAATGGGCCGCTAACCAGATAGCAACTACCTGACACGTCTGCTGAAGGATTTGCTTTTCTCTGCTTGGGTGCTATTCTAATGTCTACCACTAGGGAGCATGTCCTAGGTCTTGGTAAATACAATGGGAAGGGGAGGCAGTTCCATCCTGAAGTACTTGCTCCTTCTCAAAGCTCAGAATCAGGCACAATGTTGGTGCCTGATATTGGTGTGGCTACCTCCACACCAATATTACAGCTGAAAAAATACAGTTGTTGGTTCAAGAATACAATTTTAAATGGTAGAGTGAATTATTTGCAATGTAAACAGTGTAACTAATAAGAAATATATAAAAATAAGAAATATAAAGTAAACCATAAAAATCATGACAGAATCCCTTTAAGGTAAACTGCACCTTTAAGCCTCTCTTTGATATAAGAAAAATGCATCTTTTTACGAATTATACTCAATGTCATTCTGTTAAAGATGGCATGATATGACAAATCAAGAAATTCATATTCATTATTGCTTAACTACTCTCCTACAACCCTTTTACTTATCAACCTATTGCTTACTAATCTCCTGTGACACTATTGCTTACTACTCTCCTACCAACCTATTGCTTACTTCTCTCCTACAACCCATTGCTTACTACTCTCCTACGACTTTATTGCTTATTACTCTCCTATGATCCTAATGCTTAACTACTCTCCCACAATCCTATTACATACTACTCTCCTCTGATCACAAATTGCTTAATACTACCATACTATCATAATCCCATTCCACAGAGAGGCCCAGCACCTTACCTCTGTCCAGAATCATAGCATAAATCTGCTTGTTCAGCTGTGCATTTAGGGCACGTGGCAGATGCTGGTGATTTACTGTAATTCCCCATGATGAACAAGAATCTCAGGAAATTAAATAGTTCTGTAGTATCTCTATAATTAAAATAATCACTGATGTCTGGCCTGTGCATTTATAAATTAAATAAGTGCTTTAGATGCTGTCAATGCTGTTATTGTACAATAAAATGAAATACACATATTAAAAATACGAACACCAACTTGAAATTGAAGAAAAATAATGTGCTGAACTCATTGTAGAAAAATTAACATAAGAATTTGTATAAGAAGGTTGTTATAGTAATAAACTGTACTGATAATATACTGACATTGGTTAAACCAGGGGTCAGCAACCTTTTCTATCAAAACAGCCATTTGGCCCCCTCTTCCACTAAGGAAAAATAGTCTGGAGCCGCAAAACATAACAACGCTTATAAACTTTTAAAAGTTTTAACCTTTTTTTTGAATTTTATCTGTTACAACAACAAAAGTACAATGTGTAGGCCTACTTTGAAATAAATTAAACACTGAATAGCCCTATTAAATGCTAGTGTTCTCATCTGTTTAAAGGTGAGGGCTATAGACGTCATTAAAATATGCGTCACATCCACTTCTATAGCCCTCAAACCAGCTACAGATGGTCTCTTGTGGCTTCACTCGTATTTACTGTGCAACCGCGGTAAGGACCATGATGAATCATATTGCTGCGGCTCGGTCTTGCCTGGGATGTCTATACAACCCTCACACCTGCTGGTGGCTTTTTGAGCTGCCAGCAGGTGCGAGGGCTGTATAGACAACGTGACAGGCAAAGCAACAAGACTGAGCCACAGCAAGCGGGATGAAGAGTCGCATTAGGCTCCGGAGCCGCGGGTTGCCTACTTCTGGGTTAAACCAAATGATCAGCTGACATCAGTGTTGGACTGGGACACCAGGGGCCCACCAAAAAACCTTAGACCAGGGGCCCACCAAAAAACTTCAAACTAGGGGTCCACTCTCAGTACTATTTTCTTCCTCTCCTCACTCAACCTCTATTCTCCTAGTCTCTTTTCTTTACATACTATAATCTATTATTCCATCTATTAAGCCTTTTTTTCTCATATAAATAAGGAATGACCACAAAATAGTCCAAATGTTTAGCAGCATGAGGGCCCACTGACACCTGGGCCCACCGGGAGTTTTTCTGGTATCCCTGTGGGCCAGTCTGACACTGGCTGACATTAGAATTGGGTGATTATATTACAGGTTCTTAACTTCTAATTATTCATCAGTGATGTCTGTGGGGTGCCCAGTTTACATTAGCTAACAAAATCATATATGTTGCTCCTAGGGATGCCACCTTTTCTAGATAAAATACTGGTCTTTGTATATTTTTACCTTTCTCTACTTTAAAGGAAAACTTTACCCCTGAACAATGTAGGTCTCTATATAAATATGCTGCTTAAAACATCTCATATTTAAAACACTGCTTCATGTCAATAAACAGTTTCATAACAATATTCATGCAGCTGGGTAAACCTAAATAGAAAATTGCCATTTTAAAAAAATAAGGGACGTTCCCTGGGATCCTCAGATTCACGGTGCACACAAACAAACCAAACAGCCATACATGTTAGGTCACATGAGCCAATTAGCCGACAAAGTTCTGTATTTTGCTACCACACTTCTTCCTGTTAGAGCTGCATTATGGTAGAGATCACACAAAGTGGCAGGCTTTCCATATAATAATGTTCTCTTCTAGTATGCTGCCTTTTAAAATACTTAGCTTTTAATAAGTAAATTAAAAATGCCATACAGTATATTGGTGAGCAGAGGAAAAACCAAGGCCTGTCTGTAAGGTTAAAAGACATCTTTGCATGGTTTACTGGGCAGGTAGTAAGCCAAGGAAATGCCATCCAGCTTCAGCCCATACACCCCTTTCAGCAATCAAACACTTCTCAACCCCCCACACTAACCTTTCTGATACATGAGAGATGTTTTTTATTGGAGTCCACAAGGATTTCAGGCTTCTAAGATCAAAAACATTATAATATTTTCTTTGGCTTGACAATCTTTTAAATCAAGAACATAAAATGAATCCTTGTGTGACAGTGGTATGTTACAGTGTCTTCCATATGTAACCAGTGAACTGTAATATGGGCACAATGATCACAATAGATTTAATGCACTTAAAATGTCTTTACAGTCGAATCCCCCATTGTAGGGAATAGAATAAATGGTGTAAAATGGTGTATTATGGAATTTTTTCTTAAGATTTCATTTTGATTCTGAGAAAGTTCTTCCATACGTCCTCCAGCCAAAAACTTCATGAAAATAGAATTGTAAGCAACTTTCCAATATACATTTTTTCGACATTCGGTGGTTTTGGAGTATTTTTAAATGCAATTTCTATTAAAAGCAGTGCTTGTTTATCCCTTTCTGTTCTCCAGTTCATGAGTCAGTAGGTCTTTAAAACAGCTTTATCAACTGGTTTGCAGTGTTGTCTCAGGAGTCAGAGACTGCAGTGCAAAAATATAAAAACAAAGTTTCTTAGAATTACCTTATCTTTCCCTGTGCAAATATAGAGCTTTTGGGTGGAGGACAGAATAGCCACAATCAACTAATTCTGACTAAAGTGAATCAGGACTGATTTATTACATCAAAAATGTATTTAAACATAGTCAGGTAGTCAATTCATAAAAATGTGCAACACTGGGTGACACAAGACAACATTTTGGTTCAGTACCATGGACAGCATTTAGGACTTTTCAAAGCATAACTCCATCTATGAAAGTTAGTGTCGTTTCTGGTTTGGAAAATGAATTTAAGAAAGGTTTCTACTTTCTAGGCAGTTGTGGGCCAAGCTCTTGCCATTTGGCCTCTGTTGCCCCTGCGGTCACATGTTCACTCATCCCCTGTTACCTAGGAGACTTGCTCGCGCTATATATTTATTATATATACTTTATTATATATACAATATGTGTATCCTTCCACTGGTAAAGGTATAAGAGAAGCAGAGGGGTAGATGTAATGTATCACATTTGTTATTATCTTGATAATATATTCTATGTAGATTCAGTGTTGATTTGTTGTTTTATATTTGTGAGTGTGTCAATAGCTTTTGTTAATGAATGTATATTTTTATTGACCTATCTATCTTATTAATGAATCCTCATATCCAGAAATACTTATGTATATAATGATATGAGAGTAGATATACCTATTTATATAAATATATCCTTGGGCAACTCCCCCACTGCCTTTAGTATAAAATTATATTGACGAGGCTGTTATTAATTGTCAACAATCTGCAGCCTTGTGAGTAGAGTGCATATTTGTATTCATCTTCCAGCAACAGTTGAGGCAGCGCTGTCATTCTCACATGTGTGTCTGTTACTTATAAGAATGAATTGAATATTGCACTGCTGTTACATACCTCCAACTTCACAATAGGATGCGGTTCACAATATTTTGTATGTCTATAAAACTATATAACAAAAAAGCAACAAAACGTCACATTGAAATATCTGAATTTACTCTAAGTTGCATCAAATAAAAAAGATGCCAATATATGGAGAAACAAAATCCACATTAGTGTTTCTCCCAAATATAAATATATACTTTCTAACTATGCAACTAAACATAGAATACAGTAATATCATCTTCAGTCCTGTTATTATATTTTGCATTATTTCCCTACTACTGAGCTGAAACCTAAGGCATCTGTGACTGAGGAAGGTAGGATTTTGTAATGCTAAAAAAAGAAATTGGAGGGGGATTTTAAAGTGATTTACTCTGCTTAAAAAATGCTTAAATAAGCACCAAAGTAAGAAAGGGGCAAGAATTGCATTTTGCTCTGAAACTATCAGTAGAATTCTTATCTTGCAAGAATGTCACCCTTGTTTCACATGGAGAGGTTGTTCTACATAATCACAAGCGTTAGAGAAACATTCTTCTTGCAATGGAATGTAGCCTATTTCTCTGACAGCTGAAAAATTTGGAAATGTAAAAAAGCAGTGTTAGGGAAACTAATGCCCTTTCCTCTTGAAAAGAGATATTGGAAGACAGCAGGGAACCAAGTACAGGTAGTATCTATTCCTCCCTGGTACAATGGACTTCCTATGATTAACCATTGTTATTCCTATGCAGGACTGTTGGTAGGTTTAAGTCATTTAGAAATACCTTAATAGATGCTGCCCCTGTCCCCATGATGCCCTCAGTAGTTTTGTGCGACTAGTCATGTGTGTTAGAGTGGCAACACAGAAGGAGATTGGAGTCACTGGCTCTCATTTATCATCATTTATCAACACTAGGCAAATGCACCAGGGCAATAACCCATTGCAACCAATCAATGGTTAACCCTTGTTTTAGCCAACTGTAGGTAGAAAAACAAAAATAAATGTTGATTGGTTGCCATTGTTAATTGCTATGTATAAATGTGCCCACTGTTGATAAATGTGCATGGCATATTTATGAGAGGTAAACCAGCTTGTTATTATATTTGTGACCTTTTGGGTGGTCATTTACGAACAGTTGAATTTTGATTTTTTTCCACAAATCACAACATTTTTTTCCTGGTTTTTCCTGTTTTTTTTCAAGTGAAAAAAACACAAAAGCCTTTCATGCCAAACTTTGCCAAGGTGCTGTAGAAGTCAACGGAAGGAGTGCTGATCCTATTGGGCCATTGTTAAACCATTTTACAACCATTTTTAAACTTAAATGAGAATGTTAGAGAATTTCAGATTTTTTTTCCAGATCATTCATCACTTTTTTCATTCATACTTTTTTAATCATATCTTAATAAATGTAATGACAATTGTTGTTTTAGAGTTTGTGAGTTTAGTCCTGGTTTCAAAAACCTCTTAAACCACTAAAATCTGGCCTTTAATAAATAAGCTTTAATATAGATCCATGGAGGGCACACAAAAAACCTAAGGTTACCCCTATATCGAGTAACCTTATATACACTTCACAATATGTTAGGTAGGCACACTCAAAAAAACTTTTCATCAGACAAGAGTGGTATAATAAAAATGTATCTTTATATATATATATATATATATATATATATATATATATATATATATATATATATATATATATATATATAGTTATTGTGGCAATTGCAACAATATAATGTCAGAAAAACATCACTATATATATGATTTTAGCATTAGAGAAAATATACATACCCCCCAAAAGTCTATACAGAGTAGAAAAAGGCAATAAATAAAATAAATAAGCCTTTAATAAATAAGCCTCTATGTCTACAGCTGTGAGTAATTCACAGCCTTATAAGCTCACAAATTATGCTATAACTATTCCACTAAGTTTGATTAATGTCAGATAAGCTTTAATTCAAAGCGAAATAAAGTCATTCTTTTACATTCAGCTATATAATTCTAAATAATTTTCCATACCAAGTTTACTTGCTTCAGGTCACAAAGATCAGAATCTGAAGGAGCTGTATTGTGGGATATTTTTTAATTAAAAAAAATGGTAGTTGTGATTTTTGCTTATCTGCTCCATCACTGTTGGTTCATCAGTAAGGGCTCTGGACCCATCCCCACTGTCTAACTTCTTACTGACTTCATCATAAAAAGCAATCAAATTTGTTTGACAGGATTTATACTTCATAAAGCCATGCTGATTATTACATATAATGCTATTCTCCAGAGGTAATCTTGCATGTGATCCCTTTACTTAAAATAATATACCCACAACATATGTTAAATTTACAGGCCTATAATTGTCAGGCTGTGATTGTAATCCCTTTTAAAATATTGGGAATTCATTAGCTTTCCTTCAGGCCATAGGTTTCATACAATATGAAAATAAGTCTGAGAAAACCAGAAATAGAGGTCTGGCTAAAATCAGCTATTGACTCCATTGAGCTGGGCCATCTGTGTCCCTATTAAGTGGGTCTTGAAACTCTGACTCCTCTATTGTATACACTGAGGAAAATAATGGATCAAACACATTTACCTTTTCTGTATCCTTTATAACAACACTCTCTACCAGCATTTATTTTACTGTTAATGTACTATTTTTGGGGGTTAGTTTTAGCCTGTGCCACAATCAGTTCCTCGTTTTCTATCTCTGCCTTCCTGATTGCTGCTTTACAACACTTCATATAGTAATATCGTATTATACAGTATTCTTTAAAATACGCTTCTGCCTCTCTTACTTGTAGTTATTAAACTGTTTATTTTCATTCTTATTAACTTCCTTACTTCACGATGACATCATATATATCCCATTTGGTGCCAATACCACCACATGTATTACTGGTGCCAGCTTGTAACTTATGTAAATACAACTTCTTAATACATATGTAAATACAACTTATTTTCTTCCCTGCCATTATTGATACTTTTCCCTTACTATGCTCAAATCCTCATCTAACCTACCTTCGAAAAATTACTCACTGCTCTCACACCCATGCCCAGTTTAAAATCCTCTCTAGCTGTCTAGCCATCCACTCTCCCAATACAGTTTCAGACATAGCTAAGAAATTTCCTTTTGCTTTGTCAGTACATTTACCTTTCTATGCTAAGAAAGAACTACTGTATTAGAAGATGAATAATTGCTGTACAGGAGCCATAGAGTGGTGGGATGCTAATAGCATTGGTAAGTGCTGATTGTTACCTACTTTAAGTACCAGTGAGCTAAGCCCTAGTGACAATTGTTTTGGGATAAAAGTGATCATAGCACAATGAACATATTAGCAAATCAAAAATGATACAGAGCAGTTGGGAAAGGCATTACTTTCCTATAATGTGATACCCTTTGCAGTGTATTCACATTCACTTGTTTGTAATCAAGTTTATTGCGTTACATTGCAGTGTGCATAATGTTGGCTCCGCTGATTTAGCTCTGCAAGGGAACCTCATGCTTGGCTGTGCATTTCAAGGATATGTTTGAAACTGACACGCTATATTTATTTATTAACTATGTCAGTGTTGCTGTAAAATCTAACCATTGTTTACATGCAGTAGGGCACAAAAACACATCCCATGTTTATCTTTCTGAACTTAAAAGTAGGTAAACAAATTAAGTAATACAGTACATGTAAATGCTATATATTAAAATTCAGAAAAATACTCGTTGACCATACGTATTAAAAGTCATGAATAATAGTATTTCATTAGGAAGGAAGCCTGACATATTTTTTAACATGAATACTGATGTAGGATGTTCAAAGTAAGGCTTTTGATGATTAAAATGACAGACCTCTTTGAAACCATGCATTAGAAATCGCCAAAACATAGGGGAATAAATACTATAACTGGCTTCCAGCAGTTAACATGTTCCACAACCACAATGATTAAAGTTTTTATGATGCCCAGAAAAATTTGCCAAATTAGATCAATAGGTTAAAGTAGTCAAACACCATTCTGTTCTATAGGGTGTTCAACCATGAGCTTCAACACCGCCTCCATATTGTTTATTCCTGATGCAAGTTATTTCAAAGCAATTATTATACAATTATGAGAATAATATATAGATTTTTCTTGTTTTTTTTTTTTGAAGCAACCTAAACACGTAATTTTCAAGCAGTTTTTTTATTACTAAATAATCTTATTTCAACCTTAGTTGCAAAAGAGATACAGGAAGCCACGGTAGAATATTACATTATTACATTATTCAATCTACAAACATTGATTTTGTCTTGATATACAGTACATAGAGGGCAATTGTGACTTGCTACTGCTTGCATTCAATAACTTAATGCATAAAATGTGCATTTACTGTATGCTTTCTTAATGGTAACAGTTTAGCCTGTAGTGTACTAAGAATAAAATAAAAGCACCTATGGGATTTAAAGAATTAAAAAATAACTATATTTAGCCAATTCATTCCTCCACAAGGACATCCTTTGGAACAAATTGGCTGATACAGATTTTAGTCATCATCATTGGTCTTAGTAATGAAAGGGCTAATACCTTTTATCTGTTGGAAAAAGACCTGTCAATTCATTTTAATCATCTTGTAAATTTAGAATGGATGTTAACATCTATCTAGGATTGAACAGGATGCAAGGTAAGTGTATTTTTATTGCAGATGTTCTTAAGACTGGATACTGCTGTGTGTCTTAGAGTCCCATGCTGTTTTGGCTTATAGTCTGAATGCACAAGCCTTCAAACGTGTTGGGAATTGAATGCATTAAACTTGACAAGGGACTGATGCGTTATATAAAAATGATCCGTAGTGGTAGAGATGAAATAGAAGATTATGACTGGGTAATACTCTGCAAGAGAAATGTTCTTTGGCAAGCCACTGAATATTAAAGCAACATTTTTGTATGTTTTTGGGTGGAGTCAGTAAAGTGCTTGTTACTGTGCGTTACTATTAGCCTTGTTGATGGAGTTTTGCATTTTTTCTCCCCAGCATGTGTATTTCTTTTCCAATTTACTTTATTGTGTAAAATAATTTACACAAACCTCATATCAGAAATAAGTGATTCATGTCCCTGTTTAACTGCAAAGGGGAGAAAATGTATGACTTTTCAAACATATTTTACAAGTGTTAGGGATATGTAGGGGGCGCAGAGGTAGGATAGGTGAGTCTTTAAGACAGGGGCTGATGCTGTGCAGACAGGGACAGATTGAAAAGGATGACAGGACAGGACAGAACTAGAGACAGAACAGGATGGTGCAGGCCTAGAGACAGGACAGTGCAGGTATAGAGACAGGACTGGAACAGGACGGTGTGGGCGTAAATACAGGACTGGAACAGGACAGGACGGTGCAAGCATAGAGACAGGACTGGACAGAAAAGTGCAGCGTAGAGACAAGACTGGAACAGGACAGGACAGTGCAGCGTAATTCCACACAAAATTGGAGTGCTCACCTCAGACACTTTTCCTTTCGGATCAGGTGCTTCTAGCAGTATTCGATCACGCCTGCCACGGATCCAAACTGATTATAGAAATCCAATATACTGCAGCACACTGTAATTTGTGTAAATATAAAGATGTGCTTTATTGGCTCAAATACAAGCAGACATGTGGCAACGTTTCGGGCCTCGCAGGACCCTTTCTCAAGGCTTGAGAAAGGGTCCTGCGAGGCCCGAAACGTTGCCACATGTCTGCTTGTATTTGAGCCAATAAAGCACATCTTTATATTTACACAAATTACAGTGTGCTGCAGTATATTGGATTTCTAGGACAGTGCAGCGTAGACACATTACTGAACAGCATTGTGCGGGTGTAGAGACATGACTGGAACAAGACAGGACAGGGTGGGACAGAAAAGAGCAGGACAGACTGGGCTGGAGCAGGATAGAAACTAAACGAGATGAGGCAAGGTAAGGCGAGGCAAAAAGCAGACCACAGTTAGGCCAGTGTTTAGGCATTGGTGGTGAGGAGGGCTGGCCTTATATAGGGCAGGGTCAGTCCTGATTGGCTGACCCCAACCCACCAGTAAGAATGCTGGGATGAAATGGCTTAACCGGAGACCCAGCAGAAGAGCAAATAAGAAAATGCTTTCTGCACAATGGGGAGATGGCCTTCCCATAACTGATGAGCTTTCTGGATAACAGGTGTCTGGGTAAGTAATTCCATACCTGTTACACATACATCTGTTATCTTGGAGTCACTTCTATTTTAAGTAATTGCACCTGATTCTAGGGGTATATTTTGCCTACCTTCAAAAAAAATAAAAGAGGCAGAATTGTGTCAGGAACTAGAAATAAACATTATGAGAGCCTGTGGTACATTTAACCATGACAGTGGGACAGCTAATAAACAGCCAAGGCTCAAGGCAATGGGAAATGCTTGACCAATAACTGGTTTGGGTCACTCTCCAACTACATGGTCTTGCCCTGGATACTGAGCTTCTGCTCCTAGTTGATGGACACTAGTGATGGGAGAATTTGCGCCGTTTGGCTTCGCTGAAAAATTCGGGAATTTTGCGCGAAATTTGCAAAACGGCGAAAAATTCGCGAAACGGTTTTTGACGCTGGACCCGTTTTTTTGACGCCGGCGAATTTTTGCCGCGAATTTTCGCGGGCGTTTTACGAATTTATTCGCTGTCGGCGAATTCGCCCATCACTAATGGACACCCTAGCTTCTGCGCTTCCTCCTACTTGTCTCCTGGCTCTTGGATAAAGCTAATGAATAATGACTTTCCCTAATTAAACTTTCCGACACAGCCAGAAGAACCTCAGCTACATGCCAGTTTGGAATGTACCATTTGGAGTCCCTGGCGGGCATCAGGGCGGAGGCTACTGGTCACACCCCCACATTCAGTAAATACAAACGGCAAACCTGAGGCTAAAATGTATATAATGCAACAAGCTGCTTTGCATGTGTGTTGCTATTTTTATTAGCACGTTAGAATCCCCAATAAAACTCTCCCTTAAAAAATAGCTGAGCAAGATCAAACAAAACAAAATATAAAAATACAAGATGTTTCATTAGCAGGATTCTGCAAGGACTTCACTGAGCACACCAGCCTCCCTTTTTTACACTTCATTTCCTTGTCTCACTTCATCCATTCATTCTGTTCCTTCCTACCCTTCCAGTTTCATTAAATGCTGAAAATTTAGATGAACATTCTACAAAATTATGAAAAGAATATATTAATCTTTCAGTAAGATACAAGCTAAGAGGCAGCAAGAGAAAGAAAGAAAGAGAGAGCAGATGTTTAGCTTTGCTGACTGAAGTCTGCATAGAATATTCAGTGCTTTCATATCAGCATGATCCATATTTCAGACACCACATTTATTGAACATAAGTACTGAACCACTTATATTGTCTAGATATGGAACGTGTGTAAAAAAGCTCAAAAATAACGTGAATAAACTGCTGTGCAAAAAGAGTTCTACTGTCTGCTGTTACTGGATACACAGGTATGGGACCTGTTATCCAGAATGCTCAGGACCTGGGGCTTTCTTGATAACGGATCTTTCCATAATTTGGATCTTCATTCATTGAAGTCCAATTTTATCTGGTCGGACTTTTAAAGGGGAAAAACACCATATTTTAATAGAAAAAATATATTTTTTAGAAGTGTATTAAACCCCGATGATGTTAAAAGTCCAAATAAAAAGTATCTCAGACCTGCCGAATTTACATAGAAGTCAATGACAAATGTCCTGTTGACATTTTGAAGATATCCTGATCTGTGCTGAGTTTCTTTCAATAATCCGAAGATTTTGTGGTTTTGGGCGTCAAATCCAAGTTGCAGTCATAGTTTTTGGCAACAAATCCAAAAAAAAGTACAATTTAGATTTTTTCACGATTTTATTGAGTCTTTTCCTGCACAATAAATTTTCAGGAAAATTTATTGATAAATAGGGGGGAAAGTCCATGTGGATTTAGTCAGAATGGTATTCAGAAAGTAGTGAGAAAATTTCAGATTTTGATAAATAACTCCCTAAGGGCGTTATTTATTAAGTCGATTTTTTTCTAGTTTAGCTTTTTAGTGAAAATTTTTCAAGATTTATTATGCCCCAAAGCTGCTGTTTTAACAAGGTTTGAATTTGGATTTTTGTCATGATTCAAGTTTTTTTTGCACAAAAACTCACATATTCGAATTATATTTTCAAAATCTCAAATGCTATTTATTAAGCAAACAACCTTACTTGAGCGCCGGGAGCAGGCCATAAACTTTGCAATTGTCACACATAGGCTTTTTAAATCTTCCTGAATGGTGCTGTGCTGTTTACTAGAATTAAGCAAAAAAAAACACAAAAACTCAAATGTATCAGCATCTTAAAGCGGATGAGTTCATGTAGGAGTCAATGAGAGTTGTTATTTAAAATTTGTTTTCGGGTTTTAGTTTCAAGTTTTCGAGTTGATAAACGTTCAAATTTGAAAGCAAAAATAAAAAGTGGGGTTGAGGAATTTGCAAGCATCTTTAAAAAGGTAAGCAAAAATAATAAGAGCTTTTGTCAATTTGTTTGTCGTCCATCTTATTTTGCTCTTCTTCCATTTAGTGGATTTGTTATTGTAATGACAATATTCACAATATTGCCTCTACTGGCGATTTTTTCCATCCCTTGCATTTTTGGACAGTTCCTTCCTTTATGGATGAGGGAAAGTGTTTGCTAGTTTTCTGTTCTTGCTTGACCTTTGCCTGTTTCTAGGCAAGTCTATTTCTAGGAGGCAGTGCTACTTTTATTTTCAGTTAGTTGGGTTTCACTCATTTTTTTAAAAGCTTCCTGCTTGTTATCATCATATCAGCTAACACATTGTCCAACACAACATTCAGTTCTACTAAAATACTTAGCTAGTGTGCATTTTGACTAGTAATACTGGCTAATGCATTCGATTTGGATTACTGTACATCTTGTTGTATCCATCATATTTTACTTAGGCCGGCATCATACATTAGAGTTATTAATACAAACAACACCTTTGCGGCATTGGAAAATTAAGACCACTGCTCAGTTTTACAAACAGGCTCCTTATGAAAAATGCAAATCATCATTTGTAAATAAGGGTAAGATTGTACTTGTAAGTAGTAATTTTACATCCACCAGTTTTATATTATTTTTATTTCTACTCCATCCAGGTATGAAGGTGGAATGTGATATAGTTATTGCATATTGCCAGTAAGCATATTTCATCTATTTGCTGCTTGAGGTGATTCCTTTATCAAATAATGTGTGTTGGGCTGGGTGCTGAAGCACTGCCGCTTATTCTGCAAGGTGTTGCTTGAGATGGATTAACACACTTAGGTTTAGCTGCCTTCTTATTTGGCATTGAGATAAGTATTTTAAGTGAGAAATGGGGATTGAATAAAACACTAAATTGGTTGTACTGTAGGTAATGCAGTCAGTTGTGTGTTTAAATAAGATAGTCACATTTGCTTATGCCTTAGATTCCACAGATGTAACAACTGGATATGAAATCTGTTTTATTCTCTAAAACAAGGATATCCTTTTGCTTGGAATGTGTTCCGTGCCCAGCATTGATCCTGTAGGTGAGGGAAGACCTGATCAATATAATGTAATTAACTGTAATTGATCCTGTTCCAAGCTGGAGTCCTGCCTAGACAGTGAGGTGCTAAACTTGCCTTCATTGATTTACAGAGTTTTGCTGAGAATTAGCAGCCATGTGTCGGACTGAACATTAAAGGGGACCCGTCACCCAAAAAAATTATTCAAAATCCTATTTTATCACATTAGTCAAGCAAAATGAACTTTAATTACACCATATAAATTATTTGAATCTTGTTTCCTTCAGTCTGGGATTTCAAAATTGTAGCAAGCAGGCAGCAGCCATTTTGTGGACACTGTTATTAAGAAAAGCCTTGTATCATCTCAGAATCTTGTTTGTGCACCAGAATAGGGGAACCGATGTTCATCCCCATGTCCTGGCTACACAATTAAATGGTAAAGAGAATGGGGGAATGTGTGGAGAGCAGTGACATCTAGGAAGTGCTGAATGGAAAGTGAAAGTAATTGGCTGCCCCGCCTCTATGCCACTGGCATAGAGGAGTGGCAGACAATATTTGATTGACAGCTGAGATTTTTAATTGAGCTTACAACAGCTATGAATGCTTTAATAAAAAATAGAAATTGGATTTCATGTTTAATTTGAAAAGGACTTTTATTATACAGATTTTTGTGTCTGGGTGACATGTCCACTTTAATAAAAATTACTTTTATATAAAAGAAACATACCTGTTGTGTATATTAAGGGGCCGATTCATGAAGCTCGAGTGAAGGATTCGAATTAAAAAAACTTCGAATTTCAAAGTGTTTTTTGGGCTACTTCGACCATCGAATGGGCTACTTCGACCTTCGATTACGACTACGAATCGAACGATTCAAACTAAAAATCGTTCGACTATTCGACCATTCGATAGTCGAAGTACTGCCTCTTTAAAAAAAACTTCGACCCCCTACTTCGGCAGCTAAAAGCTACCGAAGTCAATGTTAGCCTATGGGGAAGGTCCCCATAGGCTTGCCTAAGTTTTTTTGATCGAAGGATATTCCTTCGATCGTTGGATTTAAATCCTTCGAATCGTTCGATTCGAAGGATTTAAACGTTCGATCGAAGGAATAATCCTTCGATCGTTCGATCATAGGATTTGCGCTAAATCCTTCGACTTTGATATTCTAAGTCAAAGGATTTTAGTTCCTAGTCGAATATCGAGGGTTAATTAACCCTCGATATTCAACCCTTCATACATCTGCCCCTAAGTCACATGGAAACAATTGATAACAAAATATTGCACCAGTCCAGAAACAAAATAGCCAAGAAAAGCTAACTGCTGACTGGTTGCTGAAAGCCTATAGGAAATTCCAATTAACATATTATTATCTCACGAAAGCTTTATCACAGTTAATGGAGAAAATCTTAAAGGGATACTGTCATGGGTAAAAAAATTACAGTTAATAGTGCTGCTCCAGCAGAATTCTGCACTGAAATCCATTTCTCAAAAGAGCAAACAGATTTTTTTATATTCAATTTTGAAATCTGACATGGGGCTAGACATATTGTCAATTTCCCAGCTGCCCCAAGTCATGTAACTTGTGCTCTGATAAACTTCAATCACTCTTTACTGCTGTACTGCAAGTTGGAGTGATATCACCCCCCCCCCCAGCAGCCTAACAACAGAACAATGGGAAGGTAACCAGATAACAGCTCCCTAACACAAGATAACAGCTGCCTGGTAGATCTAAGAACAACACTCAATAGTAAAAAACCCATGTCTCACTGAGACACATTCAATTACATTGAGAAGGAAAAACAGCAGCCTGCCAGAAAGCATTTCTCTCCTAAAGTGCAGACACAAGTCACATGACCAGGGGCAGCTGGGAAATTGACAAAATGTCTAGCCCCATGTCAGATTTCAAAATTGAATATAAAAAAATCTGTTTGCTCTTTTGAGAAATGGATTTCAGTGCAGAAGTCTGCTGGAGCAGCACTATTAACTGATGCGTTTTGAAAAAAAAAAACATGTTTTCTGATGACAGGATCCCTTTAATGGAAACTGAATATGTTTTTCTTGTCTTATTGCAACTGCAATATTATTTTTGAAGTATGTTTGATTAATTTTGTATCTGTTATGTGGAGTTTCTTAAGCTCAGCACTGGCTGAAAACTCTTTTTATGTCATAATAAATGGGGTTTCTTGAAGTATTATTTATGATCTGTTTTATTGTACAAGTGAGACTTGCTAAAGGGGCAACATGAAACATGGATGTGCTTGGGGCCTAGTAAAGAGTTTTTCCCTAGAGGAACAGCACTTCTAGTGAAAGCCAAGGGACAGAGACCCTGTGAATGAGGTTTTGTCAGATTGCATGACTTGCGATGTTCTAGGAATGTAAGATAGTAAGGCAAAATAGAACGAGCAGCTTGTGTTCTACCTAAGAATTGATAGCTAGAGGTAGCTCTCCCTTTGGTACAATTGGCCTAAAGTGAAGGGACTACAGTATTGAAAAGGGATTCATTTGTAATGCTAACTTGGGCTAAGCAGAACAAAAGGAGTTACTGTCCAGCTAGTGCTTAGAGCACGGGTTACATGTGACTCAAACACCCCAGGCTAGGGCCTTCGCTAGGTGGACGATTCAAAGTGTGGTGTAGTGCAACTACAACTACCACAGGCTACAAAACAGGAAACAAATGGGCGCCAGGAGGTTCTTGCAGTATAACAGAATAACTTTTATTTTATGAGACAAATAATCCACAGGTTACATACAATGGTACAGAGGCATTGTCAGCATATACAGGCACACCTGCTCACACAGAACTTCAAAGGTAGATGCTGGTGCATTTCCTTCAGAGACAGCACAGTGGAACTCCCTGAGGCAATAGCCTCACACCTGGATAAAGGCACCCTCATGATCTCAGCACCTTGACCTGGATCATTCACGCAGGGGATCAGGGAACTCACTAGACCTAATTCCCTAATAGTCTGTATCCCTATACTACAGGCCAGTCTTGCCTGAGAGGAGAGCTACCTCCTTGCTATCCCTCCTAGTTGGAGCCAGGCTGCTCTTACTATATGTACTCTCTATCTCACTCTTCTATAGAGTCTATAACAGATATATCCTTGCCACTCACTAGCCTCATTCACGGGGTCCCTGCTCTCGGACTTATCCTTCTCAAAGTACTGGCCTCTCTAGGGCACATGGCTCCACTGGGCCTTGCTGTACCCAGTCCCCCCTGGTTATGCCCAGCTGGATCAGCACCCAGCAGCCAAAGAGCCCAGACCCACCCCCTCTCTCTCACTACCAAGTGTGACAGGGTGTGGTCACGGTGCCTCCTGGCCAATAGTACAACTATGCAAATCACATATATCTACATGGGCATCTGCCCAGCAACTAGGGAGACCAGGAAGTGTAGGGAATTAAAGCCTTAGGGGACACATTAACCCTATGGGTCTCTTCACAGTCTTAGTACATTACTCCTTAAATCATTATTCCTGTAGGGGATCTAGACCACAAGCTGGTAAATTTAAGGTGCATTTTTAATCTTGCCAAGTCATCTCCACAGTGTTGTCACAGAACCTTGCTCTACCCACAACTGTATCAGATTGCATAGACTATCTCAATCACATTTCTGAGTATTAAGCTTGTGGTATGGTTCAATAAATCCTTTTCTGTTTTGTTTGCAAGAGTCACCGGTGTCCTGTTGTTCATTTACAGCAGTTAAGAAGGTGTATTTACACAGCTCCTTCTCCCTTGCTCCTCTACTTAGTGAGGCTCCATCTGGATATGAGAGTGTGATCCATGTTCTACTTGCACTAGTTAGAAAGGCACTATTTAGTTATATAAAGAAAAGCTTTTTTTTAAAAAAAAAATAGATGTGCACTGGATAATCCCATAAAAATAAATGAAGAGGAGGGGGTGCAATAAAGGTGGGACCACATTTGTCATATAGCCACAAGAAGAGATCCTGGAGCAGCCCAGCTTGCATAGGTTGCAATATATGGGCAAACAATCCCTGTTGTGTTCTGTTTTGTGCTCACAATTGGGCCATCTACTGATCAAACTGAGCTGAGACTTAGGGGCACATTTACTAAGCTTGAGTGAAGGATTCAAAGTAAAAAAACTTTGAATTTCGAAGTATTTTTTTGGGTACTTCGACGATCGAATTGGCTACTACTACCTTCGACTACAACTTCGACTCGAATGATTCGAACTAAAAATCGTTTGACTATTCGACCATTCGATAGTCGAAGTATTGTCTCTTTAAAAAAAACTTAGACTACCTACTTCGGTAGTTTAAACCTACCGAGGTACAATGTTAGCCTATGGGGACCTTCCCCATTACTTTTCTAAGGTTATTTTGATTGAAGGAAAATCCTTCGATCGATCGATTAAAATCCTTCGAACCGTTCGATTCGAAGGATTTCATCGTTCGATCGAGCGATTTTTCCTGAGATCGTTCGATCGTAGGATTTGCGGTAAATCCTTCTAATTCGATATTCGAAGTCGAAGGATTTTACTTCGAGGGTCGAATTCGAGGGTTTATTAACCCTCGATATTCGACCCTTAGTAAATGTGCCCCTAAGCGTGCGGCTTATCTACACTTGTTGGTGCTGAAGATGTTGGTCTGTTATAATTTCCAAAATCATCATTATAATAATTTTGGTAAGATATGTATAGTTAGGTTACTTTATGTAAGAAATAGCTAGTATTTCAGCCAGTTCACATGCCTGAATTATCCTACCAGAGCAGTCACACGTCAGTTAATAAATAAATTTCCAGACAATTCACAAAGGACTTATTTGTATTACATAAGGTTCAAAAAGATAGCCATCTGCAGCAGTCTGAAACATTTCCCCTGCTTACACTAAAGTCATTTTCTGTCATGCCTTCTGTTGCTTTATAGTACCCTCTCACGGCTTCTCACTTTATATTTACCTATCATCGGTGACTAGGCTCTACAAAATCCCTTTATGCATTCTGGGACAGCTCATACATATGTTTTGTTGTTCCGTGGTGTGCCAAGCAAGTTTGTTTGGGAGTTGTGTAGGGTCTTTACACAAAAATACAGTCTGTGTTATGGTCTGCAGGGCACATCAGCCACAAAACTACATGTCTCTTGGACAGAAACTGAAATAAATTGGATGGCTTAAGCCATTCTCATTCTTTAATTAGTTATCTGGCATAGTTTGATGTTTCTGCTCTACTTACTCTTGCAATTGGAGGTTGCCATCTCAACAAGTACCTTCATTTTCTAAAGTCATTTCTAATTACACTATCCTTTGAATAAGTAAAGTATGAGATACTATAATTTGTCTGTAACCTCTGCCCACTATAGACATTTATAGTTTAAAGTAATAATAATGAAGATCAGGGAATATCAACGTGATTCAAAATACAGATTCTCCCAACTGATATAAAGCTCACAATTGACATCAACTGATCATTTAGGAGCAAGTTCATGTTGGGCTCTAGGGTTAGCTTAGGAAGAGCCTTAACAGCAAAGGTAGAAGCATGCAGTCCTTTTGGTTTCTGCAAAAGGCCAGAAGAATTATAGCAGTTATGTAATTATTTATATAGTTATTTTTACATTTTTTCACCCATCACTTTCTTTTCTGGGAGAACACTGATTTTTATTTACACAATTATAGCGAGCAGGTAGTATTCAAAGAGGCCTCCGTGCACATTCTGTGTCACATGCAAGAAAATGTAATACATGTAAAAATTGTATTTAGTGTGGGGAGTTTGGGCCCCCAAAGTAATTCCTCTGCTATACACTGCTGGTCCTGGCTTTTAAAACAATGTATCTAAAGCCAGCTGATCAACTGACCTGCAAAGCAATATAGGATGCAATATATGAGGACAGCCAGCACTTTGTACATGTATGGGACCTCTTATCCAGAATGCTCAGGACCTGGGGCATTCTGGATAATGGATCTTTCTGTAATTTGGATCTTCATACCTTAATTCTATCAAAATAAGGTTTAAACATGAATTAAACCCAGTAGGATTGTTTTGTAGTCAATACAGATTAATTCTATCTTAGTTGGGATCAAGTACAAGGAACTATTTTATAATTACAGAGAAAAAGGAAATAATTTTAAAAAATTTGGATGATTTTGATAAAATGGAGTCTATGGGAGATGGCCTTTCCGTAATTCGGAGCTTTCTGGATAACAGGTTTCTGGATAATGTACCTGTACTGAAAGCAGTAATGCTTTCAGTTGCATTTACATGGCATTATAATATTTTTGGGTGGTGTTTTCTTTTAACCCATTCCTTGCTAAGCACCTCGATTCTATTTTGTTGGCAAGATTACCACCATGGCATTAAACTATCTTTCCTTCAATATATTGAAGAAGTCAACAATTTCTCTTGCCCTAACCGGCAGTACTGGGCTCCCTGGCATTTATTCAACTGAGACCTCTTAAAGATTTCATTAATCCGGCCGGTATTACTTCATTATATAGTGGTCATACATGTCCTGCTTGACTGAATAACTCCTTCCTGAACATTCTGTCCTGACACTAATGGGGAAAAGGGAAGAATTTTCCTCCCTGTCTTCACTGTGAATATATTTAGCTGACGCGATCACTAGAGCTACTTGAATAATGCATGGGTATAATAATAGTACTGGCCTGTGCAATTTATTACACTAATATGAACTTACAACCAATGAATTGTGTTCATCTTAAATGTTTTTAATCTTTACTGTTTAGGTGTGAAATTTGATTGGCTCATAATGGTAATAATACATATTTTCTTTTAAAAACTTCAACCTTCGTTGTGGCTCTTATGCAGGGTTTTATTATTTGCATTTTTACTACTATTTCCCCAAGATCCCCCACCCTGTATATTTTATAACTGTTTGTGGCTACTGGATATGAATTGAGGGTGTTTGTTTTACATAGTAAGATTTGCAGCTTATACAGGTATGTGATCTGTTATCCAGAAATCCGTTTCCTGGAAGCTCCGAATTACGGAAAGGCTGCCCCCGACAAACACCATTATAATCAAAAAATCTAAATTTTTAAAAATGATTTTTATTTTGCTTAGTTATAGCAAAAGAGTACCTTCTACTTGAAACTAGACATAAGTAATCCTTATTGGACACAAAACCAGGATATTGGGTTTATTTGATGTTTACATTTCTAATTGACTTAAGGAATGAAGATTGATATTAAGTAAAGATCTCTTATGCGGAAAACCCCAGGTCTCAAGCATTCTGGATAACAGGTCCCCTACCTGTAGTTGAATTTTATTAGTCATTATTTTACTGCATAAGATGATAATGAGGAGATATGGCCACCCTATGTGGTTATCTATCTATATATATATATATATATATATATATATATATATATATATAATCGTTGCATGGGTCTCTTTTCAAACACATCCATTACACTGAAACTTTACCATGGCACTTATTATTATGTCTTCATAAACACAGGGTACACCTACAGATACTGTCTGTGCAGCTGCCGCTATATTCTTTTGGTGGGCTTATCAACTGCTATATGCAAAATTAATTTTTAGGTCAATGGCACACAGTGCGATTCCAGGTGGTTTACAGATCCTTTGGCAGGTGACACATTCAGACTGGCTCTCCGTTTGTTTAAATTTCAGATGCCTGGACTAGCAACAAGTGAACTCCTGCATTAGGCAGTTGCTGCTTATAGAAATATGGCAGTCAGTGTTTCTGAGTAAGTATTACCTGACCCTGAGAGTATCTGTGAGTGCAGACAGTTGCCAGTTAAAATGAAAGGAAGCTATTCCAACAACTTTGTCACATACCTATGGAGTTATAAATTACCTGGGTGACAAAATGATCCTAAACTGCGCTGTGTGCCATTGCTTTTTAATTTGGCATCATTTTGTTACTAAGGCACATGTGAAAGCAAATAGAGCTGCATAATTACTTTGAACCTGTCTACAGGTTAGCAATGCTATACCATTAATAGAAGGAATACAGTAGTGAGATGGTGGAGGGCAGTTGTTAAGACTTATACATTTTTTAAAGTTTTGTCTCTTAAAGTTTGCAGAAGTGAAATAGAAGCTGATTCCTGATGCCCTCCTCTTTAATTGGTATTACAGCATATTCACCTCCTCAAGAAAATATCATGTCTTAATTGTTCATGAGAGATCTGCTATGGGTATTTTTTCCAATGGCAAATGCCATTACTGCTATACGCTGTCATCTAATTTATGCAGACCTGACAATTTCAATAAATTGCTTCCCTCTGACTTGGCTGTTTGCCTATATTTTCTCTGTCTGTGAAGATGAGTTTCATTTAGTAAAAAATTGGATCTCTTGTGACATCCACAAAAATTCACTCCCCAAATTCACATACAGTATATAGATATTTTTCCAGATTGCTTTGTAATAATGGGAGACATACACTGTTTTCGTTTAATACAATAACAGTACACACTGGTACAGGAATGCTTGGGACCTTGGGATTTTGTATAAGGAATCTTTCCATAATTTGAATCTTCATAATTTAAGCCTGCTAAAAATCATTTCAAGTTAGGATTAAGTATTAAGGATTATTAAGGATTAAGTACATGGTACTGTTTTATTACTACAGAGAAAATGAGAATTTCACGTACCTACTTGTTGTAAATTCTATTTCTTCTAGTCCCAACATGTCAGTACAGATGGGTTTTATTGCCTCACTCAGACACGGAGGTAAGACCTATACCATAGCCAATCAGAATTAAACTTGACCTATAAGACCACCTGACTTCCTCATCACCAGTGTTTTACATTTGACATAATAATACAGAAAATAATATTAATAACTTGGGATGGGAAATCTGTACTGTCATGTTAGGACTAGAAGAATTGGAATTTAGGACAAGTAGGTAAGCGAAATTCTCATTTTATTTTGTGTACTTGTCAGTACAGATGGGAATTTCCAAGCAATGCCCCTAACCCATAAGGGATGGGAACAAAAAAAATGAACAAAAAAGGCCAGGACAGTGTTGGGGAGGAAGTCTTTAAGGTCATGTTTAACTTTGATTGGCTATGGTATAGGTCCTACTTCCCTGTCTGGGCAAGTCAATTCTACCCATCTGTACTGATATGGAGGGATGCAGAAGAAAAAGGAAATCATTTTTAAAAATCTGAATTATTTGCTTAAAATTGGCTCTATAGGAGACAGCCTTCCCGTAATCCAGAGCATTATGGATAACAGGTTTCTGGAGAAGTGATCTCATACTTGTACTAACAATATTGTATTATTTTTTAATCCATCTATATTTTATTTTAGACATTTAGTTATTCAAGCTTACCTAACAATTTATTTTAGTATGATGTAGATAATGATGTTCTAAGAAAGTTTGCAGCTGGTCTTCATTTTAATGTTGTATGTGTGTGTGTGTGTTTTTATCTAATTGCTTTTGAGTTATACTCCTTATTAGCCTAAAAATAAAAATGTGATCTGGTTAGCAATGAAATGTGACATTCATTCAACATTATTTTGAACACACTAGTTTATAGTATATCACACTTTAAAGTTAAGGTTTACTGTCAATTTAAGGCAAATTTACCACTAGAGGAGGTGACATTGAAGGTATTACAGTAATTGTATTAAGATGCTGATTAGGGAAGAGGCCTCCACATTCACATGCTATTAATGTGAATGCATGATTTTGTTTGTATGTGGGAGGATCAAATAAAAAAAATCAAATAAAGTTATTCAATCAAATGAGTGTACTCCATATATGACATTAGATGACCCGGTACTGCAGGGGCTGTTGCTTCTGTGTAGTCATCCCACTGGTCAGAATGGGGGTTCATCAGTTGTTCATCCATATGTGTCCAAATCTAATAGAATTCAAAAGACAATACCAAATTCTAGTTGAGGCAGGATTAAGAGTATAATAGGAAAAAATGTTGATGGAGTGGGAACGAAGTTGTAATTTAAAGTGCAGTGAAGTAAAAATATAATTTTAAAAAGTTTAGAGCTGACAGCATTTGATAAATAATCTGTTACTGGAGCATGGTTGGATGATTTCCATGCCTAGGCAGTGAATACATTTATATCTTGTTTGGGAGAAGCAGATTCATTATCAGGACAGAAGAAATTACAAGAATTAGGAATAAGGCAGATCCCATTTAGCAAATTAACTGCAGGAGTTGTCTACAGTCTGCCTTGTGTTAATGAAGAAAGAAAAGGCTTATCTCTTATTGCTACCAGAAAAGGTTGAAGGTTTCAGGTTATTTTCAATAATAGGGGGGGGGGGTTAATTATCCAGATATTGACTGGAGTAGTGTAATTGTCAATAGAGTAAAATGATAATTTTTTTTAGTTTTCTGCTTTATTTCAGGAAGTAGAAACTTTGCCCACAGATCCTGTTCTTTTGTGAGCTCAGACAAACATCATCATTGTATCTGTAATATATGCTTCAGGCCTAATGTTTTAAGGTTTAAGTTAGCAGAGTGGTAACCCTAGCTATCACTCTACTGACAGATTTGCATGAGAACTGTACTGAAAACTCCAGATTTTCTCTGCACTGAACAGCCAGAAAAAGATACAAAGTTTCAAACTTAATTGGCTTTTGGCAGAGAGCCCAGAACAGCCACCAGGTGCAACTAAGATACTTTGTAACAATTTTAAGATAAGCAAATAAGTAATTGTAACAATTTAGATAAGGAGTTCCCTTGGAAAAAGTTAGACTCACAGCTTAAAGGGCAATTCACCTTCATTAGCAAAACTGTAATAACTGAAAAAAAACTAAGAAACATGTTCAAACTTTCATAACCTGCCAAATTTTGTCAAATGTAATTAGGGGGTGTGGCAACAAAAATGGGTGTGGTCAAAACATTTCTTGTCCCTCTTTTTGTTTTCAAAATGTAGGGAGGTATGGTACATGTCTTTGTTTGTTTATTATGAAGAAGAAAAAGATATGGTGACCCGTTCTTTATGTGGTGTGGCAAATTTTGGGACATCTTGAAAACTGATTGATTGAGATGATGAACATGTAATTGAGGTAAATGATTATTTGCTATTGCAAATATTTCTAAAAAGCTCATTGTGATGGCCAGTTAGATTTTTAGCGTTGTCTGCACTAGAGCTACCTGCTAAGGATACACGTTCTAATTAAATCCAGAACCACTTCACTGTTTGAGTGCTACCAACAAGCATTAATACAAATCATTAGTGCGAAGTAGCCCAAAAAACACTTCGAAATTCGAAGTTTTTTTACTTCGAATCCTTCACTCAAGCTTGGTGAATTGGCCCCTAAGTGTGGTGTTTATACAAATGGCCTGTAGATGTCACTGTGCTCAAGACTTCTACTGTGCATACTTTCTATACAGCTTGTGTTGTTAGAGTTGCTTACTGTTGTATAATGGCTGCATGGATCTGCTAATAAAGCACTGTTATACTCTACTCATCCTCGGCTACCAAAAATAACAAATTGGCAACAAGGATGTCTCTTCTACCTCTGCAGCAGCCTGCACCTTTTCTCCCAAACCCTGGTGAGCCTACCATACCTTTTACTGCTTGGATCCATATGTTTGAAAATTACATTATTGCTGCTGACCAAGGGGAGATTTCTGCTGCTATTATTCACTGCCTGGGAGCAGAGGGACAGCATATATTCTATACATTTATCACCCATGATGGTTTGTTTCAGTTCAAGCGTGTACCTTATGGACTGGCTTCAGCACCGAGCTGTTTTCAAAGACTGATGTCTTCTATACTCCATAGCATACCTGGTGTAGAATGATACTTGGATGATATAATTGTCTACACTCCAACTATGGATCTTCAAGTACCTAAAAAATGTTCTGAAATGCATTGATTCTACAGGATTGAAACTGAACCTTTCCAAATGCCACTTCAGACAAACTCAGTTGTCATTTCAGGTCTTATAATTTCACAAAAGTGATTACAGCCTGGCCCTGACCATGTAAACGCTGTTACACAAGCACCTACTCCATCTGATTTCCAGACCTTACAAGCTTTCTTTGGTCTTACTTCATGGTATTCCAAGTTTATTCCCAACTATGCTTCAGTTGTGGAGCCACTTAGAGCACTACTACGTGGAACTTTAAGTCTGGTGTGGTCAAAGTCTGCTCAACATAGCTTTGAAATAATGAGACAGCTAATTGTGAACAGTCCAGCACTAGCTTTATTTGATCCTGCACTACCCACCATGGTTAATACAGATGCTTCAGATTATGGCATTGGTGCAGTTGTCACATAGATCCATGCTGATTATACAGAGAAAACTGTTCCATTTGCATCCAGAACACTTACAGAGGCAGAGGATAAATATTCAACTGTTGAAAAAGAAGCTCTAGCATGTGTTTGGGCAACAGAAAAATGGAGAACCTACCTATGGGGTAGAGAATTTACCTTATGCACTGATCATAGCCCTTTAACTACACTGCTTACAACCAAGGGACTAGGAAGAGCTGGAATGCGTATAGCTAGATGGTCAGCAAGGCTACGGAATTTCAACTACAAAATGCAATACAAACCAGGTTTGAAAAATGTTACTGCTGATTGTTTGTCACGTTTACTTTTAGCTGCAGCTTCTGATACACTGGATGAGGACATAGAAGTTGTAGCATTGACTGATTTACTATCATCTACAGTTACAGCTGCTGATTTTAATCAAGCTTGCCTCACATGTCCAATTCAAGTAAAACTATGTCATCTTACAAAGCAAATGGCCAAATGCTGAGAAGAAACTCAGTCCTGATCTGCAACCTTACTACAGGATTAGACACAAACTGTCCTTAGTAGATGGCTATGTTGTCCGTGGAGTTCACCGTTTATTGGTATCAGAGACCTTGCGAGAAAAGCTCATACAGCTTGCACATGAGAGTCATCAAGGAATTGTACGTACAAAACAAAGACTACGAGAACTATACTGGTGGCCAGCAATGGATGCTGATGTGGTAACTGTCATTCATTCTTGTGTTACTTGTCAGAATCATGACAAAACAGCTATCACACATACACCACCACTTCAGCCAGTGCCATTCCCTGATTCAGCATGGGAAAAACATCCTATTGATATTGTCGGTCCTTTTACAGATGCTCCTATAGACTGTAGATTTGCTATAACCTTGATAGACTATTACAGTAAATGGGCAGAAACTGCATTTGTTTCTCATATAACATCAGCTACAGTAATAACATTTCTGTCTACAGTCTTCAGCAGAGAAGGTAATCCAAAGGAGTTAATATCAGACAACGGACCACAGTTTGTCTCATCTGAGTTTGAATCCTTTCTGAGAGAGAGGAATATTGTGCATATGAAATCTTCAGTGTATTATCCACAAGCAAATGGAGAAATTGAGCGATTCATCAGAAGTCTAAAAGAAGCACTACAGACAGCAAATCTTACTTCGAAATCTTGGAAAGTATTTACCAGTATGGACCTGCTAATAAAGCACTGTTATACTCTACACATCCTCGGCTACCAAATCATAACACTTAGGTTAATTTGAATAGTGCGGGTACCTAAAAGTCGCATGGACGTCTTTATTAGTAATGTTGGTGCAAATGCTTGAAGTGGCCACTTTTTCAAACACATATCCAATGAGCCATAATAAAGACAGAAGAGATCCTCTAATACCCTAGACATGAGCCCATCCTTAAACAAATGTGGCATGCCCCTCAAATCATTTAAAAAAATGTTCACACATAAATCTTTAATAGTTCGCACCCCGATGCTGCTCCCCCTCCTGCTTCGTGATTTTTTTTAGAGGCAGTTTTTTCAAGTTTCAAATTTTGAATTCATGTGAGTTTTTTTCAATTCTCTTTTAATTTCTATTGGGGGGTTATTTATTAAAAAAATCAAATATCTAAAACGCTGACTAATTTTACCGAACCGAAAACTCTAATCAAATTCAATTTGAATTCGACCAAACTCAAACTTCCTGAATGTCAGGAGGGCTACAAACATCTCCAAACTGATCACTGGACCTCTGCCATTGACTTATACATGGATTCGGCAGGTTTTAGGTGGCGAATAGTCGAATTTGAATTTTTAAAGGGCCAGAGTATGATAAATCTCGAAAATCGAATTCGATTGTTTAAAAAAAATTCGAATCGAGTTTGGGTAATTCCCTAGTCAAATTTCACAGTTTTGACCATAAAAAAATCTGCCCCTTAGGGTTGGAGCGATAGTTCAGTTAGCGCTCCCTCTGTTCCCCTCTCTCCTCACTCTCATTGCTGACTGTGCAGGCGCACGACTGGCCAGGTTGCCTAGGGCGCTGCCATTCACTCTACCTATTCGTTATTTAATTCTACTTATGCACATTTATGTAATAAAATTATTCAGACGTTTAAACCAAGAATAATGAGCATGACCGGCTTAAAACAATACACCACAGGATGCATCACATAAAATTATTTTGATTGCATTTATGAGAAACCACAGGAATATTGTACCATTCCTGAAATGAGCCCATTAGGGAGATCTCTGGTTAGACACTGCAGGAAATGCCTACTTCTGACTTCTGGTCTTAGGGAAAGAACTCCCACAGCTTATATTGACTTAACCTACTTTAAAATGTGACATGATATCAAGATACATTCTGGCAGCTATCTGATATGACTTTGATATATAGAGCAGTTACGGGTAGGTTGCTATTAGTTTCGAAAATAACTCTTATTATACACTCAAAGGCCCAAAGCAGGTTAAGAATATGAACTATTCTCTTTGCAAGATGTGTCATAACCCCCAGTTATCAGCTTTCTGTCTTCTTTTTGAATTTACATATTTTTGTAAAGGCTTTTAAGGGTTGATCTTGAAAGATGCTGAATTTATTTTTGATAAGCATTTTCCTGCGGGACGCTGGCAGTGTAGATACTATCATTGGGGAATATGGGAAAAGTTTATGTTTTGACTAACCTTTAAAGCAGTGATCTAAGTGACTAGCACATACAGTATATGCTATCCAGATATGAATGATCTGTCTGTTTTAAGCTGTTTAAAGCTTGTATTAAAAGGGAGCCATTGGTTCATTTAGAAATATTTGGGCGAGAAATGGGCTTATTTTACTTGACTCAAGACTTGAGCCTTTCCCCTTGACTTGTATACAGGGGTGTAACTATAGAGGCTCTAGTAAGGCCGTAATTAACAAGCAGTTGTAACATATGTATAGGACAATTTACCAAAAATGTTGGGCCCTAAAATTTAATTTGCTGTGGGGTCCAGTAACATCTAGTTACGCCATTACTTGTATAGTATATGTTCTTCTTTTCATCATTACATAGAAATGAGCCATATTCAGGGTCGGTGCTTCCGCCTCAGGGTCCCCCCACTGCTGTCTCAGGTCCTCCTGTTCCGCCGGCCTAATCTGACCCTGGCCGTATTTGTATACATTAGGTAAAACTGTGTTTATTAAAGGATGATTATGAGAACGTTTCCTTTGCATCTCTGGCTAGAACACAAGAGATTATTTAGAAACATTCTGTAGGCATTTGAAAATATGCCCTGAAAATGTCCTTTTCCTTGAGATTACAGTTCCTAAATGCATTCAGTGGTTGTAAGTAGGACACAGAATTTTAAACAAATAACTTCACATAATTAAAGCTGTTCTTAAGATGCCCATATGCCTGTCAATGGCACTTCATTCCGAGATTCCTGAATGCATCCTCAGCAAATGTACAGCCTCTCTGCCGCGCACAATATCTGCAAAACAATCCGTAGCTGATGAAGATGGAGATGCGTAAAATATGAAGCCTTGTGAATATGTGCACATAAGGGGCACATTTTCACTAAGAATGAAGCATTTGCAGCAGCTGTGCTTAGTTAAGACATTTAAAACCTAAAATGAGCTGAATTCATTTTTATGCATAATCTAAAATGCTACAGTCGTGGCAAAATGCTGGAAGAAGGCAAATAGACTTAAAAAATACTAAATAATAAATAATGTAGACCAATTTGAAAAGTTGCTTAGGATTGGCCATTCTATAATATTCCAAACCTTTAACACCCCTTTAACATAAGTAGCAAATAGTGGCATCAGGTATTCTGTCTCAGCCAGGAGCAGCCCAATATTGCCTATGCTGGCAAGCTGATGCCACCTTAATTTTGACCCACACTCATTCTAAATTGCTAGCTTATTTGATCTATTCCAATTGGTGATTATGGGTGCAAAGCACCATGGAGCAGAGATTGCAGTGAACATGAGCTTTATTTGTAAGCAAGGTGAAGGAAAATGTTGGCATGGTGTAGCATTTACAGGCTGTATTAGGCTGCTGTGCTTGGGGTATATGCGCAGAGGTAAATATTGACAATATTTAGCAGTTATACTGGTGTACGCCTCCTTGGTTAGGTATTGTTGAGGTTGCACACATAAGTGTATAGCTTGGTGCCAATATATCATGTGCTCTCCGCTCTTTTGAGTAAATATGCTGCTTATGAATGCAATATTACTTAATGCTGCCTGTTTTGGGACTTAAAGTACCAATAAAAATGCTGAAGTCCAGTGCACGAATATGAGTTTTATCCCTGGTTTCTAAGCCAAAGTAAGTAACCATTGCACCTTTGTATATACATTAAGACCCAGGAAATAAAGACAGAAAGACAGGCGTTTCTATGTAAAGGCCACATCCTGTAACCCCCATACCGCATTGTTATACCAACCTTTCTTTTCTTTAACAAATGTGGATTGTTGGCTTTTTTACTGGTCAATGTAGTCACAAATGCCTTAAAATTTATGGAAAATTAGCTTTTAGCTGCCTATTGTATTGCATATTTGTATATGTTAAAATGGCATTTAAATTTGTTTATTCAGAATAAGATCCTGTGTATAGATTAATCATTTAGGTATTCTTCTGGTAAATATTTCTCTTGACAGAAATCTATGATGTATTCGTGTCAAAATGACATTACGCACATTTAGGCTAAATCCGCTTTTAGATATATGCAGTGTCAGCCACAGCAACTGTAATGGAGGTTAAGGAAAAGGTATGTGTGATTTATCCAGGTCTTTGTCTTCCAATTAAATAAGGTGTCTGCGTCCTGGACATGCTGTAATAAAGGGCGCCTGCACTCAGCCAATTCCAGCTTTTCAATTATTCTTTGTAGTTACTTTTTTTTTCAAACAGATCAATAAATGTGTGTGTTTTTAATTATTTTGGTGTTTAAATGGCTAGTCCTTACAGGGTTTGTAAAAAGCTTTTATGATGATGAAAAAAAATTATTTCATTTTCTGTGACCTTTAGAGCATTCTGGTCCCTTATAGCTGGTGTTGCTAGTGTGTGTCTGTTATTAGGAAGCACTGTTGCTCACAGTGGGCACAACATCTTATGGAAACTCATGTTGATACTAATGAAATCCCAAGTTTTTCACAAAATGTGCAGTTAATGTGCCAACTCTTACACATTATTACAATAGAAAAATCTATATTATTAATTTTTTTATATTTAGAAACTACAAAATACAAATGAAATACCATAGCAACTAAAATTTCAGATGCCAATGGGAAATGTATCTGAATTTTTCAATCAAGGTGATGTTTGAAGTCTTCCCTATAAGACTGGGATTCGCTGACCTCTTCTTGCTGCATGTCTTTGACCTCTGGTCTGCTTGTTACTATACTGTCTCATCTCCTGGGCCCACAAAGTCCTGTAGTTTGGTCATTCCTCTGGGTTTTGGGTGGTCCCTTGATTGATACTGATTGACAGCAATGACAGTAGGACAAAGGGCACCTACCATCAACAGTCTGAGCTATAAAGGCATGTTGGCACCAAAGCAGAGTTGTCTGCAATGATATCAAAACACAAGGACTGTGATGCTATGATATCACAAAATGGTGATGTAACTGTGCCAACATTGGTAGAAGTTCTCCAACACTACCATTTTCTATATCATTTGCCAGATGATGTGTGAGCCAGATCTAATGAACCTTTGGTCCTCTTCCCCTTGATACAGATGACTTCATAGAAGGGGTGTGGCACCAGTCAACTCAGTCAACCAGGATTTTTGGACAATCAGTGAATCAATGGAGATGAAGCCAAGTTAATATTGTCCACAGAATAAGTAGTGACCCATTAGATTACCATGTGATGCAATTTACCTGTAAAAAGCCAACTTGTTTCCGAATTTGAACAGTGTATGTTGAAGTTGTAAGTTTGTGTGTGTATTTGCATTTAAACAGTGGTAACATGCTGAATTCTCCAAGGGTTCTGCCTATCCTGATATCATAGAAATCATGTTGCAGTGCATAAAACAGCCATAAAACCTTAATTTTATAACACACTGTATTGGTAAGGAATAGCATATATTTATTTCCACTTTTCACCTTCTTTTTTACTTTCTGCTGTTTGTTGCTTCAATTTGCAGTACTTGCATTTTTTGGTATTGAAATGTATTATCTGTAACAGACGCAGGGTCTTTATTACGCTTGTGTTCTGCTAATACCTACTATAAATTTTGAGCTGAAATGAATAAAATGTGTATGTTGATGGTATAGTGCTGTTAGGTGGATGAGATATTTCATGTTCATTTCCAATAAATATAAATTGCCATGGTAAGGCTTGTTGAAATCTTGTATATTGCTGGCACAGTAACTTAATGCAGGTCTATAAAAAGTCAGAAATTTAAGGTACAGTGTAAGTGATATTAATTATTTTACAAGTCATCTTGTCTATGATTTCTAAAATGCTTTATTTAACTTTTAAACAAGTAGACGAGGAATAAATTAGTTGTGGGTCCAAAGGGATCCATTCTCTGGTTCCGTGAATAGGGATTAGGGATAGTGATTTTATCAGGAGACAAGATGGCTGGGTAAGCTATCACTGAAATATGTTGCATACCTTCAGATTTATAGGTCAGGCTCTAAATATGGGAGACTTCCATTATATAGACATGAGCAAGTCAGGAATATAAAACTGTTTTTTGTCACCCATGTTTAACTTTGTTCTACTGCAGGTAACAAATCTCCCCAAAATGCTTTCATAGGCAGTGCTTTGTTTTCCAAATTTTCAAAGTTTTCTTGAGAGGCAGCTTCGGAAACGAAGTGCAGCATATATTTTCCTATCTGCGATTTACTTTTGGGCTATGTTAGGAACCAACTCGTAAATATGCTTTTTTGAGTTGTGTAATCACTAATAATGATGAATATTTCTCTATTTAGGTAATAGTGGTTATAGCATGGTTTCCCAGGAGAATGACATCTCTTCAGCATATTAAATAGGTCAGTCTGTTCATAAGTTTAAATACAGAAGGTAAATTGAAAGCTTTTAAAACGCTGCTTATGTATATTTCCCTATAGAAACAAAGCAAAGCAATTAAGCAAGCAAAAACTGAATTCTGATTCTTGTTACTGTTGTACCTTTTCTTTTGCTTACACAAGGGAACAAAATCAATTCAATAAACATACTGTAGGGGGCCGATTCACTAAGGGTCGAATTTCGAAGTTAAAAATACTTCGAAATTCGACCCTCGGATTGAAATCCTTCGACTTCGAATATCGAAGTCGAAGGATTTAGCGCTAATCCTGCGATCGATCGATCGAAGGATTTTCCGTTCGATCGAACGATTAAATCCTTCGAATCGAACGATTCGAAGGATTTTAATCCAACGATCGAAGGAAAATCCTTCGATCAAAAAATCACAGGCAAGCCTATGGGGACCTTCCCCATAGGCTAACATTGACTTCGGTAGCTTTTAGCTGCCGAAGTAGGGGGTCGAAGTTTTTTTTAAAGGGGAAGTACTTCGACTATCGAATGGTCGAATAGTCGAACGATTTTTCGTTCGATTCGTTCGATTTCGTTCGAATTCGAATGAATTTAACCAATTCGATGGTCGAAGTACCCAAAAAATACTTCGAAATTCGAAGTATTTTTCATTCGAACCCTTCACTCGAGCTTAGTGAATCAGCCCCTAAGTGTAGGGGATTGGCTGACTCAGAACAAACATAAAGTAAACAAAGGTCAAGGACCTGATGGTTTTCACAGAGGTAACTTAGCTTGTAGCAAGATGACTTTACTTAATTCTTTGTAATTCTTTGATGTAATTTGTATTTTTTACTCTATTTTAAAGTGGCAGGATAACCCCATGTTCAACATAAGCTCAGTGAAAACGGCTTTGTGCTGAACAGACTTTTGCCTATAGTTTTAATCAGGGAAATTGAAGCTACACTGTGCAAACATTCGGACTGGCCCACTGGGATACAAGGAAAACTGCTGTGGGCCAAGGTGTCAGTGGGCTCTCTTGCTTCTAATCATTTGGCCTATTTCATGGTCATTCAATATTTCTTTAAGAGAAAAAAAGAGGCAAAATAATGGAAAAATAGAGTATAGTAAGTATATATAAAAGACTAGGAGAATAAAGAGTTTTGGAGGAGAGGAGGAATAATAGTTTGCACATTATATAGTGAGCTTTATTAGGTATGAGTTGTCTTTCCCTGGGATTATGTTTGTGTATGGCCCTAGCAATATGTTATATGCATGCTACGGTGTTGTCGTTTATTTTCACTTGTGAAAATAAATGCCCTAAGTGTGCAATAAAGGCATTCTAAGTGAAATTAACATGTTGTGGTGTTCAAACTATCCTGCATATGTTTTTTCCAGTGGGAAGTGGCCATAGGAGAACATACTCTGCTCAGAGAAGAATTTACAATTGATATGCTGACTACTTGTCTCCAAGTCATTTATTTTCACAACCATTATTACCATATATGTAGACTAACCCTTCTTCCTTGGGCTACGTCGCCACTTTTATTTGATAAAAAACTTGGTTTGTGGGCTGAAAGATCTTCTTGAATATTCATGATCCTTTGATTTATAATCATTCATGTTTGCTGAGGATTTTGGACAGGGAATTGATGGATTTGCTTTTTATATAAAATATATATCATCCTCTTTCATGGGATAGGTCATAAATTATGTTTGCTCAAGAATATCGTTTGTGATATGAAACATCTGCATTATGTATGCTGAATTCCTCTATGGACTTTGCTCTACATGTTTTCTAAAGAATATGCAATACGAAAGCTAGGAAATATGTGATTATTTGCTATTATGGAGGAAAGTTGTACTACCTGGACTCACTGTAAATATAATATAATACAGTACATTGAAAACATGCTAATGAATAAAACTGAAGGGGCATAAACAAAATAAGGATATTGTATTAAAGTATGTATGTAAGTAAACAGAAAGCAGACACATGACATGATTTTGATTTTAAAGTAGTTAAACAGTTGGAAAATGTAGGTGGGGTTTTATGTTAGGCATTTATGTTAAAGTACCAATGTCAGAAAAAAAAGAATTTCATTTAAACTGACATACCAGCTATATTTTCCTTGAAGTAGAGGCTCTTCTTTTATTGCAACATGTTTACTCTACTGTATTCAGTCAACCTTTACCTGTTCATAACTTCACCTGTTCTGTTTTGTTCAATACAGCTTTACATAATATATAGTCTTGACCTGCCCCTAAAAACCCCGCAAATCAAAGCTGTAAGTACTTTTAAACAGACAATTTTATCCTTTGTATAAATAATACTGTATTTTGTTTACATTTCAGACAAGGTAAACATTATATGTAAATATTACATGTTTATGTTCTAATGTTACTGACCGAGTAAAAGCATATTGAAGAGATGGATTTACAAAACAATGTTTACTAGGATTTTAAATCAATGTTATAGTCCTTCAGCAGACAGATACTTTCAGTCTGTTTCAGTTCAGGTTGACAGTTTCCTGACTGTCAGTCAAGTTGGCTGAACTGCTGAATATTAAGTTAGGTTGAAAAAAGACACACATCCATCAAGTTCAACCTTCTAACTCTATTTTAACTTGCCTAATTGCTAGTTGATCCAGAGGAAGGCGAAAAACCCAATTTGAAGCCTCTCCAATTTGAAAAAATCCCTTCCAAATATTTAGGAGGAACCTCTGATCTTGTGTCAACTGGAAAGCCCTACTGGTAAATAAAGCATTAGAGAGATTATTATATGATCCCCTTATATATTTATACATAGTTATCATATCATCCCTAAAGCGCCTCTTCTCCAGCATGAACAACCCCAACTTAGCCAGTCTTTCCTCGTAGCTAAGATTTTCCATACCTTAGTTGTCCTTCTCTGTACCCTCTCTAATTCAATAGTGTCCTGTTTGAGCACTGAAGACAAAACTGCATATTCTAGATGGGGCCTTTATAATAATAACAGTGTAATATCGCTAGTATCTGACTACGTTTCCTTTAAAAGAGAGAGAGACATAATGTTTGGCCAAAGTTCTCAGCTGTTTATAAAAGTTCTTGGAACATACACCTTCTATGCACATTAGAAAAAAAATAAGTGTCACAGTGAGCAAATAGAGTGTTTTTGATGTCAGACACTTTCTACTGAACTCAGTAGAAGTTGACAGATCAGAGTGATCTTCTCTGGTATATGTCACTGAGAATGTGAATGTGATTTCAACAATTTAGTTTTGTAGCTGAAGAAGGGCTTTGCCCTGAAATGTTGTGCACTTCTTTTAGTAAAATGGCTTGATGGCTTGCAAGCCTTCCTTGCCTATGTAGGCCTGTGTTCTTCAATGCAATGAACCTGGACTTTGTGGGAACAACAAAAAATAAATTCTGTATTAACCAAGTTTGCTTACCCTTAAATTGTTGCAAATTTATAATTGATCCCACTGTGACTTATTTACTTTGCTTATATGTATAGTAAATTTTTTTTTTTTTTTTGGACAAGTTTTATACACTAATTTTTGTGGTGGCCAATTTTTGGGTCTTGATTACTCTCTACACTTCCCGCAGTGGAGCTCTTTTGTGATAGACAGGTATAAAATAGCTCTTCTCATCTCATTTTGCATAAGACTATACTTTAGTACTTTTGTTTTGGAAGGCTCCGATATACTTCACGAATATTTATCAAAATGCAAAACTTTGTCTTGGCAAATGAATGTGCGCTAGTGTACCTTCACCAGTGAAAATTCATCAGCTCGAAAGATCGAATTTTCTCCAGTGTTACTTTATTCCAAGCGAAACTTCATTAACAAACTTACACTTTGCAATTGAAATATGGCAGGTACATAAAGGTCATATGTATTTATTAGCGATGTTGGTGAAATTGCTGGAAGTGGCCATTTTATTATTAAAAATGTCCAAGAGATCCTATATTGGCCTAGACATGAGCCCACCCTTAAACATATGTGGCATGAGCTTCAAATGGTTAAAAAAGTGTAAATAACATATATTTAACTGTTACAACATAATTCCACATTAATATATGAAAAAAAATGCCAGCTATTTGTCTTTTTTATGACTTTTTTGAAGTAGAGGATATGATGTCACTGACATAGTAATGTTGAATATGTAGCTTCATCTTATCAATTCACCTGTCAGAACCAGGCAGAATAGACTTTGGCAAATGTGTACAAAAGTTTTTCTATCAAAATGAGAGATGAAGGAAAAAGTTGAAAAAGGAAAAAAAGTGGATTTGATCGTTATTATATATTAGTGTACTGTAGTAGTCTTTCTTGGCCTGGGTAAGTGGGAATGGATCGCTACTAAATGTAGAAAGGTTTAGGACTCTAGTGAAGACCAGATCAATAAAGTGACTGTCCTTATGGGTTGCTGTATTTGCCCATTGATGGAGATCAAAGAAGGAGGAGGTTCTCTGTTGCACCCTATGCATCTGCCTGATCTGCCTTCCCCTAGTTCCATCCCTCAATATAAGAAGGCGAACAGCATCAGAAAGATGATCAAAATGTCCAGTCAATATTTACCAATGTTTATGGTCTTATCCGGTGAATCTACCCTTCTATAGTTGCAAAGTTCTTTACAACATGAAAACATTTTCATCTCAACTGCAGAAAGAAATGTTTTTAGGTTTGCAACTTGATATATGTTCTAGGAACTGGTAGGTAGGAAACTGCTAACATCATAATCTAGATCTAGGGGACGGACAATGGAGGTGTTCCCTACGTACTACAACATGAGTGGTTTGGAGGGGAATTGTGGGGGAAAGGGGATGACAATTCATCCTGTCCAATAATTATACCATATCATGTCTCCTGTCTAATAATAACATATCATTTGTCTGTTCCATAATTGAAGAGTAGGATCTAACGAAAGAACGGGTACAGGCCAGGCCTGATTCCTCTAATTTGTTTAAATAATATTCTAAATACTGAATAAAAGACATTAAAAACAAAAATAATAAAAAGAAATATCCCTTTATAAAGAAAGGGAGCACCCAAGCATCCTTAAAGGGATCCTGTCATTGGAAAACATGTGTTTTTTCAAAACACATCAGTTAATAGTGCTACTCCAGCAGAATTCTGCACTGAAATCCATTTCTCAAAAGAGCAAACAGGTTTTTTTATATTCAATTTTGAAATCTGACATGGGGCTAGACATTTTGTCAATTTCCCAGCTGCCCCCAGTAATGTGACTTGTGCCTGCACTTTAGGAGAGAAATGCTTTCTGGCAGGCTGCTGTTTTTCCTTCTCAATGTAACTGAATGTGTCTCAGTGGGACATGGGTTTTTACTATTGAGTGTTGTTCTTAGATCTACCAGGCAGCTGTTATCTTGTGTTAGGGAGCTGTTATCTGGTTACCTTCCCATTGTTGTTTTGTTTGGCTGCTGGGGGGAAAAAGGGAGGGGTGATATCACTCCAACTTGCAGTACAGCGGTAAAGAGTGATTGAAGTTTATCAGAGCATAAGTCACATGACTTGGGGCAGCTGGGAAATTGACAATATGTCTAGCCCCATGTCAGATTTCAAAATTGAATATAAAAAAATCTGTTTGCTCTTTTGAGAAATGGATTTCAGTGCAGAATTCTGCTGGAGCAGCACTATTAACTGGTTAATTTGGGGAAAAAAAATTTCCCATGACAGTATCCCTTTAATAACATAGTCCTACTAACAAATATTCAGGATAAATTACTTTAACCAGATTTGCATTCAGATGTATTCTAAAACATTTTAATTAAAATGTATTTAACTTGGAATTGCGAAAATTCGATTTAGGAGTTATCTTTGTAAAAAGCTTGAGACATTATTAGTCACCTTCAAGTGTTATAGCTCTGACCATGATGTCTATATGCTTCTGTGCTTCCTTATATTCTGTATAAAGGATAGTGATGATGGCTGACCAGGGCTAGTGTTTACAATAGGCTTCTGTTAAGTTTTACCAATTAACCATGGAGTTCATTGGTCATGGAAAATACAGTATAGAGTTAGTATTTGAAAATGGTCAGACTTTTATTTGGGAGAGAGAAAATGAGGATATATAAACTTGAGGAGGGATGAGAGACAAGCAAATTGAATTGGACTAAGAAACAGGGTATTGTACATTAGGGGGTTATTTATTAAGCTCCGAATACCCGCAATCCGAAAAATTCTGATTTTTCAAACCTTGAAAAAAAAAAATTAAAATTTTTCGGGATTTATTAAAGTCTGATGGTATGAAAACTCAGAATCTGAAATCCTGGCATCTCAAAGCTCTTGGGGTCAATGGGGAAGGTCCCAGTGTCTGCGCTGCTGTCAGTACCGATATCCAGGGTTGGACTGGGGGGTCCGGGGCCCACCGGGACTGGTGTCCAGGGCCCCCCTCTGACCCCCGCTACCTACTTGTTAGGCGAATCCCTGCTCGGCGCCCAGGCGCCGCATCGCGCATGCGCAAACGGCGCGCATGTGCAAACAGAAACGGCGCTCGGCGCGCATGCGCAAACGGCGCTGCGATGTGCCGAAATTTTTTTTATTTTTTTTTAAAACTGTTTGGGAGAGGGGGACTGGCCCAGCGGGGGCCCACTAGGGTCGGGGCCCACCGGGTATTTTCCCAGTATCCCGCCGGGCCAGTCCGACACTGCCGATATCCGATCATTTCAGCCAAAAAGTCAGAAAAATTTGTGGTTTTTGTGGAAAAGTCTGAAAACGTTGGACTTTTCAGGCAAAAGAACAAAGTTTTCGGGTTTTTGGCCGAACCTATTTTTTTGAATGATCAGGAATTCGGAGTTGCTCGGATTTTTATCTTAGAAATACTAAGATAAATTTGTAGCTTGATAAATAACCCCCTTGCTGGTGACTTGGAATTGTAGAGGATGTGGCTAAGAGGAAACTGCTAAAGAGGGTGATTTAAATTTGGTATTTGGGAAAGGAGATATAGTAGAACCCCGATGTAAAATGTGGGAAAACTTAAAAGCAGGGGCTGAAAAATGTAAGTTTCACTGTAGAACATTAAGGGCCAGATTCAATTCAGTGAGAAAAAGTTATCTCATCATTTATCACGTGAAAAGTCATGGATGAGATTCAATTCAAGGAGAAAAAACTTTTCTCAAAATTCAGTTCCAGTTTTTCCCATATGAGTTTTCATGTGATAAACCATGAGATAAGTTTTTCTGAATTGAATTGCATCTTAAATTGAATATTATCCATGACTTTTAACATGATAAACCTTTTACTCATTGAATTTCATCTTAAAATGTGAGGACTGAGGTGTAGGGGGTGACTTAAATTGGGTATAAGGGTGGCCTATAATAAAGCACCCATATGTTGAAGGGAATTGATGTCAAAAAAGTCAAACCATAACAACCAATAAGATGTTTGCTTTTAAACAGGTGACCAGTAAATGCTACCTTCTGATTGGTTGCTATTGTTACTGCTCCTAGGCAAACTTAGTGCCTTTTATTACTTAACCCAACTTTTGTTTTACAACTGTAATGAAAAGCAATATTGAAAGACTATTCAGTATCACTAGAAAATGCATAAAACCTTTTACTGTTTGATGCCCTACATATGCAAACTGACATGGCCAGCACCATTCCCTGCAAAAAGCAGTTGATATTACAAAGTTGTCTCCTGAAACAGATAACATTTTATGACCAATCTGTTCTTTTCTTTTTTCAGAGAAACATTAAAGTCGTAGTCAAAAAGAATGTTGAACAATTGTACAAAAATAGACATGTTGCAGCTTCTGCCTCTGAAGTATCATAGCAATTACAAGTAGATGGCTACAGACTTTGGTGTTTTAGCAGTCAAACAACTGTAGCGGACATATATACTCTAATGAGGGAATGTAATATTCTGTAGGTCTCTAACGGAAAAATTGTTCCCAATGGAAATAAATATTGGCATTGTGAACAATTTTGCCTTGGCAAACATTTTTCAAATCCTTTGCCCCTTGCAACAGTAGGATAGCAACTGTGAATTTTATATTCTATACATTGTATGTAATAAAACGTATTATCCAAATAATCCCATTTCTATGTAATAGCTGCCTTATGTGCCTATGCAGCAGAGCAAAAGTTTGGCTTTTAGAGTTTACTGCTTATATGCATAGAACAGTCGTAAATTAACTCTTTTATAGTCAACAAGATACTGAGATACTGAGATTAATAGAATAATAGCAAGGTAATTTTGGTGAAGAGGAGCCAGTGGTCTGAAGTTAGTGATTGTAATCAATCACTTTGCATCCCTTCCAGTAATTACAATTCTCCTTCTCCTTTAACACAGGCTTTTCCATTTCATTTCGGGTTGGACTTGGGAATAAATTGCCCTTTTAATGTCACAAACAATTGACAAAAATAGGGAAAATTGAAAATGGAACATTGTATGTAGTCCATTGTATGTTGAGCTTTGTACCTGTGACTACAACTCCTGACTTACTTGGTCATTCCCTAACATTGGGTCTAATATTGGGTCCCCTACTAAGCATTCCATTTCACATTTCATAAAATGAAAAGCAAACACTGTACAGGTATGGGATCAGTTATACGGAATCCTGTTATCCAGAAAGCTCTGAATTATGGGAAGGCCATTTCCCATAGAAACCATTTTAAATAAATAATTACTATTTTAAATAATTAATACAGCGAAAAATCTGGGTTTTTATCGGATTTGACGGCCAAAAAGTCTGAATTTTTTCGTGAAATCAGAGGAATCGGCAGAAAATCCTGAAATATTCAGATTATCACAAGAAATCCAAAGCAGACCATAATATCTTCAAATTGCAAATAGGACCTCTGCCATTGACTTCTACGGGACCGTAACAGGTTGAAGGTGGAGTTTTTTCGGATTCTGACTTTTTGCAGCCTCAGGGTATAATAAATCTTGAAAAATCTGAGTCTTTTTTTTTCCACTAAAAATTCTGATTTTATAGTTCAGAGTTTTTTTCATTTGGACTATAAATAGCCCCTTTATTGGATGCAAATCAGCCCTATTGGGTTTACCTAATGTTAAAACTGTTTTCGAATAGACTTTAGGTATGGAGATCCAAATTATGTAAAAACCTCTTATCTGGAAAACCCCAGGTCCTTGATAACAGATCCCATACCTGTACATTTTTAGCAGTCATCAGGAAGACATTTGTTTTGTCATGTTATTGTTTCTTACTTGTTCTATATTTGCAAGAATGTACTTTCACCCTTTGCCATCATGCTGCTACATTCATTTCTTTTCTAAGCACAGCTATTTCTACAGCGCTGCTAAAGTAGAAATAATTATCGACTCTTTTCCTTTATACACCCTGGGCATGGTACTAAGGGCTGCCGAAAGCCTGCATAGTCAGATCAGTGCTGGAGAGAGGTGATTTGTATGGGGTTTATGAGGTTGCAAGGTGATTTTAACAGTATGCAGGTAAATCTGAAAATTTATTTATTTTCCAAAATAGGTTCCCACTCTAAAATCATTTTGCCGTTATGGAGATACGTCCTAGATGTGCCAGAGCTCAGCTATGAGGGAGAGATCATGTCACTTGTTATGTGCCGTTATGTTTGAAAAATTTAAGAAAATCTTCTGACCTTCTATTAATCTACAAAAAGGAACAGAATATACATTTGCTTATGTTTCCCCATTAAATGTGCCAACACACAGTGTTCTCATTCAAACCAGACAAAAAAATGTTTTCTTCTGTTGGAACAATGTGCTCCCTTATAAGGGTTTACCTAGCAGATAAATTATTTAAAGCTGGCACAGGCACCCTTTGGCACTCAAGAATATATGATCAACAGGGAAGACTTTTAAATGAGCTTATAACAGGTTGGATGTTTGCAATGAAAATAAGAATTTGGGTGTTTAAATTGAAAAGAACTTTTATTATATAAGGTGACCAGTCCCCTTTAAATACGCAGACGCATTTTGTGTCATCTCATCATTACCTTGAGCATTTGTCATTATATTGTCAATAAATTGTAATGTAAAGCCCCTAAAGCAATTGTAAGTCTCACAATGTTATAACAGAAGGCTTTCAGTAGCTGAACAAACAAGGGTGACAGAATGAAACATGAGGATAGAGGGATGGGGAACAACTGACCCATAAGGTTGTTGGAAAGACCTGCTAAATATGCGTATGCAGTGCTGACTGCTAATAATCCTGTATGCTTCAAATAGACCCTCTTTAATCTGGTCGGTCTTTAGGGAGCATTTCAAAGCTTGGAGGGAGGTGGAGATTGTGATTGAGGCAGGGAATTCCCAAGACAGGATGAAGCTCAAGAGAAATCTTTTTTATCAGGAAAGGGAGGTTATGAAAGTTAAAGACTGACAAAGGTCAAAAGCATTGCACAGGGAATGTGACAGATGGTATTTTTTAATTTTGTTTTATTACCTTTGGGAAATCTCTTCTCTCCTAAGCAGCAACATGCCCCAGACATTTTTTTGAGAAAAACATTTGCTGTGGGTAAAACAATTGGTTTGAGTAATTATGCAATTTTAATGTTTTACTTATGCCAACTGTCACTCTTATCAATGAAGGAGCATTTTCAAGCACTTTGTCTTCCATGGGAGGGGAGGTAACCAAACACCCCATGTGCCTTCACCCATAGGAAGCAGGTTATTTGCTAAATTGTACATTCACCCAAATACAACTTTTTCATAACAACAGATGTGATGAAATTCAAAGCAACTTTTCAACATGCATCAATATTTATTCATAATAAATACCACTCTGTGGTGCTGGAACACAGCAGCAGACATTAAGTGATAATGGTGAGATAAATAGATGTGTCTAGTGGCAGCATTTAAAAAAACTGGAATGGAGTGAAATAGTACGATGGAATGCCTGTCTGGACTAAGATGTAATAATCAAGGTAGGAATGGGGGAGCTGCTACCATGTGGCAAAGCGAGAATCATTACTCAGGGGAAAGCACCTTGCGCCTGGTAACTTTATAAGCCAGTATTCTGATTCTCTTCCAATGCTGACAGCTCATATGCCCCACAACCCAACCTGTGCAGAAGCTTCGAAAGGTAGGAGTAGAGGTAGGGTTGCCACTTTTTCAGAAAATGTTAATGGCCAGTGGTGGGGGTGAGAACAAAAGGGGCGGTCCGTGATGCAAAAGGGACGGGCCATTATCCAAAAGGGGGTGAAGCCACATCACACCATGAAGACGAAAAAAAGGTAAGGGCCAAGGGCTTTTTTTAAGGGTATTACAAATTTACAGGCAACTACATTGCCGGTAAATTTGTAATAGGCCCCGGCCTTGGCAAGGGTTTTAACAGCTAGGCCGGTAAAATACTGGCCGAGTGCCGGGCCGTATTAATATTAAGGCACCCGAGGGCCTGTGCCTATAAATTTATTTTTTGAAATTAAAAATAAAAATTGGCCAAAATCCAGTGAAAGTCACGCGCACGACATAGGGGGCGTATTTAGGTCCGATGCCTAGGGCAACTTTACATAGAGGCAGCCAAGGAAAGTCCAGCCTTAGAGCAGCCAGGGGAGCAGAATTGGTCATTTGGATCTGAGGTATATGCAAATAAAGGTTTCACCTTAACTGACACTTGACTGCCCAGTCATGATAGATTTATTAAATTACTGAGGATAAATCAAGAATATTATGCAGGAGAACTATGTTTTTTTATTAATGTTCACATTCTTCATTATTTCAATATACAGTAGCTATAAAGGAGATTCAGCCAACGTTTGCATATCTTTTGGAGAAATGTCCTGCTATGTTTTACCAAAGCCTCCCTTGGACAGACATAATATAAGTATTAAAGGGGACCTTTCACTATAAGCAATAATTCCAAACCCCTTCTATCATAGCATTTAGCAAAGGAAACTTAATCTACACTTTATAAATCATTTAAATATTTCAGTTTGGTAAATCACAATTGAAGCAAACAGGCAGACGCCATTTAGTGGACACTAAATGGCGTCTTTTAAACTGTTTTAAATGTTTTTTTAACACCCCAAAATCTTGTGTATGCGCCAAATGGGGTACTTAGTGCTTATACCCATGCACTGGCTACACAATTAAAGACAGTGAGGAGGGAGGACAAAAGTGAAAATGGCAGTAGAATCTACAAAGTGCAGAATGGAAAGTGAAAGTGATTGTCTGTTCTGCCTCTATTCCTTAGGCAGATGATTAGATTTATGATTAACAGCTCAGACTTTTAAATACATTTATAATACTTTAATAAAAAAAATAATTTGGGTATCATGTTTAATTTGCAAAAGATATACAGCTTTTTATGCGTGGGTGACAGATTCCCTATACGATGCTAGCTTTGCTGTTGAATGCACAGATATAGCATAGTGCAAGTTGCCCACGCATCCTTTTTGCTTGATATTTCCTTTGTTCCTGCCATACTATTTATTTCTTATCATTTTTTTTTTAGTCGTAAGTTGATAAAACAAAGAGCAGTTTTGACAGTTCCTGCTTGTATTTGGAGATGCAAGAGCCGCTCAAGGATTAAAGAATTTATGATAAATCACAAGCCCGAGTGTCAGACTCCTCTTCATAGATGCCCATATGATTGTAGCTGGGAGGCTGACAGTAAGTGTAAAGCCATGCATTAGCACCCAACTCATGGAGCCTCTATCCTTTACTGCCAATGGCTTGTCCTGCATTCTCTTTTACTTATATGAGACTTGTTCATCTTTTTTTTGATTCTCAGCTCTAATTCTTGTGGGATCAAGAGGATAAGTTGTTCTTCCCATCAAAACCCCAGTGAGATTTGTGTCTACTCATTATGATTCACCCAGATGCTCTTCGACTCCGCTCACTTCCATCTCTCTGTGGCATCACCGGTGAAAAGGCAAAACTGCTTACAGAAAACCTTATTTTCTTCAACTTAATTACAGGGAAAAGAAAGGGCAGTGAAATATAGTTGCACTGGAGAGGCAATCCCAATGCAGGAAATCTTGTTTCACTGAAACAGAAGCCAAATAATGATTATATTCGTACTTACTGTATCCTATAATTGTGCCATCAGCATTGCTGTCACTTTTGCAAAGATTTAGTTTACTCAAGGATTGTAAGTTTTACTGTGAGAAGTCCACATGAAGTTTTGTCTTTTGCAACACTTTTTTCCGTGTTATTCTAGAGAACAGTAAAACACACACCTAACTATGCTTACACATTTTTCAGTTAAACCAGTACATACAGATTACTCAAAATGAAGATCAGTTATGCTTCCATGATATCCATATTTCAGATCAGTTAAATAGATCAGTCATTTCTGATATTATTCCGGGCAATATGAGTATGTAATATAAGGAAGGAGAAAACATTTTTCTCAATGCAAGCCTGTGCTCAGTGGTTGTCTTACATCATATAATGAAAGATACAGGTAGAGGATCTATTATCCTTAATGCATAGGACCTGGTATTTCCTGTTCTGTCGGACTTTGGGTGCTGCACCCTGACCGCAAGTAACTTTGAAGATAATTCGGTGCACTGCAATGTCCCTTGACGTGACATGGGGGTTGAGGGGTATGTGCACCATGGGTATAGGCTGGCTGACTTCACAGCTGGGGTGGAGGGGCCCTGAAGTGGCAGCCCTAGTAGGCCCGGACACCCCAATTCAACACTGCATCTTTACATCATTTGGATCACCATACCTTAAGCTGATTATTTACTAACAATTAAATCTCTTTTTCCACAAATCTTTAAATTTGTGGTTTTTCTGTATTTCTACAAAAAAAAGTGTAAAAACCAGAAAAAAACTCTAATACAAAACTGCACCAAGTAAAAGCTTCTAAGGTCCCATAGAAGTCAATGGAAACTGCACTTATCCTATTGTACCATTTTTAATCAATGTGGACTTTTAGAGGTTTTCAGATTTTTTTTATCAATAATTATCCGGAAAACGTACACTTTTAGTAGTTTATAGTGCATTGTTCAGCCTTTATTGATCATTAGTACTTTTTATATTCAGATCTTTTCATACCGCTCATAGCATTCGTTGTTTTAGAGACAAAGGAAATTGTTTTTCAAAAAATGGAATGCTTTGCTTAAAATGGACTGTATGAGAAATGGCCTTCCCCTAATGCTGGATAATGGGTTGTCGGATAAGGGGTCCCATACCGGTATTTCTAATGAATAAACTGAGGAAATGTACATTTTAAAATATATATAAAATATAAAAGATATAAAAATAAGTTCTTAACAACTCAAAATTTGAGGGTGGAGTTAAGGCAGTAGAGTCATTTGATAAAGTGGGAAAAAAGTGAAAACAGAAGGTGCACAGCTCCATGTGTTTTGCACTTTGGCCCTCTGTTATTTGCTAACAAAAAATAGAAATGTGATGATTAAGTGCACCTATTACAGTATATTGCAGGGTGTTACTGGTTATCCAGCTCTGGTTCCATCATAGTCAGAGCAAACAATCAAAGCACTATGACTTATCTTTCTCATACCGTATAAAAACAGAATAACAAATACAGTTTTATCAATATTTATGCTAAAATGTCATACAAAAATGATTCCAATAAACTGCTTGTTATTTAAAAGTCCCACCAAATTAAAATTAGTGTTAACGCATATGTGTGTAATGTTGTCAACATTGTCAGCAATTTTACAACTTAATGTGAATTTTAGTAGCCGATTTTTTCAGTGCACAAAACAACAGTAATAGATGTATAGTCTGTATGCATTTTCTATAAATTGTATGATGGTTTTTACTAATGAATCAATTTATCTGATTTATCTTGGCCAGTTACTTAATAGAAATTATTTCCATTTTATATGAATTATTTAATTAATATTAAGGGGGTTAGTTATTAACGCGCAATTTTTTTTGTGGTGTCCATTTTGACAACGAAAACAAGAAAAAGTTGCGGTAAAAAAAGACGTGATTTTATTGTGATTTATTATGCCCCAAAGCTGTTCCAAGTCTGAATCTGAAAATAAACCTAAATACATCTAAAACCTTCCGAAATCATGTAAAAGTCAATGGAAGATGTCCCTTTAACCATTTGAAAATTTTTAACCCTAAATAAATGTTCAGAGTTTTCACCTTTTGAAAATGTTTTTTTCTGTGAAAACGCACATTTTATGTGGTTTTCAGCTGTCAAATGAAAAACTCAGGGTTTTCACGCGACAATCCAAAAAGGTTTTTTCCAGATACGATTATTTTGATTACTCTAGTTTGGTCGTATTTTTTTTATTTAAAAATCAGAAAAATTCAGATTTTGATAAATAACCCCCCAAATTTATATGTATTGTTCTGCCCCAATTAGAATCTGTAATGGACACTAGTCATCACATCTCCCCCATGTGGATTACTTTCATGGGCCGTACTGTTACTGTTAATTTGCTCCTAAAAAAACTTAATGTGCGGTAGTGGTTTATAATTTCTGTAAGCAGTATCAGCCCTGTATAATGTAGGGGTAGACGGGGGTGGGTCTAAATTAATTCCCTTTTTCCCTTCTTTACCTCAGCTACTTCAATTTTGACCCTCTTCTTCAAATGGGTCTTCTCCCATCTGAGTTGAATTACAACTTGAATACTGTATTAGACAACATAATAGTTGCTAATTGTTCCTTACTATGAAATGATGTACTTCCTCGGTACAATAAAAAACGAGACAAATATTTAGCACTACAGCAACAGTTGCAATAACACTTAGTATCACCCAACTGTCCAGTGATCTCAAAGTGAATTTACACTATCCTGATCCCTACCACAATGGAGTCCCTACTCACCTGGAGAATAATAACCCCTCTTCTCCTTGGTGGAGCACAGAACTGTTTTTGCTCACTAGCCCTGAATAAACACTGTTTGTAAGGACACATTTTGTAGGTTCTTAAAGGAGTACTAAACCCTAACAACAAATATGGGTAAAAATGCCATATTTTATATACTAAACTTACTCTACCAACCTAAGGTTTCAGAATCTCTATAACAGTATTGATCCAGGCCTTCAGATATGTGCTATGGGGTTCACCATCTTGAATTTTGTTAGTATCAGTGAAACTGCACATGGTCAGTGTGTTCTAAGCAGCTGTTGAGAATCTAAGCTTAGGGGTTGTCACAAGTCATCAAGCAGAAAATTAGGTTTGTCTGTAATAGAAGCTGATGGTACACAGCTGATAATTAAAATTCTGATGCAGATTGCACTTGTTTCAGGCCTGCAATGTAATGACAATCTGACTTAATTACTAATCAGCCTTGCATCATGACATTTATATTCTATATATACAGAATATTGTGTCAGCCTATAAACTCAGGTAAGTGACAGCAACACAGAGCATGGGCAGTAAATTAGCAGAAAAGAAGATGGGGAGCTACTGGTGCATTTTTGGAGACACAGATCTTCCCTGCTTAAAGGGCTGTGGTTGCTTTGGGCTGGTACCGAGTCTCTAAACATAATTGGCAGCATTTATATCCTACCTCTTTGTTAAGCTTTACTTCTTGTGTATTATAAGGACATAAGAAATCAATGAGGAGTTTTATGACTGTATTATATGTTAACAGAACCCTGAGACAAATAATGTTCTTGTAATGTAGAAGAGTAGAATACTACTGTACTGTACTGTAGTTACAAGTATGCGATCCATTATACTGAATGCTTAGGACCTGGCGTTTTCCGGATAAGGGTTCTTTACATAAATTGGGTCACCATATCCTACTTAACCTTTTATACATTAAATAAACAATATTAATATATTTTTTATTTTGCTTACAGATATGATTTCTAACAAGCTGGAGTGCTTAGGCATTTAGAAGCAAAAACTATTTTTGATGGTAAGTTCTTTTGTTACCCATTTGAGTGAAACTGGATATATTGTAGTAATTGAAGTTTTGTTTCCTCTACTGTACGTATACATATATAATAACTCCATATATTTATGGAAAAACCAATTGCAAGTGCCCTCGTTTTCTGTTTATTGCAAAAACTGTGCTGAATTATTTATGCGGCTGAGCCAATACAGTACCCAGCACTTTTAGGTGGAATGTTACGAGCGTTGCTGACCAAACAGACAAGCAGGCCAGTTTGAAACTTCCCAAACTCCCTGTGGTTTCACTTCTTCTGTAGCACAGGCTGTTAGCTGTTAAAGATGATGTAAAGGCAAAAAAATGAAATCCAAGTTTTGCTTTCTTTAATGAAAAAGAAATCTATCTCCAATATACTTTAATTAAAAAATGTCTACTGTTTTTAAAAGAAACCTGACTGTATGCAGTGAAATTCCCCCTTCGCTTTACTTGCTCTGACTGCTGCAAATAGGAAACTTTAGACTGTCCCTAACTGCTCCGCAGGGAAACAATTATACTTTCAAACGGCAGGGGGACACCTTGCTTCCCATAACTCAAGCAGCTTTGTTTGTTTCCCTGTAGAGCAGCCAGCGACTGTGTAGAGATTTGTATCTGAAGACCCAGTGCAGTCTGCATATTCTGATTATTAATCAGTCTTGCTGTATCAGCTTCTATGGCAGATATTATTTGACTTGTGCTGTTTTGATAATTTCTAACGATCCCTAAGCTTAAACTGAAGCCCAGACCACACTAAGCATGTGCGTAGTCTTGGTCTTGCAAAGATGTTTAACAAAGTTACAAGATGACAGCCCCCTGCGGCCAACTTTGAAAACATAAATCATTTGTCTTATTAGGCTGCTGGTGCAGTAAGTTCATTTTTATGTTTAGTATACAAAATACAGCATTTCTAGCATTATTATATTTTAGACCTTAGTTCCCCTTTAATATCTCCTTATGGTTTCACCATATAACCAAGCCATTTATTTGGTACATCTCAAAAGAATAGTTTGGTGTATTTGTTTTGTGCCATTCTCTGGAAGCAACACTGGCTCCTTTTCTGATGTAGTCTACCCCTTCTCTCAACCTGTACATGGAGGACCAAGCCAATATTTCTCCTGTGGACGCCTGCCTTTTCCATGCCCAGTCAAGTCACTTAAGATAAATAAATGGCCAGATTAATATTGACTAACTAACCTGGTAAATGATATGAATAATACTGGTTTCCTACAGCCAGTAAGGTTGAAGCTCTAAATTGTTTTTGTTTCTTTAAATTTGTCACAGAGTTTCTACATATGAACCCTCACCTACCTGGTTATTGCAGTGGGTGAAATATGAAACATACAAAAATCTTCCACTAGGCATGGCCATATTTACATATACAGTGAAACCTCAATTTTAAGTACCCTGATTTTATGTTTTACCGCATTATACATTTTTTATTAGTGGTCCCACCAATTTAAAATGCATTTCAATGGGTGCATTTCCCTGATTTTAACTAATGTTTTCCCAGATTTTACATCAACATTTTGCCCTGATGTATCCAAAAACTGTTTTTTTTTTCACTCTATGAATGTTATTATTTGTGAAATAAAGAGGTTTAAAATACTAACCAGATGTATATTTTGCCATGGTCCTGCCGGTAAATGGTCAATTCCAATGAGTCTGTCGCTTATACAGTCCTGCACCAATCACTTATTGATTTACATTGTGTATGTGACTGACAGAGAGTCTTGCACATGCCCCCCCATAGTGTAACATTAACGCTGCAATGTTTAACCTTGTTATTAACACAGTAAATATTGTATCTCAAAGTAAAACTGACTCCTGTGCTTATATCCTTTCAGTACTTGAAGAAAAAGTTTAACACATTTCCCTGATTTTACATTTTCCTTGATTTATATAATTTTTTCCTGGTCCCCTGAAAAACTCAAAACTGGAGTTTTTATTATTTCATAAAATCCTGTGCATCAAACTTTTTAGAATCATGCACGGGATTTTAAAAAATAATAGATTATTTATGCACATATTTATTATCGTGTTAACACTTAACATGTTAATGACACTAGTCACTTTGGTATGTACACAACAGTCACAAGATGGTAATGATGTCACTTCCTTTTGATGGGTATTTATGGGGATTTGGAATATGAGCATGATTGCCATGAGGAAGGTCCCTGCGTGGACCGAAACGTCACGTCGGCTATTCATGCGAATGTGAATACACCTTAATTTTGATGCACAAATATCCCGGTGTTGCTGGTCTTTTTTTGGATAAAATCCCAATGTAAAAAACTCAACCCAATACAATCGTGAAAACGAAGTGCATTTTTCTATTTGATAGGCTTAAAAACCTGAATACCTCCAATTTTTAGAGTTATCTTTTAAAACTTTAATTTTTGAGTATGCAGATTCAAAAACTCAAATTAAAACATGAAAACTCTAATTAAAAATATGGCTTAAATTTAAATTTAAATTGTGGCAAAAATTCTAATTCCAACCTTGATAAATCACCCCCATAATCAGAATGCTCACATTAAATAAATTATGTTAGACTTATTTATGAATTGTAAATGCATATATTCCCTTTATGAGTAAAATTTTACTTCTATATACGAATCCATATAAACAATCCCCCCTGACCAAGCACTCACCTTAAATACATTCTGTAGAAAAAAGAAATTCATACTCCCTTTTATGTGGGCCAAAATTTGCTCCAGAAACTCTTCGCTTATAACAAAGTTATAGATATATAAAAATGGTCATGGCAGGAGTCTCACAGACCATCAAACCAAACACTCTCATTTCATTCATTATGTATGACTTTACCTACACATGTACAGAAGTGTCATAAAAGCTCAGACTAAGTGCTCACCTTAAATAACTGATGTATAACTTTATTGAGGTATGTGACTCCCAGTCCAACAAACTGGGCACTCACGTTAAATATTTGTTAGTTTTCAATGTAAAAATATTACATAAAGTCACAAGAAACCCTAAGAACATGCATTTCTTGGAAATTGAAGACATCATAATGAATGAAGAACTGGCTGCCAAGTGCTTCTGCTCAAAATGAGCAAAACAATATTTATTCCAATAAAAAATGCTGTTTTTATGAAATTTTCAGAAAATTATAGCTTGATAGAAATTGCTTTTCATAATGAGCATCATATATTTATGGTTTGCTACAATTAGCAGCACAGAGATCAGCTGCAGTCAGGCATCACTGGTTTCAATTATTGATTTCCAGAGCAATTCCATGTTAAGGAAGCAGAGCTTTTCAATATACAAATCAATGTATTACTCAAACCTAAATTCATAGTGGATATATATAGTGAATAACTTCCTCCTATTGTAAAATATAAGGATATTATAAGTCATAAGAGGAGTTCCATGACCATATAAAAGCACAAGACTATTGCACTTGCCAGAGGTGCAGCTTATAAGATAATAGCCTTGAGTTCTTATCTTCCTACAGACTATAATGCAAGTAGTGATGAGAGGGCATCACCTGATTGTACTGTTCTTATTAGCCCCATCCTTAAGCTGGCCATAGATGTTAAGATCTTTAAAAGATCCGATCATCATCGTGAGACCACGATTATCTCAGAACGATCGTACAAATTGTCCATCAACTAAACTGCTTCTCCCTGCAAACATAGATAGATTGCACTGGGAACGACAAAGATTTTTTAACCTGGCCGATCAATTTCCTGACAGATGTCGGCCGAAAAATCGTAAGATGTTCGATCGTTCGAATCCCACTGACCGCACGATAATTTCGAAGGATTGGTCGGACTTCGCTAAAATCGGTCGTTCGGCAAGAGAAATCTTTGTGTCTATGGGGACCTTAACAGCTATTCCTGAACCCAGAACAGAGTTCCATTATGGCATGGAACATCTGTTCAGTTGTGTATAGATTACTATAATAACTTCAGAAATTAAAAAAAAAAATTAGCTGAGGATGTTTAATGATAAGGGTGCGTAATCTCAATTATTCCTGTAGGCAATTATCATTTTAGTATTGTGATTGCTTAATTACTAACTGAAATTAACATTATGCCTGTGGTTTTTTTTTGACAGTAGTCATTCTTGTTTGAATTAATCAGTCAAACCAACCATGAATATTACCAGGCTTGAGTAAAAGGATGATTAGTTCAGTTTTTCGTAGCCTGAGCTTGAGCTGGTGGTTCATCCATTTGGAGATTGCTAGGAGGCAATGAGATTTTTGAGCCTCAGTTTCAGCTGTTAATGAAGAGGTTGAAAAAAATATATTTGGGTATCATCAACATGATGATGATATCAAAGGCTAAATAAGTGAATGAGATGTCCCAAAGATAGTGTGTACAGGGTGAACAACAATGGGCCTAGTACAGAGCCTTGCAACACTCCCACATTAAGTGGAACTGGAGATGAGGTTTTTTTTGTAGTTACAGAATACTGCATCACCCAGAATACCATACAGCAAATGACTAAGTAGGTCTATAATCAGTTCCTTGCAGGTTTTTGATGTACATCAGTACAGGACAGGTCATTTTGTGCAAAATGATCTGACATCACTTTGCTTATCTGTCTGTGTGAAGTGAGAATGTGCAGGACATTTGTGCTATAACAGAAAGCAAATTCAGCTTATGAGCTTCTCATTACAGATTGTATCTTAAAGTCACAATATACTGTAACTTTCTGCTTGCACTGTATTTTCATTAAAAGTCACGTTCCGACACGCTTTTATAGTAGTGTGATTAATGTTCAGCTATAAAGTGTTTAATACAATATACTTGAAATTGTAGTACAATATGTTCTTTAAATAATAAACATTTATTATAATAAATATACTGGTGACATTTGTGTCCTTCAGGCTCCCCATCATTGCAATAATTTGCAATACACTGTTAACTACAGCATTTGGCTCAGTTCTGTGTTGCAAAGCATCAAGTCAAGATAAAGTCTCCTCTTCTCTGTGCTTTATTCTGGCACTTGTATTTTGACTTTCATATTACTCATTATCTTGAATAGTGATACGATTATTGAGCTGAGCATCTGTCCAATTAATGTGCATTACCCATAGGATTTAAAATAAAGATAGCGAGATAGAGTAGCTATTTGCATGTACATGTTTATTTCCAGCCAAGAAGTAAGTTACTTAGTATAATTACAGGAATGTATTTTTCCCACTGTAATACGTGTTTTGATTAAACAATCTCTGTATATTCCTAATTATGTTAAAACTGCTGATGACTCTCCCTTTGGACCCAGAGTGAAATGGGGAGTTTTTTTGCTTCGCACATCTAAATCACAAGCTTTAAATACATACTAATAAAACAAAGCCTAAATAAATAGAGGGACTGTGTAAAGCTCTGCAAATTGCTTTTTCTGAATTCTTATAGTGTAACTTCAAATCGTTTTACAATTGTTATCAACCGAAAAGAAACAGCCTAAAAGTTCAGCCCTGATTTTGAGATTAAAATTGTCTCAGGCAATATGATACTTCCAAGCTTCTATTTGCCATATGCTGTATAGGTAAACAATAGTTCTTTTTATTGCGCTTTGCTGCAGCTTATTCCTTGATATGTCTCTGGTAACCCTAGAATAGATAACCTAGTGATACTGAACAGCATTTGTATGCCTTCCTGCTGAAATCACAAATACATATTTGCAAACCAAGGTCAAAAGAAAATGACATGTTATCATCATATACACAGAATCACCATGCTCATAATTGTGCCACAAAGTTTGACACAGAGAATTGTGCCACCAACCCTAGGACCCAGAAATTTCGGTCAAAACCATCAACCACTGAGACTACATTAAGACCTAGTCATTAGTCACTGCCGCTCAACTGTGAAGCTGCATTCTATGTCATTTAGGGCCTTATTTATCACAGTCCGAATTTATCTAACTTCTTTGATGAAAACTTTTTTAGTGAAAAAAGTCAGACCAAATTAGAATCCCCGATTGGACCTTATTTATTATTAAAAAAAACATGATTTTATTGGATTGGGGACAAATATGAAGTTGGAGTTTTTTTCCTGAATCGCTAGATTTTTTACTGGCTTTTTCCCGAAAAGCCTAAACTTTTCCGATTTTTGTCTGAAATAGTCAGATATTCGGGCTAATTCAAGCACAGACCACAGAAAATTCCAAATAGGATATGGGCCTCTTTTGGCTTACCGTATATACAACCTCTGTAGGTCTGAGATGCTGGATTTTTGGATTCTGACCTTTTCCATTAGAATAATAATCTTGAAAAATTTGAGTGTTTTTTTCCACTTAAAATTTGGATTGTATAGTTAAAAAACTAGAATTTTTCGAGTTTTTGGCATTCGAACTTTAATAAATAAGCCCCTTAGTATTTAACTGAAAAAAGCCTCCTTGATGCATAGGAGCACAAAAAATTGATTATAACAGACAAGAGAAAGTTGTGTTCACCACTAATTTTTAAAACCATTAGGTGGGGGTGCAATGAGGCTGTGACCACAAAATACATATAGACAAATACAAGAGTCCTCTGCACTCATCCCATTATCAATATATTTAAGACAGAGACATTTTGTGCATACAGCTACTAAAAATGCCTTACCCTTTAAACAAAACAGGGACAAACAATCCCTGTTTTGTTTAAAGGGTCAGGCATTTTTTAGTAGCTGTATGCACAAAATGTCTCAATGTCTTAAATAAATTGATAATGGGTTGATTGCAGAGGACCTCTTGTATTTGTCGACAAAAAATAGATTACTTAACTTACTTAAGAATAGGATTAAGATGCGTGACGCTTGAAAAATTGTACTCTGTATTGGACTAGATAACCCATTTATATAAATTAGAAGTACTAGGCTTCTGCAGAGCTTTACACAACATATTGTACAGATTCTACAGGCTTGCGTATGGGTGTAATGCATCTGATCCACCAGCAGCAGGCAGGCTAAGTGCAGAAGAGATCACAGATAGGATACAGAAGTGAGTTATATATCTGCACTCAATCTGATTGTGGGTGTGACTTTGATCATCTACAACGTGTCTTGTAACAAGCCTCAAGGCTGAGTCCTAATCACCTTTATATCAAGTAAATATTGCAAGTGATATACAGTATGAAGGGTTCTGGGCGCTTTTTGTGGAACATAAGATATCATAGACAAAAGCTGCTAATATTTCTAATTCTGTTTGTTGAACTGTTTGTTCTTGATGTATTGGTTTGATTTTGTGCAGTGCTTTCTAAATGAAATATAAAATCTGACCATGTAGAAACTTTTCCAGACAGTTATATTATTATTGTTATAAAATTAAATAATTAAATTATTTAATAATTTCAGCCATATGAAAATAATGCTGCTCCGTATTTGAGAGAGACAGGCATTAGCTTGGGTTTGCATTTACAGCCATCTAGAGTGCTCCAACTAAAGTTTTACAGCTGCTATAATGGAGTGTGCAAGCAGAGAGCAGGCTGCTATGTGTCAGCACAGTCTTTACTCGCTTCCTGAGCTTGCACTGGGATTCAAAATTGGCCCTGGCATTTCAAGTACACAGAGGCTAGGGTTGCCTCTTGTCTGGTTTCCCTCCCAGACAGCCTGTTTTTTTACCTTTCCTAATTTGGAAATCCGGACAGGACATTGAAGTTAATGGCATGGCATCTGCCAAATGTCATAACCCCACCCTCTGACACAAAAGACCAGCCCCAAATCATCACCCAGTCTGCCCCTTAAGTCACCCCCCCCCGACTTTATTCATCTTGCCCCTGCTTGGAGTTCCCTACAAGAAAAGTTGGCAACCCTAACAGACACCCAAACAGCCTCCCCTACTAGCCCACCTAATAGTGACTATCTATGGCATCTTACCGCAGCATTCCACATTCTGCTAGTCCAGACCACTCTCATTCCATTCCTGGATGCATAGCCTACACCAGGGGTCCCCAACCTTTTTCAACCATGAGCAACATTCAGATGTAAAAAAGAGCTGGGGAGCAACACAAGCATGAAACAAGTTCCTGCCAAATAAGGGCTGTGATTGGCTATTTGGTAGCACCTATGTGGACTGGCGGCCTACAGGAGGCAACATCCAAGGGGTTGGGGCAGGGCCGAATTTACATAGTAGTTGCTACGTCTGCATCAAGGCAAAACATCTACAGTATTTGTTTTCTAGAGTTGCCTATATCCCTTTAAAAATATTCCAGTGGCTTATATGTACACCACATTTTACAAGATTGACTGTGAGTAGATGAACTGTCAGTCTGGGTTTTGGAAATCCATAATCATTGGTGTCATGTCTGGGAAAAGTGGCAGTTCAGTAACTGAATTGCTTTAGTTTTATCTGAGCAGAGACAAGGTGTTGCCTAATACACGGCATAGCTGCCAGCCAGTAAACTGCTTTATCACATGAACTTACTATAAATTCAGGCATGTTTCACTATTCCTACCATACATGATATGCTCTATGGGTGTGATAATTACATTTCTATTTTCTGCACCCTCCTTTAAGAACTGTTGCTCTGTGACATGAGGCATAGGGCTGTAACAGTAAAGATAGTGGACCCAGCAGGCAGCTAAGGCAGAGTAACCAGATTGTACTGAATTAACAATAACAGGGATCTCCCCCAAAAACTATGCCTTGCATACCAAAGAAAAATGTAATTCTAAGCAACCTTACGTTACAACAATAGAGACAGTAAACCCAACAGTCAGCTGAGAAGCACTGAATAACCTTGTCGGTATGTATGTCTTTTACATTAAAGTGGGCCTCCCCCCAAAAATGTCTTTTTCATGCTAAATGAAAGTATAAGTCTAAGCAACATTACATTATGCATCCATTTTAAGAACTTTTTTTTTTTAAATTAGTAACTGCAGTATTCTTAAAATAGTATGTTTTGTTAATTGTATTGTGTTCTATGCAATTAGTCTTGTTTATGACTCTTGAAGCAATGTAGTAGTAGCCAGGATCTGTTATTCAACTGGATTCTGATCCTGTATAAGGACTCAGAACCCATAGTAAAGGTAATATAAACAACCAGACAGATTCTGCTTTTATTTCCCTTCACAATTAACTTTAAAACCACAAAACATTTGCCATTAATGTATATTGGAAAGTTGATTGAATTACATTTTTTTCATCACATTTACAATAAAAAAAAATATTTTAAAAAAAAAGTAAAGATTCCCTGTAAATGCTATCAGCTCTGCTCAGCAGCTTCAATTTTTTATAAGTGTCTCTAATGTCACCTTGTTGGAATGTGGAGGCTATTTTTTACTTAGGTGGGAACCCTCCTATATGGAAAAATGAGACACATTTATGTAATTGTACTCATTTACTAATAATTTTGTATTGAATTTTACAAATATCTGTCAGCAGAATTATATTTATGCCTTAACCTTTTGTGTTGCAATATGATTGTTATTGCTGAAACCCCAGTATAAATCTATTGGAAAATATAACGATCTAAGATTCAGCAGGGAGCTGTAAAAGAGGACAGGAAGGTAAATGCATTGATAAGAACAGAATATGTTATTCAATGGTGAAATGACTGATAAATATTAATAGAACGGATGTTCACCCTGTGGTATCTAGCTGTTAAATTAAAACTTACAGCATTTGCCCTACAAACTGTTGTAGGTCCCTGAGAGGATGTCATTGGTATAAGTACATGTGAGCAAGCGGCTTCATTTAAGCAGGGCTCTGTTGTGCCCATAGAATCTGCCAAATCTTTTTTAAAAGAAAATATTAAATCAGTTCAATGGTTTGTTTTTTTACATTTCACTCACACAATATAACTGAATGTCAGCAATGGACACATTCATGATGTATAATACCATATAAGACTATGTGCAGGTTTGGTATGTTTGCTGTTATTTGCAGGAATGTAGATCTGTGCCAGACAAACTGGGAATTCCAGGGGCAGGTTTTGGAAGTTATTGCAGGTATGGATGTGTTATCCTCTGTAGGCCAAAAGCAATATCAGTGCCTGTAAAAAATAGAGCTCATTAAAAAAAAAAATCTAATTTTCTTATGATTGTGTTCTTAAACTGAAGAAGGCTCTGTGTAACTGAGTTGTTTGCTAAATTCAGCAGGTCAGTTAGATGTTATTTAGGGACAGATTTACTAATGTTCGAATGGTAAAATGGTAAAAGTTGAGTTTTTTTCTTTCTTTCTTTCGAATTAAATTTGAGTTTTTTGGATGGGGACTATTCGATCGAATTTTACGTTCACATTTTTTCATGAAAAACATACCATACAAATTGTGAATAAAATCTAATTTATTAGAGTTTTTAAAAAGTCCCATTATTCAACCTTTGATAAATAACCCCCTTTATGAACAGTAGGGGAATGTCATGTGTGGGGGTTTCTCCATTTGGCACAAAGGTGTTTTTAATAGTGATGGGCGAATTTGCGCGTTTCGCCGCCAGTGAAAAAATTCACGAAACGCTCGCGAAAATTCACTGGCGAAAACGGACGCTGGAGTCAAAAACGGACGCTGGCATCAGAAACGGACACCGGCATCAAAAACAAATTTTTCGTAGACTAAACAGTTTGCTTCTTAATGGCAGAAGTCAAAAGATCGGTGGCTACATCCTTGGAGGGCAGTGGGCCCAGGGCAAATATCTTGGCCCCCTGAAACCACCTTAAGAAATGTGAGGCAGCAGTTCTACCCTCAAGCTAGTGAACTTAAATACAATAAGGCAAGGAATAAATGAAACAACCATAAGAACTTCTCATTTTGTGCTCGTAAAAAAATAAGCAAAACCTCACAACCCACCTCTACATGGGACACGGCAAGATAAAAACATCTTCACTAAAGGTACCAACCTTTTATTTAAAAAAAAATCCAATAAGGGTGTGTGTTCCAATGGAAAATGAAAAGAAATTTATTATGTTATAGAGTTCAAGCTGATTAAAACCAGGGGAACTTGCAGCAATAATAGCATCCAATTGAAAGGCAATTCACTTTGATGGCTTTATATTGGTTTGATAAACAAGGCAAAACACGCAAGCAACTGAACACATTATTACAGTATCTTGGGGCATAAGGTTCACTAAGAATAAGAGTAAGACTATGCTTGAGTTTCTGTGCCTTATATTACTGTTGTGGTTCTTTGGTAATTACATGCTCATAGTAATTTTCCTTTGCATTATGATTCATGTTTTATCAGGTGCATTTTTTTTTGCTCAATTTATTTTGTTACTGAAGACTCTGGTCAAGAGGTTTACTGACACAATGTGAAGATAATTATTATATTTTGTATTATTATAAATATATATATATATACATAAATACAAACACTCATTGAATATCATAAACTGACATGTAGTCTATTAGAAGACTCTGCAGATACAGACAGAGAGATGGTTACCATGGAATACTTGCTGCAAAACCAACTGGAGTATTTAGAAACAGTGCACTTGTACTGATTGATTGAAACACATAAAACAAATAAATATTGTATTTTAATCATAGGGTAGATGATTGTGCTAAGACTATAAAATGAAAATGTCTATTATTCACCAAATTTCACACAACATGCTGCCCGACTTCATTGCTTTTGCCCCCTGGTCTATCCCATTCTAAATGCTGAAGCCAGAATGTTTCTTACACATCACTATTCCTTTTATCCAGTGGCGCTTCGCCAATGAGGCGACTTGAGACCGTCGTCTCAGGCAGCAGTGCCCCACTAGGTACCAGGGGCGGCAAAAATGCCGCTCCTGGTACTTTAAGAGCAAACTGGAAATTCAGCTCTTCTATTGCAGAGAGCGCAGTTAGGCTCTCTGCGCTAGTGCACTGGCCCTCTCTGCTGCCCTGGTGGACCCCCCCGGACCCCCTCAGGCGCAAAAAGGTAAGCGCACGGGGGAGGGGCAGGTGGGCCAGGATCGCCCGTGCTTTTATCAGGATTTCATACAATCACACAATCAATCATGTCTCATATTCCTGTATATAAGGGGCAGATTTACTAAAGGAAGTGGCTAACACTAGAGACTTTTCGACAACGTTGCTCAGGCACCAATTCGCTAGCTAAACAGACTGGTGCTAGCAGTCCTTCAAACTCTATCGCCAGGCGAGCGACGCTACTCCACAAATTCACTAAAATGCGGATTTTACTGAACGTTACCTCTTTCGCCAGAGTTGCCTTCACCACCTCAGACCAGGCAAAGTGCATTCAAGTAGCTAGATCTTCCTCAATCATCTGTCACTTACATTATATTTTGTGATCGGAAAATGCATCAAAGTCCAAAAAACACTGGCGTCTTTTCATTTTTTCAGAGTGAAAATTCTCCAGCGTTCGGTGCCTAGGTTGAAACTCCACATGTTAGTGAATTTGCGTTGTCTGGGTGAATTTTTACCTGCAAAGTGTTGCGATGGGTGCGAAGCAGATGCCGGCGAATTTTCGCCGGGTAGTAAATCTGCCCCTTTAGTGCCTTTTCATATTTCTCGGATTGCTCTCAGAACATACCCTCATTCCATTTATTTCCCTTATGTCTTGTAGAAAGTGATAAATTATTGTACATAGACATTGATGTCTGTATTTTGCTTCTGTATTGCAAATGTTTTTCAGTTTTGTTACTAGTCATCTGTCAGTGAACTAAGCTTAGCAACATGGCTTTAATAGAGGAAATGGGAAACATGTTATTAGAATATTAGCAGGATGAGCAACACTTGTTATTACTTTATTAACTTGAACAAAACTGCACATTGCATGTGATTAATATTTACTTTATTATGCTTTATACAATTGGTATATGTTAATGTCTCTTACATTTTGAACAAAAACAAAAGAAAGACAGCGGGGGTCGGGGGCTTCTGCTGCAGGTCTTGGATGAGCTCTGTACTTGTAGCTGTAGTGCTGTATTCATGGGGGAAGCCACAAGTCTCTGTGCTCCAGAACAGACTTCAAGACCTTTCCATATTCACATTTTGCTTTCAATCATGGATCCAATGCATTCATTATGGCCTTTCAGTTTCAAACGTAAGCAGTCACTTACAGAAACAGAATTTGCAGGCAGGGAATATAAAGTTGCTCCATCTTGGTTTTTAAATCCCCAAGATGACACTGCATATTACATTTCCTAAGTACTGTAGAAGTGCCATCCAGAGGACCACATTTTCCTTATGGTTTGTTTCTGTTTTCCACGCTTCAACCATGTCTTACTAGTTTAACATCTGTGCAGCCAAGGCAAACTATTAGACAATGGAACTCAAAGATACAGAATAATTAGGCATAATTTTGAGACCAGTATATGTAGTACTATTCTGTCTACCTAAATCTTTTATTAATTTTATAGGGAAAGTTTGTCTCCCAAGCGAGATTGCTCCCTGACCTTAACATACAAGGTGCCCTTACTACTGTTAGTAAGGCAAAGGACCAAGAAAACTGGGACCCAGAAAGGGTAGCAAAATGTGTAGCAAAACAGTTTAGGCCATTATGGCAAGGCAACGATGTACTGTCTGCCTCACAGAGGGTTTAATCCAGCACCGTGAAGCAAACAGAAACCAGGAACATCATTCCTCCCAAAATTACCCATTAAAAACCCAGACATTTGGCCAACTATGGTCTCTAGTTTCTGTATTAGTTTGCTGGTTACAGCAAGACAGTCGTAAGGCATCATTTAAGCCAGATAAGACTGTTCATGCAGGGGTGTAACTTTAGTGGCCTGAACCTCCACCCATAAAGATTTTATCAGACCCACTCTCAAAATGGCAGATGACCCACTATTTTGCATCATCATATAATGAAGCCAGTCCAAAATGGTCAAGGCAGGCAGCACACAAATGAGCCTAGTCAGCAACAATTCAGTAGAACAATTCCAAAATACTGCTAAGTCTATAACCAAGCACTGATGAAAGTATCCAGTGTCCTTGAAAAGGCCATGAATTGGTGCCAGTAGACAGTATTGGTTCAGCATCACTAAGCCATGTGCATAAGCAGCCACACAGACATGTAACATAGTTTGGGTTATCAGGCTTAACCCCTCCAAATTAATCCCAATGTAAAAATATACACATACATAGAAAGACCTACAGCATCTATACATTCACATATTTAAATTGTATATAATAATTCATAGTGCTAGATGTAAAAGTAGGAGGAGGTGAAGCAGGGTTTGCTGGATGCAAAGAGGACTGCGGGTAGTGTGGAATGGGGATTACTGCTGGGGGGGGGCATTGTTCCTTACCAGGCCTGCTCTGAGTGAGATCTGCTTGCAAATATCTAGTCTACAGATCTGGAAATGTAATCTCATACTGCTAGTTTAAATGTAATTGTTAAATGTAATTGTTTGGATTCCCAAATCTAACTAGAGTGTAATTTTTACAGGCAGAAGTAATTGTATATATAAAGAATGATATTAATATACTGTACTACAAGCTGGATTGACTAGGGATTTGGTGACAGGAGGACAGAGCTGATTTAATACATAAACAAAAATGCTGAACATGTAAGAAGCACGCATATGTGAGCCATGCCAAGACAGAGCGCAATGGGACAGAAATGCCAAGAGTTGGCATTATTCCACCCAGACAGATTTGTTGTATTTCCTGGGCAGGAATTATATTGTGATAGTCTTACAAAGCAGTTAACATGGTTAGATTTGACAATTGCTCATCTAAACACTGAACACTGGAATAATTTGGCTTCCTGGTCTTAACATTCTTCTTCCCTTTGTCATCCTTTTGATTCCGATGTTCACTTTTTCAGTACTATTCTCTAAATTACTAACAATAATTTGTGTGTTTTTAATTCAGCCAGACTTCATTTCTTTGCCTTATCTGAACTGTCTAAATGGGATTTCTACATCTCAGCCCACAATTCTATAATATAATAATCTTTTCCCCTAGTTTTTACATTTGTCCTAGAGCTATTTGTTCATATTTTTCTGCCCCTATTGAATGGAGCACTGGCAAAAGCGAAGAGAAGATGCCTGCAGATATTTGCCCAAGTCCTATTGCAGAATTTTTGTTGAACTTTGCATTGTAAATAGGCCCTGTATGGACACACATATCTATACAGACCTATCAAAATAAAAATATATATTCACATATCTCATACTAATACATATTCACATTACTATAGTCTTGCATCTTATGCTCATCTCAGCCAGTCTTAAAGGTTTTAAAAGAATTGGCCATCACTAGATCACCCAGCTTGGCATTCCATTACCTCATAATTGTTTATGTTTATGCTTTATCAGTCTTGAGGAGACAGGTTGCACCTCTGTTGCTTTGTCCCAATGTTACTTCACAGAGCTGACTGATCCAAGTAATGAGCACCATAAATGACAACATCCCAACAGCAAAGATCTTCTGTGCAATTACGTCCAAGAATGATAAAAATGCAAGCACAAAGGATTGCATTGTAACGCCTCAGACCCAATTCTGCCTAGTACAGATTTCCTTGCGGCCACAGCTATGTTGGAATTATGGGGGGAAATGCTGCACTGTGGGTATAAAAAATGGTAACTTGTGCCCAAAATTGACACTTTGCATTGAACTTGTGCTTGTAAAAGAACCCTAATGAACCCTAAAAAATGGATACCTCAAAAAGCATCTCCAAGTTCATGAGAAATGTCTGCATGAATTTTCACAAAGTATTTGTTTCAGGTTCAGGTTTTTAAACTAGACTAATATGTTAAAATTGGTAATGCCACAATCTCATGTATGTGTCCAGAGCAGGCTAATGGTATTTATTTGCTATATAAGCGTTGTCCCTAGCAACTATAAAAATTTTGCGTCCCTTCTACGTCGGACATCATGTTCTGCAAACACTTACTTATGGAAGAACTTAGTGCCCTAGAGACAAGTAAACAAAAACTCTACTTTGCTGGAAAAAAAAGAATAACATTTAGTTTGGTTAGTATTATACTGATTGCACCTCTAGAGCATTCTAATCATCTTCACCCCAGGAGATCCTGCTCAAGCATCTTCCTAGTCTCAGGAACAGAAAGAATGGCACAACAGGAATTGTTTGCAGGAATGAAATAGATTTAACACCTTAGCTGCATTGTTATTTTTCCAGTCTATTTTTGTATCCTCAGAACAGAATAAACTGTTTTATACTATTCATTTTTGAAATCATATTCCATAACATTGTTTACAATTTGCAGAGCAGTTTTTATATTAGTAGACATGTCACCTCACCCTGATTTAAGGTCCTCCCACCGTGTCAACCTCAGTAACAGCTCCAATGGTCCATCACCCAATTCCTGATCCTAATTTTTACCCACTCCATTGAAGTGTGTAGAGCAGGGGTCAGCAACCTTTACTATCAAAAGAGCCATTTAGCCCCCTCTTCCACTAAAGAAAATAGTCTGGACCCGCAAAACATAACACAGCTTATAAATGTTTAAAAGTTTTAACCTTTTTTAATTTTAGCTGTTACAACAACAGCATGCAACAAACAGAAATGGGTATGTGTAGGCCTACTTTGAAATAAATTAAACACTGAAAAGCCCTATTAAATGCTAGTGTTCTCATATGTTTTATGTGACTTCTGTTTCTGAAGCTCCATGCTGATCTTCCCTCTCTTGTCTTGAGTGTGTGACCGCGGTAAGGACCATGATTAATCATCTTGCTGCGGCTCGGTTTTGCTTGTCACTCCTGGGACGTCTATACAGCCCTCACACCTGCTGACGGCTTCCTGAGTGTGCGACCGCGGTAAGCTAACCATTAGCTTATGGCGGTCACACACTCAAGAAGCCGCCAGCAGATGTGAGGGCTGTATAGGCAACGTGACAGGCAAAGCTGCAAGATTGAGCCGCAGCAAGCATGAGGCTCCGGAGCCGCGGGTTGCCTACCCCTGGTGTAGAGTCATCACTGGAATTCTTCTGATATCCATCTGAAGCAGCTGGGTGCAACAAGGTGGAGTTGGGGCAGGGCAGGTGTGACCAAAATGCACCCTGATTTCATCATATCAGGGTTGGCATCTCTGCATTAGTAATGGCAGAATAAAACATCTTAAAGGAGAAGGAAAGATACGGAGGCATTTTATTGCCAATACATTAGCTGCAATAGTGCAAGCTAGAATGCTATATTTATTCTGTAGAATGTTTTACCATACCTGAGTAAAAAGCTCTAGAAACTCTCTGTTTGTTTAGGATAGGAGCTGCAGTATTAACATGGTGTGACATCACTTCCTGCCTGAGTCTCTCCCTGCTCTGGGCTCAGATTACAGTACAGAAGGGAGGGGTGGGGGGAGAGGAGCAAACTGAGCATGCTCTTGCCCAGGGCAATGAGGTTTAAGCTGAAGGCAGGAAGTCTGATACAGAAGCCCATGTGTACACAATAGAAGGAAAGAAATGCAGTGTTTCTTTTGACAGGGGACTCAGAGCAGCATTACTTTGGGGGTTTACTGGTATATTTAGATGGACCTTTCTGATAAGGCTTACTTAGTTTTAACCTTTCCTTCTCCTTTAAGGAGAGAGAAATATAAATACGAAAAAAAGAGAGAAAAAAAAATTGTAAATATACTTTACAGATGCAACAAACAAAAAGCTGAAGAATAGGTCACCTGCAAAGAGCTATATGAAAGCTTAATAAATATTTTGAGGTCAGAGTCACTTTAAACCTATTCTGCATTTTATATGGGATGGAACTTGGCTGCCACTTCAGGATGGCAGTTTGATTGATGCTTGATATGAAGATGAGTTAATGTTTATTTTTCCACACTGGTATCAGTAAGACTTAATTTAATAATACTGAAATGATGAGGTGTAATTGGGATGTGTCACAGCCAGAATCTCGAAACAGGAGTTCAGAGCATCCATTTTCAAATGTCTAAAATACCCGGCACACAGGCACAATTACCTAGTTGCAGAAAAATAAAGAAAAAAAGTCAAATTAACAAAAGACCCCTTGAGGACAGGTTTCTGTTGTTTATATTTGATTTTCATCAGTGACATATCAATGCTGAACTGGGCTCCCCTGTCAGAAAGTATGTGCAGGCCCCCACTCCACTGCCCTTAACTGACCTCAAGGGGCAGGGGAGGTAATGATAAACATGGTCATGGGGTCTGCTGTATGGTAGTTACCCCAGTGATTTTCATATACAGATAAATTAAGAGATATTGATAATATCTACAATCTACAAGAAACTTCTTCAGTGGATTCTGTAGGTCCAGCTAACCAATTATGGATGAATTTGTGCTTATGAGCACATGCAAAATCCATTAAGAGACACTGACCCTGTGAGAATGGGTTTATGGCTGCATAAGATTAATAAAATGATATTTAATGGTACATAATTTTAATCAGTATTTTCCTTATTTTATAGTCAGCACTAATGGCTGGCTTGATAAATGGGGCTAAACAAATCACTTTCTGCAAAACCATTGCTTCCCTCTGCACGCAGCACCATCTGGAACTGAAGAAAAGGTTAATATTCTCACTGAACGACATGCTCTGCAATTGCTTCGGCTGCCTGTAGCCATACATGGTTTGCTGCAGACGATGAGTGACATGAGAAATTCATGAAGCAAATTACACACAGTTGTACAATTGGCTTTTCTAGTGATGACATTTCAGTTATTCAGCTTGGACAAAGTCAGCCATTTCTCACGGAGGTGCTTCTGACCTGCCTCGGGCGATTTCCTCGCCTGCAATTGCTTGGCCTCTGCATCAACTTTGGCAAAACTCTGCTCCCATGCAAGCAGCTTGAAAATGTCTCTTAGCTTTGCATCATTAAATAAAACATAGGAAATAAAATATCAAATCGAGGAAAATCACACTGCTTCCTTTCTCACCTGCGCTTTTTGTCAGCTGTAGCATTTAAAGGGATACTGTCATGGGAAAAAACATTTTTTTCAAAATGAATCAGTTAATAGTGCTACTCCAGCAGAATTCTGCACTGAAATCCATTTCTCAAAAGAGCAAACAGATTTTTTTATATTCAATTTTGAAATCTGACATGGGGCTAGACATTTTGTCAATTTCCCAGCTGCCCCAGGTCATGTGACTTGTACCTGCACTTTAGGAGAGAAATGCTTTCTGGCAGGCTGCTGTTTTCCCTTCTCAATGTAACTGAATGTGTCTCAGTGGGACATGGGTTTTTACTATTGAGTGTTGTTCTTAGATCTACCAGGCAGATGTTATCTTGTGTTAGGGAACTGTTATCTGGTTACCTTCCCATTGTTCTTTTGTTTGGCTGCTGGGGGGGAAAGGGAGGGGGTGATATCACTCCAACCTGCAGTACAGCAGTAAAGAGTGATTGAAGTTTATCAGAGCACAAGTCACATGACCTGGGGCAGCTGGGAAATTGACAAAATGTCTAGCCCCATGTCAGATTTCAAAATTGAATATAAAAAAATCTGTTTGCTCTTTTGAGAAATGGATTTCAGTGCAGAATTCTGCTGGAGTAGCATTATTAACTGATTCATTTTGAAAAAAATGTTTTTTCCCATGACAGTATCCCTTTAAGAGCTACTGTATATTGAAATTGCTGTTTTGTGAAATATGTATTTCCCATCACTGCCCACTGTGCGATTGTTGCTGTAGGGCCATATTAGAGTTCAGCCATGCAAAGCTGTGGCACACTTTCAGCAGTCTTTAGGTGTGTTTTTTTAATACAACCTACTTTGCAAAGGTCAATAAAAGCATAAATCATTCTAAATAAGTTACACGACCCTGTATAACTTAATTATCACTCCAAGGTAGATTTATTTTTTGCTGGAAAATTGAACTTTTCTCATATTATTTTATTCTTGGGTATATGAGCAAATGAGTGGCTCACAGGGGTTTTTCTAATTCCCAAGACATATGACCTGGGCATTCAGTTTGACATTTCTAAACTGTTTAAGTTGGATACTGTGTCTATAGCAAAGGGTTTTACACTGATTAGTGATTATGCCTTACTTCTTGTGATGGTTCCCTGGATGCTCCGTCTCTGGCACCCTGTATATATCCAATGTATTGTGAAGTATGGGAATCATTCACGACAGCAGGTTAACTGCAATTAGGCTGTTTATTATGTCACCACACGACATGTTTCGGACCTATTGGTCCTTTTTCAAGTGTGTACAAACTGGTGTGAAATGAACATACTTATACACCACATGTGAAAGTTGGCCCGCCCACCAATCAACAAATCCCCAGGTAGTTAACCCTTAGATCCTAAATAGAAAAAAAATTTTTGAAAATTTTAAAAGTTTTTTTAAAATGGTAAAACCATGTGTCTCCATTCAGTGTCCATCTGTGAACTTGTCCTTCTCCATGGCATCGTGTCTAAACATCATAAATAGATCAAAAATGTCAAAGAATAATTTACAATAAAAGTTTTTTTTAAAAAAACAATTTTATACATAAGTTTTCTCAATATGCATAAGGAACTGCTCAGTTATGAGCCTACCTGAAAAGACAACTTGAAAAAGCAAAGTCTGCCCACATTTATATTTTAAATTTACTTCATTATTGGGTTTAATAATTTGTTTCTTACCCTTAGTTGGCTTCTATAAAATGAAAGCTATGATTATGTTCTATTCTAGTTTGTGTGGTCTTCAATATCTGTGGAGGAAAACAGGTACGTTATCATCCTAAAAATGGTATGATACTCCAATGGTCATTCATGCCTATTGGGGCCATTGTATTCATTTTTCTAATCCAATATGCTTCTTTTTGGGCCAGTGTTTTTCTCATGTCACCCCCCCTATTGGGCATTTTTATCTGCTCCAGAACCAGCCATTTCAGTTGGCTGACATTGTGGCCTTCTGCATGGAAGTGTCTGGAAACAGATGTATCTGTAGCTGTTCCCATTTTAAAGTTTCTGATGTTTCCCCTGTGTTCTTTGATTCGGTCTTTGACTGCTCGTATTGTTTGACCGATATATGCTAATCCACAGGGACATTTTAGACAGTACACCACAAATTTAGATTCACAGGTGGTATAGTGTCTCAGTTTAATCTGTGTACCCTTAGTTGGATGGCTCACTGTGTTTCCCTTTACAATAGAGGCACAGCATATGCAATTCAAACAAGGAAACGTGCCTTTTTTGGGTTTACCCATGAAACGATACTCCTTTTTCTCCTGACTATCTGAGGGGCATAGCGTGTCTTTAAGTGTGCGCCCTCTTGTATAGCAAAACATAGGAGGTATACGGAAGAGATGCCCATACTTGGTATCCTGTTGGAGGATTGGCCAATACTTTCTTATAGTTTTTTCTATGGCCTTACTTTGTTTTCCGAATTTTGAAACAAATGGTATCCTATTTTGGTTTTTTGTTTTGTTTTCGGATTTCAATAATTTTTGTCGGTCTAATTGCATTACTTCTTGAATAGTGGGTGTTAGTTTGTTTCTCCTATATCCCCTATTCAGAAATTTTTTGGTAAGCATATTGACAGAGCCTTGAAAAGAGTCTATATCCGAAGATATACGTAAAGCTCTTATGTATTGACTTTTAGGGATGGCTTTTATAATGTTGGGATTATGAAAACTGTCTGATGTTAACAGTGTGTTTCGGTCTGTGGGTTTAGAGAACATGGAGGTTTTTATTTGTTTATCCTCTATCGAGATATTCACGTCTAAGAAGTGGATTGCTGTAGTGGAGGTCTCACTGGTAAATTTTATAGTTTTATGTTTTTGATTAGCCTGGTCTATCATTTCTTGAAATTCGTTTTTCGTCCCTCCCCACAATAACAAAATATCATCCACAAATCGCCAATAGTGGATAATACTTTGACAATAATGTCCTTTCAAGAATATAGCATCCTCTATATAGTTTACAAAGATATTAGCGAATGAGGGAGCGACCGCTGCCCCCATTGAGGTCCCTTGGCGTTGCCAAAAGTACTCTCCTTCAAATCGGAAGTAGTTTTTTTGTAAAACTATTGTTAGACAATCAATCAGAAAAAAGATTAAGTGATGTGACAGGTTTGTTTCCAATAATGCCTCCTCTATATATCGTATCCCCTCCTCTTGGGGTATTGAAGTATATAGACTTTGTATGTCTATACTACATAAGAGGACGTCTGTTTGTGGTAGGGTAACATCATGTAATTTAAGTAACAAATCTACGAATTTTGAGAGGGGTTCAAGTATGGAGCCAATAGCAGAAATTATATATATATAATTTCTGCTATTGGCTCCATACTTGAACCCCTCTCAAAATTCGTAGATAAGTTCCTCCAACCAATTGTATCAAAGATCCCCACTTGTCTTAAAGACACAACAGATTTGTTACTTAAATTACATGATGTTACCCTACCACAAACAGACGTCCTCTTATGTAGTATAGACATACAAAGTCTATATACTTCAATACCCCAAGAGGAGGGGATACGATATATAGAGGAGGCATTATTGGAAACAAACCTGTCACATCACTTAATCTTTTTTCTGATTGATTGTCTAACAATAGTTTTACAAAAAAACTACTTCCGATTTGAAGGAGAGTACTTTTGGCAACGCCAAGGGACCTCAATGGGGGCAGCGGTCGCTCCCTCATTCGCTAATATCTTTGTAAACTATATAGAGGATGCTATATTCTTGAAAGGACATTATTGTCAAAGTATTATCCACTATTGGCGATTTGTGGATGATATTTTGTTATTGTGGGGAGGGACGAAAAACGAATTTCAAGAAATGATAGACCAGGCTAATCAAAAACATAAAACTATAAAATTTACCAGTGAGACCTCCACTACAGCAATCCACTTCTTAGACGTGAATATCTCGATAGAGGATAAACAAATAAAAACCTCCATGTTCTCTAAACCCACAGACCGAAACACACTGTTAACATCAGACAGTTTTCATAATCCCAACATTATAAAAGCCATCCCTAAAAGTCAATACATAAGAGCTTTACGTATATCTTCGGATATAGACTCTTTTCAAGGCTCTGTCAATATGCTTACCAAAAAATTTCTGAATAGGGGATATAGGAGAAACAAACTAACACCCACTATTCAAGAAGTAATGCAATTAGACCGACAAAAATTATTGAAATCCGAAAACAAAACAAAAAACCAAAATAGGATACCATTTGTTTCAAAATTCGGAAAACAAAGTAAGGCCATAGAAAAAACTATAAGAAAGTATTGGCCAATCCTCCAACAGGATACCAAGTATGGGCATCTCTTCCGTATACCTCCTATGTTTTGCTATACAAGAGGGCGCACACTTAAAGACACGCTATGCCCCTCAGATAGTCAGGAGAAAAAGGAGTATCGTTTCATGGGTAAACCCAAAAAAGGCACGTTTCCTTGTTTGAATTGCATATGCTGTGCCTCTATTGTAAAGGGAAACACAGTGAGCCATCCAACTAAGGGTACACAGATTAAACTGAGACACTATACCACCTGTGAATCTAAATTTGTGGTGTACTGTCTAAAATGTCCCTGTGGATTAGCATATATCGGTCAAACAATACGAGCAGTCAAAGACCGAATCAAAGAACACAGGGGAAACATCAGAAACTTTAAAATGGGAACAGCTACAGATACATCTGTTTCCAGACACTTCCATGCAGAAGGCCACAATGTCAGCCAACTGAAATGGCTGGTTCTGGAGCAGATAAAAATGCCCAATAGGGGGGGTGACATGAGAAAAACACTGGCCCAAAAAGAAGCATATTGGATTAGAAAAATGAATACAATGGCCCCAATAGGCATGAATGACCATTGGAGTATCATACCATTTTTAGGATGATAACGTACCTGTTTTCCTCCACAGATATTGAAGACCACACAAACTAGAATAGAACATAATCATAGCTTTCATTTTATAGAAGCCAACTAAGGGTAAGAAACAAATTATTAAACCCAATAATGAAGTAAATTTAAAATATAAATGTGGGCAGACTTTGCTTTTTCAAGTTGTCTTTTCAGGTAGGCTCATAACTGAGCAGTTCCTTATGCATATTGAGAAAACTTATGTATAAAATTGTTTTTTTTAAAAAAACTTTTATTGTAAATTATTCTTTGACATTTTTGATCTATTTATGATGTTTAGACACGATGCCATGGAGAAGGACAAGTTCACAGATGGACACTGAATGGAGACACATGGTTTTACCATTTTAAAAAAACTTTTAAAATTTTCAAAAAATTTTTTTCTATTTAGGATCTAAGGGTTAACTACCTGGGGATTTGTTGATTGGTGGGCGGGCCAACTTTCACATGTGGTGTATAAGTATGTTCATTTCACACCAGTTTGTACACACTTGAAAAAGGACCAATAGGTCCGAAACATGTCGTGTGGTGACATAATAAACAGCCTAATTGCAGTTAACCTGCTGTCGTGAATGATTCCCATACTTCACAATACATAAGTTGGATACTGAGCTAGATAATAAAAGCAGAATTAATATTATGTAATTCTAGACTTTTTATAAAGCTGACTAATGAATTGGAAGGGTATCAGTTTTACTGAATTGTGCATAAGAAGTTATGCTGTGGGAGAACCATCCAGTACGCTCCAGTTTTTTAATAACTACAACTCCCAGCACCCCACTAATGCCATTTGAGCTCTGACATTGTTGGGTATAGGAGGAATAGTGAAGGGTAACAAACTCTCTTTGCAGTTATTTAACTGCAAGCCCAAACAATGTTTGTGTAAGCCTACTCCCAAGTTTCCAGATGAAGGTAGCATAACAGCTGGAGAAGGTCTATTAACTGCATCTCTTAAAGGGATACTGTCATGGGAAAAAATGTTTTTTTTCAAAACACATCAGTTAATAGTGCTACTCCAGCAGACTTTTCTCAAACAGGTTTTTTTTTACATTTAATTTTGAAATCTGATATTATCAGTTTCCCAGCTGCCCCATATCATGTGACTTGTGTTCTGATAAACTTCAGTCACTTTTTGCTGCTGTACTGCAAGTTGGAGTGATATCATCCCCCCCCCAAGCAGCCTAACAACAGAACAATGGGAAGGTGACCAGATAGCAGCTCCCTAACACAAGAAAACAGCTCCCTGGTAGATCTAAGAACAGCACTCAATAGTAAAATTCAGGTCCCAACAACACATTCAGTTACATTGAGTATGAGAAACAACAGCCTGCCAGAAAGCAGTTCCATCCTAAGGTGTTGGCTCTTTCTGAAAGCACATGACCAGGTAAAATGGCGTGAGATGGCTGCCTACACACCAATATTACAACTTAAAAAAATACACTTGCTGATTCAGGAATTAAATTTTATATTGTAGAGTGAATTATTTGCAGTGTAAACAATGTCATTTAGAAATAAAAAATACATCATAAAAATCATGACAGAATACCTTTATCTAGGGAGAAGACACATACTTAGTTAAAGACAGGTACAGGAGTACAGGTACGGGACCTGGGGTTTTCCAGATAAGGATTCTTTCTATAATTTGGATTTCCATATCATAAGTCTACCTAAAAATAATTTAAACATTAGTTAAACCCATTGGGATTTGTTTGCCTCCAATAAGAACTAATTATATCTTGGTTGGGATCAAGGACACAGTTTTATTATTACAGAAAAAAATAAAATTTTTAAAAAATTATAATATTTAATTAAAATGGAACCTATGGCAGATTGCCTTCATGTAATTTGGAGGTTTTTAGATAATGTATCCCATACCTGTAGTCTAATATGGCTGCAAATCATTGCATCTCAGTGCAGCACATTTTAAGACTTCTATTTGTGCATTTCAGGATTAATGAATGCGGCTGGCTTCCAGTAAAGTTGCAGAGATTTCCCTTAAATCATATCTGTGCTTCACAAGTATTAATAACGGTCTTAAGCTGTTTAAGATGAAATTGCATACCTACCATCTGTGCCATTTTCCATTTTTTTTGAATCTGCACAGAAAAAGAAGTTTTACCCTCAGTACTGAAATATGTAATTGTATGATATTGGCTGTACAAGTGCTAGAATGTATTATAAACTTGTATTATAATCTTTTCAAGTGCTAGATGATATACTGACCCACTTGCCCAAGTTCCAAAATGTATATAGAATCCAAAATGACCATAGGTTTAGTATCAAACAGATCTGAGATGCATAAGTGGAACCTGTACCGCATACAGTACCCCATTTTCTTTCTAAAGCGCCCCCAAATTCATGCAGGTGGAAATATCAGCAACCTATGGGACCTATAATTCAGAATGCTCGGGGTCCTGGGTTATTCCAGATAACAGATCTTTTGGTAATTTGGGTCTTTCTACCTGTAGTCTACTAGAAAATCAATTAAACATTAAATAAACCCATAGGCCGGTATCTTAGTTTGGATTAAATACAAGGCACTGGTTTATTATTACAGAGAAAAAGGAAATCATTTTTAAAAAGATGGATTATTTTATTATAATGGAGTCTATGGGAGATGGCCTTTCCGTAATTTGGAGCTTTCTGGATAATGGGTTTTCGGGATAAAGGATCCCATACCTGTACTGGTAATCTGGTATGTCTGCCTCAATTTATGTTGAAAATGCAATCTATTTTATTTTGTGTTGTCTCAAAATATATTAATATTAGTTCCTTCAACAAATAGACCATAAACTGGTGAAACGTCTTCAAGAAAAACACAGCAAGTCCAGTTGATTTATTTCTACATATAAAGTAGTTTCTCTTGTGCAAGCCCATCTGTGATAGCTGAGAGTGACCCAATCCCAAATTGCAATAGAAGTCCTTAAGTACATTAGGTATTCTTGAAGAATTTTTCAAAATAAAGTGCAATAAAATCATTGCAAATAAATATCTATACCAAATGTTTTGCATCTGTTTTCTTCCATTTATGCCATTGTCTGTAGGCAATCACACAGACACTGAATGAAGGAAAATGAGAATAAATTTTATTATAAGACAATCATCATTCCAGCTACTGGACACCAGGCTTGCAGATTGTTGGCTTTTATTATACAGGAAAACAATATTTCTCTTGGAGCTGTTTGGAAAGTCAGTGTAATTATATTACACATGAAAACAAATGGTTCCTTTTGTTTTTGGCTCATCTTCAGAAAAAGGGGTGTGCATGAGGGATCAAGATGTTTTTGTTGCTCCATGAATGAAAAGTTGGACAATTTGTTAAATTGTTTGCAAGTACTCTTGTTTCCTTTACAAAAAAGGAAAGCTACAGTCTTAATGGAATGTTGGAACTGTAACTAAAAGTCCTTTGTGTTTTTATTTCAGTTAATACCAACTGCAGACAACTATTAGAAAAAACAGCATGAAAATATTGCTTCTGCACAGTAACTTTAGTGTGGGGTTTCTTCCATAACTCACATGTTGTGCTCTTGATCTTTCTTCTGGGCAGACAGTAGACTGACCCTATTGGTAAATCATGTTCTTTCCATCACAAACAAAGTGTTGGAAGCAGTGTTGATTGTGCCATATTGCTTTCCATCTGTAGTAGAAGGCATTGAGCTCAAGGCATCCTTTGTAGTGCAGCATATTCTGAGCTCCGTGTTAACTATTATATTTTTATTCAATTTCTGCCATCATGGCCAAGCCAGCATTTTTCTGATGCCTTTATGTTTGCCCATGGCGTTGGCAGCTGAATAATGAGATAACCCTGACAAACATCATCATTGTTCAAAGGCTGGGCACATTGTGATTTAGAGTCCTTGTTGTTTTCAGCGACTGCATTTTTCCAACACTTGTTAGTGGGGCAGAGGTTGATAACCAGTAATACAAAGAGAAATATTTAAATGTGCAATATGTATTCCAATAGTCCTGGCATATGCAATCACTTTCAGTAGGACATTATCTTGGCATGTCTCAAAAAAGTATTATTATTTTAGTATATTAATATCCAACAGGGTCTGCAGTCTTGAAAATAGCACACGTTAAAGGGCAATAAAGCCCGTTATTTTGTGAATACTCAGCAGGACAGCTGTACACAAAATATGTTGAATAGGGTTGGTGTACCTTAGTATTACATTAGTTACAATAAGTATGTTCATATATATGTGTGTGTGTGTGTGTATTTAGCTACTTAGTGTGCCCCACATTGCAGAGTTATGTGTACTTCACTTCTGCAGTTGCCAGGCTATAATGTGCTGTATACCCCCTCACCCACCAGTTCAGATTTACAAAGCAAGACTCTGGCAGTCTTTTAAAAAAACTATTATATAGGCACCCAAGGGCTGCTTCTTTAAAGCTGCCTTCCTAGGCACAGACCCTTGGGTGCATATACAGTATATATAAATATGGCCCTGTTCTTACTCCTTTCAGATATTTTCATAAAACCCAACCCAATTCTTTATTTTTAAGACAGCTCTAGGCTGTCTACCCAGAATAAAGCATACTCATAAATGGAAGCCTATATCAGTCCACATTCCTAGCTGTTAACTAATCCAGTATTGCAGGGTCAGTGCTTAAGCTATCACCATGGTACTTGGAACAAATATAGAAACATGTCTATATTTCAGGCAATCTCTTGGAATTTACAGTGATATGACAAAACAAGAAGGCAGTCTCTCTTATAAATTCTCTCTTTGTCTAGCAGGCTCCAGGGCCAGGTAAATCCAGTCAAAGACCACAAAGTGGGCACAGATTAAATACATTAACCTAGAAACAGAAGACAGATTCTAGTCATTCATATTGATAATTGACATTTGAGTTCCGATGCAAAGAGGCATATAACAAAAGCAAATCTTGTCCAGTCCACATTAACCCTTCATTACCCCTGTGTAAGTTCTTTGAAACAGTTTTCTTGACATATATAGTTTGACATGGGTTTTGTTCTAATAAACACACTGGGGTATATTGATCAAAGAGTGAAGTTAGAGGTCTGCACAGTCTGCTAGAGTGAAATTCCGCCACTCTCCATTCATTCCTATGGCATTTTGAAAGGCATAGTTATCAAAGGGTGTACTTTCACTTTCAACTATTGATAAATACTCTTTTAAAAATGTCATAGAAGTGAATGGAGAGTGGCGGAATTTCCCTCTAGCAGACTGTGGAGATCTCTAATTTCACTCTTTGATAAATATACCCCACTGACTTTTGCTGTCAGTGGTATCCTGCTAAATCTATGGTTGCCACCTTTTCAAAAGAATTATACCAGCCAGTGGGGGGGAGCACAAAGGGGGGGCTGTGAGGTGGGCACAAAAAGTGGGTGGAGCCATGGCATCATGAGGATTGTGTAAGAATAAAAGGAAATGAGAGGGTAAATTTAAAGTAGATTCTGGGTGGATTTGGCTGAACTTAAAGAAGAAGGAAAGCTACTGAGGCAGTTTATTGCCAATATATTAGCCACAATAGTGCAAGCTATAACACTATATTTATTCTGTAGAATGCTTCACCATACCAGTGTAAACCGTTCTAGAAGCTCTCTCTGTTTGTTTAGGATAGCAGCTGTCCTATTAGCTTGGTGTGACATCACTTCCTGCCTCTCTGCTCACTCATAGCTCTAGGTTCAGATTACAGCAAGGGGAGGGGAGAGGGAGAGAGGAGCAGACTGAGCATGCTCACACCCAGGGCAAGGAGGTTTAAGCTGAAGGCAGGAAGTCTGATACAGAAGCCCATGTGTACACAACAGAAGGAAAGAATTGATGTATTTCTTTTGACAGAGGAATCAGAGCAGCACTACTTTTAGGGTTTACTGGTGTATTTATATATACATTTTCTGATATAGCTTACTTACTTTTAGCCTTTCCTTCTCCTTTCAGTGTATTACAAATGTATAGGCTAATATATTTCCAGTAAATTTGTGACACAGGCCATGGCCTTGGCATGTATTTTACCAGCTAAGCCAACCCTAGTTACAATCTGATCTCACCTAGCAGTGTAGTGGCATAACTATAGAGGAAGCAGACCAGGGGGCCCCAGAGGACAGGTGGGACAACTTTCAGGGTCTGCTTTCTCTATAGTATTACAAATTCCCCTCCTCATCCACTTTCTTTCCTTACCCAGTGTGAGCAGGCGTGGAAAGGGGGAAGCAAGCTTTTGGCTGAGTGGAAGGAGGGCTCTGGAAGGAGCTACTAGGCGCCAGGCCCCTACGAAATATTTTTATAAAAGAGCGCCCTTCCCTGCGCCCTGCCACTACTACATTACTTGCACCTAGACAAAGAGGCGCAATGTGTGTGTAGCTATGTCTGCTCTAAGACTTTGGTCTTCTCCAAAACTAGATTTTTCTTGGTGGAAAGACCTAACCAAAGTATAACTAATTACAATAAAATATAATATGCCTTTTTACATGCAGAGAAGTATGTTAATGTTAATGTCATGCTTTGGGGCTGCTATTTTTTAACATAAAACTAACTTTGATGGTGCTTTGAAATTAAAAGATCATATTGGTGTAGGATTTGTTATTGCAAGTAAAAAGAGAGGGTCTGAACACATTTGCAAGGCACTGTATCGGTAGAATAAAGATGTACAGAGCCAATGGTGCTTGCCTAAGCCTGTATAAATATAGTGATTAAATTCCAAGCAAACATTTGCCAGGCCAGCTATATTTGGTATTCTCTGAACGATCCAAACACTTCTGTTAGGTTTTCATGTGTCATTAACTTGGGCCTGGGAATCTCTGTACAGGAAAATGAATATTTATTGCCGTTCTAAACATTGACACTGATTATAAAGGATATATCAGTGGTTAAACTTGCAGATGCTGCAGAGAAAGGACACTCAAAATGTTTGTGTGCTGTATATCCTAAATAAATAATGTAAAATCAACAGTGAGTGGCTCTGTTTATCTTTTTGCTTTCCTGTAATCTTCAAAACTCAAATGTTGTATTGCAGTTCATGTTCTGACATTGCCAGAGACTCTTGGAACTCAGCAGTGAGTGAGGACATGAGATTATAGAATAGTCTCCAGATACCTTTAACCATTTAGGGGGATGTTTCCCCACAATTTATCAATACAATTTCACGATTTTTTCTTTTGTGGAGAAAAGTTACAATCAGGAGCGGCTTTTTGCTGCCCTTGGTAACTGGCCAATCTGTGCCGCCTGAGGCAAGATTCCCATATTGCCTCATGGCCGCAGCAGCCCTGGTCACAATAAAATAGTCTATAAATCTGAACCCATATGATTCTTTTTAAATTTTGCTCTCAAAATATACAATTTTTCCATAAAATCGCCCGAAAGCTAAAGCGAAACCCAGCGCAACTCAGAAAATCTTTCAATTGTTGACGGGACTTCTACCATTGACTTTTGCAAGTTCTCCGCAGGTCTGAGTTGGAGTACTTTCTATATCTGACTTTTAACACCATTGGACTTTAATAAATCCCAAAAATTCAAGTTTTTTTTCTCCAAAAAAATAGGATTTCCCCTCTGACCAGAAAATTCAGAGCTTAATAAATAACCAGCTTAAATGGGTGGTTCGTCTTTAAGTTAACTTTTAGTATGTTATAGAATAGCCAATTCTAAGTAACTTTTCAGTTGGTCTTCATTATTTATCTTTTATAGTTTTATAATTATTTGCTGTTTTTTGCTAACACTTTCCCGCTTTCAAATGGGCGTCGCTGACCCCATCTAAAAATCAAATGTTCTGCAAGTCTACAAATATATTATTATTGCTACGTTTTATTACTCATCTTTCTAGTAAGGCCCTCTCCTATTCATATTCCAGTCTCTTATTGAATCAATGCATGGTTGCTAGGATAATTAGGACCCTAGCTACCAGATTGCTTAAAATTTAAATTGAAAAGCTGTTGAATAAAAAGCTAAAAAAAAACCCTTAAATAGCAAAAAATTAAAAGCAATTGAAAATTGTCTCAGAATATCACTCTCAATTCCATACTAAAAGTTAATTCACAGGTGAACAACCCCTTTAATGTATTTGGACACTTTTATGGATCTTAATCTGTACAGGTCCTGTTATGCAAATATGTGTTGCCAACCTTAACAACCATAGAACGTTTTACTGGTGCAGAACTGGCAGAGCAGAGCAAGACATGTGCTATCTGGATATTTAAAAACTTCAATTGTATTGTTATTCTTACTTTTTACTGCTTCTCTTTCTATTCAGGCTTTTCTCCAATTCATCTTCCAGTCATTCAAATCACTGCCTAGTTGCTAAGGTAAATTGGACCCTAGCAACCAGATAGCTGTCAAAACTCCAACCGGGGAAGCTGCTGAACAAAAAAGCTCAATAACTATAAAATCCACAAAAACCCATAAAATGAAGAGCAAATGCAAATTTTCTATAATTGACTATCAATATCTGCATTATATTAAAGTTAATCTAAACTACTCCTTTAAGGCTAATGCAGAGAATCATCTGATCCATGGGTATATGCTCAGTTGTGCGTCTGCAGCCCCTGTGTCGGCCCAGGTGCAGACACACAGAGTGGATTTTAGAACCAAAATGCATATTCGCATGTTTCTGCACTGAAATCTGCTCCATGTGTCTGCACCTGGCCCAAAGCAATGGCTCCAGGCGTAAATACAGAAGGCTATAAATATGAGAGAAGGGTCTGTTTCTCAGGTTACACTTATATGAATTGTATGTGTTTGTCTTGCAGACAGAGACTAAAGCAAAATAAACTCAGCCACCTATCTTTTAAAATATACAACTGTATGAAAACCTTCTCTTACATTACATGGGATCTACGCAATGGTAGTATCCCTTTAAACATTTTCAGTAATAAAAAAATTCTTATTAATTAGTCCATGTGAAGATACTGTGGAAATGTAGTGATTCCTGCGCATGCAGTGCCTTTCCTGCTAGCATTCGAATGAGTCAGAATATTCAATATGAAAAGAGGCAGCTGAAATATTCCCAACTAACCTTTCTTGTCCTTTCTCTCTCTCTCTGTTTTAGCCAATTCTCCTCCTTCAGGCTGCTGCTGTTCTTTCTTCTCTAATCCTAGTGGGTGATGTCTGAGCATCTCTAAAGATCCTAATATTCTGCTTGGTGTGTATTGCTTCTGCTTTTTATACCTTAAACCACTAATACTTTACTGGCATCTGTCTGCTGTTATGTGACATACAGTATCACTTATATTTCAATCCATATCACTCATCACACATCACTTTCCCATGTTCTCTGTAAATGGAGTGCCCTGTAACAAGGCATATATTAATTTATCTTAATTGTTCTTCGTGTTGATATAAACTATAGCAGCAGCCAAATTGAGCCAACTGTATAAATGACAGCATTACAAAAAAAGCAACTGTATTTGCTGTTGGTATAATTGTGCCTTGTTTAAGCAGGTAAGCCCAGCTAGAAACATTTATAGGATTTTATACATTTATTATATATTTTAAGGGCATATTTGATGGTGTCCCATAACCCCAAATGGAGTCTTTTGTATCATGTGACATAAAAGTAGGGATGCAGTATTCCCAATGTCAGGGCCCCGCCCCCATGCCCGGTCTCCACTGCTTCAAAAGGAGGCAACCCTAATCCTGGCCGAATACCAAACTGAATCCTGGATTTGGTGCATCCCTACGTAAAAGTGCCCTAATAACATGCCCTTGTCCAGCGCCGGATTTAGTGGGCAGGTGCCCAGAGGCCGCACGGTCCTAGTGCCCGCCCGCATACCCACTCTGGGGATCCGTTCTCCCCAGTGCTCATCGAGAAGCAGCTGGGCGGCATGCCGCTCCCAATATTCTGCCGTCCTAGTACTGGGCCTATGTGGCGTCGCCACAAATCCGGACCTGTCCTTGTCATCGTTCCTATTACTAGTAAATGGTAAGAGTCCTATTGGATTCACACTGAGCAGTGACAGACAGGCCTCAGTGGCAAATCATTTAGTGTCAAAGTCTGTTAGTTACTGCCTCTAGTTGTGTGCAAGATGGAGGGGCGTTAGCTAGCAGGGCCAGAACTAGAGATGAGATCCATGCCTAGGGGGCGCAATAGTGGAGGCGGGGCACTAAGCACAAACCTTACCACCAGATGGCAGTAGTCAACATAGCACCCTGTGTGCCACATCCCTAAGAGATACAGAATAAGATCTGCAATGAAAATGACAGGATCAGTTATCTGGATAATAATTATCCAGAAAGCTCGAAATTACAGGAAGGCCATCTCTCATAGAGTCTGTTTTAATTAAATAATTCTCATTTTTAAAAATGTTTTCCTTTTTCTCTATAATAATAAAACTTGATCCCAACTAAACTAATGAGTCCTCATCGGAGGCATAACAATCCTATAAGGTGTATTCAATGTCTAAACACATTTTAAATAGACTTAAAATATGGCAATCCAAATTACGCAAATATCCAAATAACGTAAGAATAGCAGGTCACATATCTGTACAGGTACGGAACCTGTCGTGCAGAATGCTTGACATAGGATCTTTCTGTAATTTGGATCTTCATACCTTGTCTACTAGAAAATCATGTAAGCATTAAATAAACCCAATAAACTGGTTTTGCTTCCAATAAGGATTAATTATATCTTAGTTTGGATGAAGTACACGGTACTGTTTCATTATTACAGAGTAAAAAGAAAAAATTTTTAAAAATTTGGATTATTTGATTTATACTGGAGTCTATGGGAGACGGCCTTTCTGTAATTCGGAGCTTTCTGGATAACAGATTTCTGGATAGCAATATCTGTATATCCAAGGAAATCGGTGTGAGATTCCTAATGTGTGCTGGGATACCATTAAGTCTTACCATTGGTTTCCCTGATATGGCAGTTGAGTCTCTTTTGATCATAGTGGATGTAAAAGGAAAGTAATTTTGATTCCAGTGCCCAGAAGAACAATTCACCTGAACAGAAAACGATATAATATCCAGTAGTAATTGAGGAGAGGAGCTTTTTATTGCTTTATAAGGATGTGCAACCTGTGGCACCCAGCTGTTCTTAATCTGCAGCTGCCAGCGTCCCAACAGACTGAGTTCAGTGCAAGGGCTGCAGGTTGTTCTTCCTGGGTGTATAACAATCAGCTAATGTTTGATTTGTTACATTAGAAAAAGCATAAGGCCACTTTTAGACTGGTGGCCAGAAAGACATTTGAATTTAATATTTTAGAAGACATTATATTTAATACCTATAAATTCAGAATAAACTTCAGTATTAATCTGGAGAATATGATTAAATCATTATATTCAGCAAAAAAATCCATTACATTTAAAGGACCACTGAACCTTCTTTTTGCTTTTTTCCCTTATATTCGTCTATGGGCTGTATTAGGAAAGACATAATTGTATTTGTATCGGAAGGTTAATTAGCTTCTGGGTAATACTGACCATGTTTGCAATTTCTGCTTCGTTTTTTCTCTACTATTTCTCTACTATTGCCTTTTTTTTGCCTCCACCCACCTCCCAACACCTCCAGTCAGTCTTATAATCTTCTTACACATGGGGCCAGGGATAAATTACATAGTTACATAGTTAATTCAGGTTGAAAAAAGACAAAGTCCATCAAGTCCAACCCCTCCAAATGAAAACCCAGCATCCATACACACACCGTCCCTACTTTCACATAAATTCTATATACCCATATCTATACTAACTCTAGAGTTTAGTATCACAATAGCCTTTGATATTATGTCTGTCCAAAAAATCATTCAAGCCATTCTTAAAGGCATTAACTGAATCAGCCATCACAACATCACCCAGCAGTGTATTCCACAACCTCACTGTCCTGACTGTGAAGAACCCCCTACGTTGCTTCAAATGAGAGTTCTTTTCTTCTAGTCTAATGGGGTGGCCTCTGGTACGGTGATCCACTTTATGGGTAAATAGGTCCCCTGCTATTTGTCTATAATGTCCTCTAATGTACTTGTAAAGTGGAATCATGTCCCCTCGCAAGCGCCTTTTTTCCAGAGAAGACAACCCCAACCTTGACAGTCTCCCCTCATAATTTAAAGGGGAAGGAAACCTAGTCGGCGCAAACCTCCCACCCCCCCTCCCGTTTGTTGTCCACCCTTCCTCCTCCCCCCTGGCCTACGCGTCCCGCTGGGCAAATGCCCCTAACTTGTTACTTACCCTTCTGCGCAGGTCCAGTCCAGGGAGTTCACAGACGACATCTTCTTCCATGCGATCTTCTTCCTGCTGTGAACGACGCATGCGCAGTAGGATCATTTCGCCGGTACGATCTACTGCGCATGCGCGTGACTTTTGGCGCATGCGCAGTAGATCCTTACGGGCGAAATGATCATACTGAGCATGCGCGAAAACGCCGTTCACAGCAGGAAGAAGATCGCGTGGAAGAAGATGTCATCGGTGAACTCCCTGGACTGGACCTGCGCAGAAGGGTAAGTAACAAGTTAGGGGCATTTGCCCAGCGGGACGGGTAGGCCAGGGGGGAGGAGGGAGGGTGGGCAACAAACGGGAGGGGGGGTGGGGGGTTTGCGCTGACTAGGTTTCCTTCCCCTTTAAGTCTTCCATCCCTCTAACCAATATAGTTGCACGTCTCTGCTCTCTCCAGCTCATTTATATACCTCTTAAGGACTGGAGTCCAAAACTGCACTGCATACTCCAGATGAGGCCTTACCAGGGACCTATAAAGAGGCATAATTGTGTTTTCATCCCTTGAGTTAATGCCCTTTTTTATGCAAGACATTTAACTTTGTTAAAGGTAGGGCATGGTATAAATACGAAAACACAGTCTTTTGTAGTTCTTGTAGTTTTTGTGGTTTTTGTGATCAAAAAATGCAAAAACACTACCAAGCCCTACATTTGCTATTACTTTAATGGCATATACAAAAAAACAATATATAGTAGTAGTAGCCAAGGGCGCTTTATCCATATGGCAATTTAAGAATCTTGCCTCAACTAGCAATTTACCAGGGACACAAAAAAGCATGTCTTTGTAACTTTCAAAGGTTCAGTTTCTATTTTTTAATTCATTTAATGCAGAAAACACACTAGGAAAATTGAGATAAAGATGGGGTTGGGGGCAGCCCCAGAAAAAGCACTAGGGAAGGCATATTTATCAGAAGTCGAATTTCAAATTCATAAATTTGAATGTACTCGAAATTCAATTGGGGGGTTAATTAATAAAAGAAAACAACTTGAATGTCAGGAATGGTAGTAATATGTCCAAATTGGTCCCTGGACCTGTCCCATTGACTTATACATGAACTCGGAAAGTTTTTAGGTGGCGAATAGTCAAATTCGAATTTTTAAAGGGCCAGAGTGTGATAAATCTCAAAATTAAAGAATTAAGATTCCAATCGAGTTTGGATAATTCACTATTTGAATTTCAACCCTTAATAAATCTGCCCCTTAGTGTCCATATACTGTAGCCTATGCTCCTTTTATAAGCTACAGGATACCGCCTTTGTAGGGTGCAGAATACTGCAGTGAGAGCATTTCTTCACAATCTAAAGAATTCATTAGTGTAGTTAGCACATTCAAAGACTGATAAGTGTTGAGAAGGTAGAAATGTAACAGTATGTCAGTGTTATGTATATACGCCAGATTTTTCTATAAATAGAAGGTGAATGAATGATACTTTTTATTAAAAGCAAATCCCGTGCAATTTTTTTTAACTTAATGTAATTGTGTACAGTTTTTACACTCCACCCTATTCTTACTGTTTACTTTGGTGCACAGTGCTATTATAGTCTGGGTTGTTGTACAAACAGAGCCCTACCTGAGAACTTTCTAACTCAGTTGTCCTGAGCCTTTTAAAATATTATTAACCTTTCATAACGGCACAAAAAGGTGACATTTGGCATAACAGCTGTTGCTTTGCCAGGAGCCTCCCCGCCAGAAGAGCCGAGTCTTGATGAGAGTTTCTTAGGAGTTTTTACTTGCCCAGCAGCTCGGTGTATTTTATATTGCACAATTTTAAAGCCTTTGCTGGGACATCAAAGGGAAGATGAAAGAAATCACTGATCCTTATGAGTCTTCACATCCCTTTTTATTGATCTGTGTAATGTTTCACACCCATAGCTAAGTTACACAGACAGGTAAGCAGTAGTAAATGAGCATTTCGGATAAAGGCCAATTGATTCAGCTCTTTGTCTTGAGAGACTGACTGGCTCTAATTGACTAAAGGCAGCCATACTTGGGCCAATAAAAGTTGCCCATGTATCACAAATATGGCTGTGTATAGCAATAGCCTTGGAGTAAGCCAGATTGTAAACCTGCCATAAAAAAAAAGAACGGGTTGCTGTTTTTTGCCATGTGGGTAACAGAAATAGTACCTTAAAATATACATCCCTATCCAAGCTTTAGTTCCAGAAATAAAGCAAAACAGTTTTTCTAATATCTCACTGCACTTTTTATTCTGAGATGACACTTCTTAAACTGCAGCTACTTACACTGATATGCATCACTTTAGCACAATGATCTGCAGTTAAGATTGACTAAAGGCCTACTACTGTGCAGTAGGGATAAGCACATTTTTCTGCCGTGTTTCACTGCCGAAATGACGGCCACAGACTTCAATATGAGAAAAAAAATGTTGAACGTCACCCATAGACTTTAATGCATTTCGGCTAATTTGCGCTGGCAGCGAATTTATGGCGAAGCAAAACAGATTAAATTTGCCCATCCCTACTGTGCAGGGATTCAGTGCAGGAAACAGTCTATTATATTAATATAGAAAAGAAAAAGAATTGACCTTTTGCTTTGCACCTTCCCATCCCTCTTAGTCCAAAAATAAAGTCATTTGTCTACCCCACAACATGTGTTAAAACATAACTTTTAATAAATATCATTAAGAAAGAGAAAGAAAAAAGTCCAGATTAACACCATTAAAAATACGTTGGGTACAGGGAGGCAAGATGCCACAGGATAGTGGGTTTAAAACAAATCTCTGCGGCAATATATATGCGGAACAATCCCACAAAATAATATGGTGGCATGTTGTTGTGTACTGGTATCAGCCTTATATATATAGACTATGGTAAACCTCCATGCATAGCATCTTATACATTTAATTTGATATTACCGTAGCATATAACGTCTAAAATATTAATATTGTAGCAGACTGCTGCGTTTAGACCGAAAGAGGCACTATCTAGGTGCGACTCTTAGATTTATTGTGGCGGTAGCAGAAGTAGGTTCCATTTCCCAGCTATTCCGAACCAACCCCTTCGCCCACATTATAAACCCTCCCAGGTACTGAAAGAGGTAATAAGTGAGTGCAGCTCTAAGCTTGCTGTGGCGATGAACTTATGATTCCATTTACCCACTGTTGCCAAGCCAACCCCTTCTCCCGCAGTGAACACCATCACGGTCCTTAAATAGGAGCAAAAATGTACTCGATGGTGAGGACATTAATTGTGTTATAGGATATAAAAGATGCTGCCCCAGCACCACGGCCACACCAACCCCTTCACCCACAGTGTAACAAACTCCCAGTGGTGATAATTATCCCATTTGTTTCAAGTATCTTGCGACACCCTGCCTAATGAAATTAAACTCTTTCACGATTTTAATTTCCTGATTCGAACTAAAAATCGTTAGACTATTCGACCATTCGATAATCAAAGTACTGTCTCTTTAAAAAAAACTTTGACTACCTACATCACCACCTAAAACCTACTGAGCACCAATGCTAGCCGATGGGGACCTTCCCCATAGGCTTTCCTAGCAATTTCTGATTGAAGGAAAATCGTTCAATCGATGTATTAAAAAAAATCGTTCAATCGAAGGATTTATATTCGAAGTCGAAGGATTTAACTTCGATGGTTGAATATTGAGGGTTAATTAACCCTCGATATTCGACTCATAGTAAATGTGCCCCTTTATGTCCTTACCATCGAGTAAATTTTTGCTCCTATTTAACGACCGGGAGGGTGTTCACTGCGGGAGAAGGGGTTGGCTTGGCAACAGTGGGTAAATTGAACCATAAGTTCATCACCGCAGCAAGCTTAGAGCTGCACTTAGATCTCACCTCCCTGTACCCAACGTATTTTTAATGGTGTTAATCTGGACTTTTTTCTTTCTCTTTCTTAATGATATTTATTAAAAGTTATGTTTTAACACATGTTGTGGAGTAGACATATGACTGTGTTTTTGGAATAAGAGGGATGGGAAGGTGCAAAGCAATAGGTCAATTCTTTTTCTTTTCTATATTGGTTTAATTATTTGACTTTGCACACCATCGGTTGTTTTCTATTTGATGGGAGGTGCTCCCCAATACTCCTTAATTATTAGTCTATTATATATATATTAGAGAGAATTGGGTCGATGCCCCTCAAAAAACAGACAAATGTGAACATAAGAGGCATACAAAGTCAACGTGGCTAATTAGTAATTGATTTAGATGCTTTGCGGTTCTTTATAACTAGAAACAAGTGCACACTGCAACAATCATCTACATTAATTACCAATGCAATATTTAGGATAATGTGTTCATTTTGAAGTGGTTAGGTGGCAACTCTAAGAATGATTGTGGAGAGGCTCCTGAGCATATGCAGAATAATTAAGCCAGTCTAAGGAGCTGTAAATCAGCATGGTACACAGTGAAAGTGAAGCTACACCCTCAAATATTCAGGAGTTTCTGGTGAAAACCCAACCCTGAAAGTTCCCAGTCCATAATATCATGTTTAATCATGATTTATGTGCTGTTGGCAAGCAGATGCTATGTTTAAGCAAGGGAAGAAATGCAAAGCCATGCTATGTGTTCATAAAATTGTCTTTAATTATTATAACATCGAGAAAGTACTACCTGAATATATTGTGAATGTATATTGTGAATGTATATTGGCATCTCACTATTTAAAGGAAAACTATACCCCCAAAATGAATACTTAAGCAACAGATAGTTTATATCAAATTGAATGAAATATTAAAGAATCTTACCAAACTGGAATATATATTAAAATAAATATTGCCCTTTTACATCTCTTGCCTTGAACCACCATTTCGTGACTCTATCTGTGCTGCCTCAGAGATCACCTGACCAGAAATACTACAACACTAACTGTAACAGGAAGAAGTGAGGAAGCAAAAGGCAAAACTCTGTCTGTTAATTGGCTCATGTGACCTTACATGTGGTTTGTATGTGTGCACAGTGAATCTTACGATCTCAGGGGGCGGCCCTTATTTTTTAAAATGGCAATTTTCTATTTATGATTACCCAATGGCACATACTACTAAAAAAGTATATTATTATGATAATGGTTCATTTACATGAAGCAGGGTTTTACACATGAGCTGTTTTACTCAGTATCTACATTGTTTGGGGGGTATAGTTTTCCTTTAAGCTTTAGAAGATTATTGCACACAGAATATGAAAAATCCTACAATTCCTACTGTGCTTGTAACACATAAAGACCTCAGCAGTCTTTTATTCCTGTTTATAGACAGAAATATTTGCGTGACTGCAGGGTGTGTTCATGTAAGTTTGAACATACCCTGTAAATACCTTGCATGCAAATACCCAGATACTATCTGCTGTGCCGTTCTGCAAGTATTCAGGACTCAGCTCAGGATTCCAGCTGGATTTACAGGAAATACTCATTTTTCTATTTGTATTATTGCTTTTAAAGAAATTCTAGTGCAGAATAGCGATGTCTTTAGGAAGAGAGGAGCCCTAGGGCAAAACACGCAGTGTGTGGCATTGCAGTTGCTTCTAAACTATATCTCCCAGAATCCACTGCCAGACTTTGGCTCCATGGTTCAACTAAAGCTGGAATTTACAGGCTGTGATATGAGGGAACTTGACATGATTTTGCCTTATTATGCATGATCTGCTCAAGGCCCTTCTGATATTTCTGAACCAACACCATAATCTGAGCTGAGCTGTAGTCATATATAATGCAGGCAATAGCTGCAGGGCCACCAGTTGCCCATCAAACTGCACTTTTACCAGGAAAGAAATGCATTTCTGGATAAAGTTCCACTACTCTACCATTGCAGGTATCTGGGGCCCCAGCCAGTCATTCCTTTTGGTACCCACTTAAAAGAGCAGTATACCCCTTTTCAACATGAGTTCAGTATATAGGGTGTGTATTGAACATATCTTTTGTCTATTTGTTTTTTTGTAATTTTTTAAGCTAAACAGGTCAAAAAAATTGAAGCTCCATGTTTGGCCCTTGCTTCGGTTTCCCTATTTGTTGTGTTTAGCTCAGGAAATGTTATGTGACTAGTTGTGAAGAGTTGGCAAAAATGTATGTTCAGCCCAAGCCCTATTCAATAAACTCATGTTGAAAAGAGGGTAGACTTCCCCTTTAAACTAGCTGGACTGTGGAAACTTGTATAGATGTTGCCGAGATTTCTTGCAAGTAGCCACTCAAGTCTGAACCATTGCGCTGTTATTTTAGAGAATGAGAGTTTATCATACTGACATTCTGATGAGATCAGTACAGAAGAGGCATTGCTTCCAAAAACCCTATTATCTTTATGTTCCCTAACTTTACATTGATATTTGCACAAAGAAAATTATATTGAAATATGCATGAAAATGTAATGTCACATTGAAGCTTACTTATATTTTCCCTTAGAGTAGTAAGATCTAGTTCATTAATTCTTCTTCGTTCTTCTTCTGCGAAAATTTAATTTCATTCCATTGATATTTGTTTTTAATAATCATTTTCCACATCCCATTGTGGGTACATCCCTGTGTGAAGGAAGAAAATCATGACTCACGCCAGACCCATTCCATTCACTTAACTGCTATTCTGATTTTTTTTTTTTTTTGTAAGTCTGTCCTTAGGCACATTTCCTAAACCTTCTTATTTACATGTCAGTTACCAGGAAGACATCTTTCACTGCAGCAATGGATGACTATGACATAAGGTCTGCCGCCAGTATTCTGGCCTCTGTAAAAGAGCAAGAAGCTCGTTTTGAGAGGCTGACCCGTGCTTTGGAGGAGGAACGTCGCAATGTCTCACTCCAACTTGAGCGAGCCAACGTGCCCTCTGAAAGAATGAGCATGTGCAACATTGGCAATGATCAGCCACTAGCCACGGCGTGGCAACAACTAGTCCTGCAGGTAACAGCCTGCTTCATGGTACCTGTAATCATGGCATCCTGTCCCTGAATGTCTCATTCCATATCTAGACACACACATGTATTTACACTAAACAAGTGAGGGTAGGGTGGCCATATCTCGGGATTATTCACCTTTGAACTAACTTGTAGTATGATGTAGAGAGTGATATTTAGAGATAATTTTAATTTTTTAATATTTGTGGTTTTTAAGTTTTTTATTCAGCAGCTCTCCAGTTTGCAATTTCAGCAATCTGGTTGCTAGGGTTCAAATAACCCTTACAACCATGTATTGATTTGAATACAAGACTGGAATATGAATAGGAGAGGACCCAGAATAGATAGACAAGTAATAAAAAGATGCAATAACAATAAATTTGTACCTTTTCAGAGCACTTGTTTCTTAGATGGGGTCAGTGACCCCCATTTGAAAGCAGGAAAGAGTCAGAAGAAGAAGGCAAATAATTAAGAAACTAGAAAAAAATAAAAAATGAAGAGCAGCTGAAAATTTATTTAGTAACTTAATAAAAGTTAACGTAAAGACGAACCACCCCTTTAAGTAAAAAAACAACATTGTAGGCTCAACTTTAATCAACTGAGTTTAGTGATCTAGAGTTTGTTGTCATTTAAATAGTGGCACAAGGAAGGGGAAGGAAAGGAGATATATGTATATATATATATATATATATATATATATATATATATATATATATATATATATATATATATATAACATAGCTGGCAAGCTCAGAGTTTTGTGTGCGTGATTTTGAAACAACTTAGATACCAAATAGCGAATAGAAGGAATTTAATATTTATACCATTTTGCTGAAAAATTGTAAACCATACTGAAATGGAGTGGGAAATGGTATAAATAGCAGTTAAAACGATAACACGTTGTTATCATTAATGGCATAATTCACATATGTTAATGTAGGTTGCATAGTTAGGCGTAGTCTGCAACAAATCAGAATTCTTAGTTATGAAAATACTACATGCCAGTACAAGAACATACCACATATGTATTTATGCTGCCCTATGTACACTGTAGAGTGGTACAAAGTTCACATATTTGCTTTTCAAAGTCATGACGTAATTTTCTAGAGGAAGTGGATATAGCAATGTTAGTTGTCTTTTACAGATACCAGAGCAAATATGTATCACAGAACATAGAAACAATAGCTAATTCAGGTGTAGAGGAGAGGCCACCTACTGCATCCAGTGTCTGACTTGATCCCTATATCCATCTTTTTCATTCTTACTATTCATGGGATTCATTATTTACAAGATGGGGAACATTACAATGCACGATTTGTGTTGTCCTAATGTGTATTTGCTTATACATGGGCCAGCATATATGTACTGCTCTATGGGAAGTTTATATAAATGTTCATAACTTGAATAAAACAGGGCAATTGTATGTGTCTCTAAGATAATGGAGCATTGCAGGAAATATTGTTAATCTGTTAAATATTTATTCATTTTTAAGAAATATGTTTGCATAGAAAAGGGATGCCCAGCCTGTCGCCCTAAAGTATTTCCATCATCCTCCAAAATGCAATGGCTGGCTGTCGAAGAACTACAGCTCAAGTACATAGGCTCCGCATTCCATTCCATGCATATTTTACACCAAATGTAGAAAATTCTTTTGCCAATACCTAACATTTTTTGCATGCATTTACCTTTGGAGTATTGTGTCAGAAGTATGTTCAGATATGTTTATGTGTCAAAAACTGTTTGGAATGCATGTAGGGCGTTAATTATAAACAAGTGATCACTGGGATGTTACTAGTGAGACACTTTGTCACTACCACATAAGACAATAAGACAATGGAATCATATTCCAGTGTAACTCTGTGCTCAGGTTGTGTGTGTACTCAGATGACTCTTAAGACCTTAAAAGTCCCAGTGTAGAAATATAGATACATAACTGGATACATTACTGAATGTAATGACGTATGCTGTTTAAAGCAGGGGTGCAACTATGGGGCAGACCCTGCATTATTGGGCTTGCCAATTAAAGTGCTCATTATGGCCAAAGTATGTGGACACCCTTTCCAATTGTAGTTGACACTATTGTACCCAACATATAGTCAATAGTTATATTTCTGGTTTAGGCAGAAGTCCAGATACTTTTAAACACAGAAATAACTAAGCCCACATCCCACAAAGAGATTTCTACTGCAACCCATTCCACTGTCCACAGTGAGTGCAACTTGTAAAGGAATAGGTAGGAAGAAGGCACAGCATGTTTCAGGCACAGGCTACCCTTTGATGCTTTAATAAAAGGCAGTGTGTACCCAAAACATGTTGTGCATATAATAAGCACTTTACAGCAGAGTTTCTACGTGTTCCTGTGCCTGCTTCCTACCTATTTCCCTACAAGTTATCCAGATACATTTGGCTATTTAGTGTATGAGAAAATGGTAGTGTGTAAAACTCGTCCTCAAGTCACCGAACCTTTAGAAGACTGCATTTATTAATACATCTGACCAGCCGTTTCCAAAGAAACTCATTTAATAATTGATGAATTATCATTTTAATGAAAGCCCTAATCTTTCCATCTGTGAGAATTCTAAACGGGTTATTGTACCTCTTCTGCTTGGTAGCACAGAAAGATCAAATTAAATTAAATTATTTTAAGATGATTAAGCCTTACTTAGATGCAAGATTCCCTTTACATTTAATGAAAATAATAATAGAAGAATAATTATGGCACTTAACTGTCTTTATGCTTAATTCCTAGGAAATTATGAACGCATTTTATGCAAACACTTAGGTCAAATATATCCACTCAGAATATTAACATAATGCAGATACTTATGCTTTCATTAATCACATGTTATTCAATGCATTCTAACATATAGTCAATAGTTATATTTCTGGTTTAGCTTTTATGTTTTCCTCAATGGCTTTTTGCGTTTCCTGGTCCTCTCCTCTTAGGCCAATGAAATCTGCGGAACCTTCCAACATAAGTCTGATGTTACCCTCCCTATTTTACTACATGCACACTAAAACAACAGTAAAATAATAGAAATGATAGATTGTAAGTAGTCTAAGGGCAGTCACTTCCACTTTCTACATGGTGCACAGAATGGTAGCACTTTAGTATTGCATTAAGACACGGAGGAAAAAAGCTTTAAAAGCTTTATCTCTCCCAGTGCCAATTTGTACAACTTACAGATGGAGCAGACTTGCATCTTACATAGTTACATAGTTAATTTGGGTTGAAAAAGGACCAAAGTCCCTCAAGTTCAAACCCTCCAAACAACACCCTGTGCACAGATATACACATACCTTTAGCGTTATCTATTCACTCACTTATATATAAATATAAACCAATACCTATCCAGCTGTAACTCTTACTATCACAACCAGATTTTTACCAAAGTCTAATTCGTTATATATACAATATATCTATCTACATAATAATGATTTTTAATATTCCATGGGAAGAAAAGCGTCAGCTTAGAGGTTTTTTGTTCTTTCATTTTAGAGGTAAATTATACCATTGGTCAATTATATAGAGAAATCTAGACTTTTATTGGTATCTGTTATTAACGTTCTATGGTGCCACTGCCAAAATACTGTAAAATTGGCAGCCACCTTAAATGTATAATCAAATATTCTCTGTGTGGTGTTTATACAAATGGCCTGTAGATGTTGCTGTGCTCAGACTTATCCTGTGCATACTTCCTGTCAGTTTAAAAGTGAAAGTTACTGTTGTGTAATGCCTGCATGAGTCTCTGCTAATAAAGCACTGTTATACTCTACTTATCCTCGGCTACCCAAAACATAACAGATTGATGATGAGATGGCTCTTCTACCTCTGCAGCAGCCTGCACCTTTTCTTCCAAACCCTGGTGAGCCTACCATACCTTTTACTGCTTGGATCCGTGTGTTTGAAAACTACATTATTGCTGCTTACCAAAAGGAGATTTCTGCTGCTAGAAAGCGTGCTTTACTTATTCACTGCCTGGGAGCAGAGGGACAGCGTATATTCTATACATTACCAGTACTGCACTTACTGCTACAAAGAACTTTTTCATGCCAAGAGTAAATGTGGTTGCTGAAAGATATAAATTCCGCCAACGTGGACAACGTAATGGCGAATCCACAGAAAAATTTGTAGCAGCTTTGAGAGAGCTGGTTATTACCTGTGTAGTTTGGGAATCTAACAGATGAAATGCTAAGAGAATAGTGGAAAAAACAAACTAACCTTGCATTAGAGAGAGACTGCTCCATGCAATAGCAGAGTTGTTTGCCAGTGTGCTTACTTTCTAATGATGTTTGGAAGTTGCCGTTACCTCTATCACTGGGCATCAAGCAAGTTTGGACTTACTGATATAGCACGGGTGTGCGAGAGCTCTTCCTTCTCTTTCTCCCATAGACTCTATTTTATCCAAATAATCCACATTTTTAAAAATGATTTCCTTTTTTTCTCTTATAACAAAACACTACCTTGTACTTAATCCAAACTAAGATACAATTAATCCTTACTGAAAGCTTGTTTCGTGATTTACTATTAGATTTAAGGTATGACAATCCAAATTACAGAAAGACTCGTCATCCGGAAAGCCCCAGGTCCCGAGCATTCTGGATAATAGGTCCCATATATGTATATCTTAGTGCTGTTATTGCTTATGTTTACTGTATTTGGTGTGGAGATTCAGGAATCCTATTCCTCATTCAAAGTGATTTGTGTATACTTATTGTTAGTTCTGTATACAGGTGCAGTACATTTCTAACAATTTAGTATGAAATCAGTGCAAAAATTATATAATCCATATAGACAGGCAAAGTGGGTTAAATGAGAGTGGTTAAATGGCTTGTTTCAGCACCTGAAGATCTAAAAGAAACTAGGCTTGCCATGTAAAACCGAACCACATGCGTGCTCTAATCTGATTAAGTAATTGCACCTCTATGATATCTGCAGCTCATGATGACTTTTGTGCAGACAGAATATACAGCCAGGTGCAGGCCTGCAGGAGGCTTCTGGTTTGCTAACAAGAACTTTTACTGATCCTTTCTACCTTAGCAACAATGTGTTCCATTTGTAACCAGAGTGAATCATATAGGAAATAGTGTAAATGATAAACATATTAAGCTAAAATGTCATTTACTATTTAATTTCTCTCGCATTGATTTCATTTTTGAAGCTCTATTAGTGTTACATTCATGCTGCAGTACTTTATGATACTTATGAAACTGCACTTACTGCTACAAAGAACTTTTTCATGCCAAGAGTAAATGCGGTTGCTGAAAGATATAAATTCTGCCAACGTGGACAACGTAATGGCGAATCCACAGAAAAATGTGTAGCAGCTTTGAGAGAGCTGGTTGTTACCTGTGAGTTTGGGAATCTAACAGATGAAAAAACAAACTCACCTCGCATTAGAGAGAGGCAACTGCTCCTAGAGCAGGATTTAACCCTTGCAAAGGCTATTACAGTTGCTAGTCAAATTGAAACAGCAGTGGCAGAGGCTAAGGGCTCTTACAGACAAGCGTTTTTACCTGTGCTCCCCTGCGTTCCGTTTTTCTGCGTTCAGCTGCAGGGGAGCGCAGGAACAGACGCATAACATTTTTTCCAATGGGGCTGTACTCACACAGGCACGTGTAGGCGCCGAACGCAGGTTGAGATGCAACATGCTGCATTTTTCCTGCGTTTAGCGCCTGCATGCGCCTGTGTGAGTACAGCCCCATTGGAAAAAATGTAATGCGTCTATTCCTGCGCTCCCCTGCGGCTGAACGCAGAAAAACGGAACGCAGGGGAGCGCAGGTAAAAACGCTCGTCTGTAAGAGCCCTTAAACTCTCAGTCCGGGAACTACTGGGAATGTACAGATTGTGAATTCAGCACTGTGGCCTAATAATGCACAGTCACAGGCAAAGTACAGTGATAAGGAAAAGGATTCACCTACACTGCAAAAAATACAAAAAGAAAATACTGCTTTCGCTGGGTTTCAACACAACACACCCCTGAAAAAGTTAAACGGTGCCGCAAATGCACAAAAGTAGGACATTTTGCTAAGATCTGCCGTAGTTCTGCTAAAGATGTTCATGAAGTCACTACTACAAATGTCACAGTATTAAGTGTGGATAAAGCTGACACATTTATTCCAGACAAGTTTATATGCACTGTCAGTGTCAGTACTGCTTCTGCTGACAAGGGACACTCCATTAACCTGATGCTTGATACAGGTTCAGCTGTTTCTATACTACCAAAGGATATTTTCTTGAAATACTTTGCAAAAGATCCGCACATGCCCTGAAACTGGTCAGTTACTTAAAGGATCCAATACCTGGGCTTTGTTGCTTGCCAGTGACTGTACAATTTGAATCTAATACTGCAAAATGTGACTTTTACATTGTGAATAAGGGTACTGCTATACTTGGAAGGGATCTCTTTGCTGCATTAAACCTACAATTAATTGATGGTCTTATTACTACAGCACCAGTGCCTGAGACATAGCCAGTGTCTAAAATTTCACCACAAAGCAACACTTCACTGTGCTGTGCAAAGAACTTTGTACACAAAGTTAAGTCGAGACCAGATGTAATATCAGTACCATTCCCTAATTCAGCATGGGAAAAACTTGCTATTGATATTGTGGGTCCTTTTACAGATTTATAGACTGCAGATTTGCTAAAACCTTGATAGACTATTACAGTAAATGGGCAGAAACTGCATTTGTTTCGCATATAACATCAGCTACAGTAATAACATTTCTGTCTACAGTCTTCAGCAGAGAAGGTAATCCAAAGGAGTTAATATCAGACAACGGACCACAGTTTGTCTTATATGAGTTTGAATCCTTTCTGAGAGAGAGGAATATTGTGCATAGGAACCTTCAGTGTATTACCCACAAGAAAATGGAGAAATCGAGCGATTCAACAGAAGTCTGAAAGAAGCACTACAGACAGCAAATCTTGGAAAGTATTTACAACAGAGTTCCTACATAACTACAGAGCAACGTGCCATACAACAACCCAATCATCTCCAGCTGAATTATTACATGGCAGACAAATGCGCACTATAGGGGCAAATTTACTAAGATGCGAAGTTGCGCCAGGCGCAACTTCGCCGCACTTCGCCAGGCGTAGTTTCGCCAGCGGTTCGCAAATTCACTAAAATCCGAAGTTGCGCACAGGGGTAGCGTAAGGTTGCAGAGTTGCGCTAGCGTTGTTTCGCTATATAAAGCGATGTTGCGCTAGCGAAGGCTAATTTGCATACGGCGGGAAATTCAAATTTCAATGGAGGAACACGTATCTGCACTACAAATGCCTAGAAAACCTTCAAATCTGCAAATAAAAATTTTATTTTGCCCTACACATGTGCCCACTGTCTAGGTAAGTTGCCATGAGTCAGGAAATGTAGGGGGGAGGAAGGGGAGCCCCAAAAAATTTTTGATCTTTTTCAGCCTATCAGCCATCATGTAGAAAACACGCCAGCGTTTTTTGGGACTTAGAAAAAATTTTGACTTTTTTTTAAACAATCCCTATTTACTCTATTGCGCTTCGCCAGGTCTGAGGTGGCGAAGGAAGTCTAGCGTAAAAGGTAGCGTTCGCTACACTGCGTTCGTTAGTGAATTTGCACAGTAGCGAAAATGCCCAACGCTAGCGTTCGGCGCTTCGCGCGTTAGTGAATTTGCCCCTAAGTTACATGTTGCAGACATCAAACTTCCACAAAATACTGTGCCTACGAAATCATCTACTGCTAACATTGTGAAACGTCAACAAGCCAAATGTAAGGCTTATACTGACAGAATACGTGGTGCAAGAGAAGTGCACTTTCAGCCTAGATCTTTAGTCAGAATTAAGAAACCAGGAATACTGAAACAAGGACAATATAAATTTACTACACCACTTGAAGTGACACGCCAGTGAGGACCATACACATATGAACTGTCTGATGGACGCATATGAAATGCAAGTCGTCTTGCTCCTGTTAGATATGACTTTGGAGAAGCTCCATTTGAAGAAGGACATTTTCCTACTCCTGATGTCAACATGGCAATAGGCCTGAAGAAAGTGTACCTATAAGGCGTACTGAGAGAATCAGAAAACTACCTGCATGGACCCAGGACTATGTGATGTGAATAATGTATATTATTGCTTTAAGATGCATTGTTGTTGTTAAATACATTTGCCCATATGTTTTCCTACTATAGGGGGAATATGTGGTGTTTATACAAATGGCCTATAGATGTCACTGTGCTCAGACTTATACTGTGCCTACTTCCTGTCAGCTTAAAAGTGAAAGACACTGTTGTGTAATGCCTGCATGACTCTGCTAATAAAGCACTGTTATACTCTACTCATCCTCGGCTACCCAAAACATAACACTCTGAAAGCACTTTATTGTTGCTTTCCCCCCACTGACCTCAACTTGGTAGAAATGAACAATGAATATAAATTGGAGTGCTATATTTTGGGAGCGTGACAACCTACGGCCCTTGATTAGATTTTAATCAACTGCATAGTGTAAAGAGGCTTTTGTTCTGAGCATTTACAGGAACCCTACTAATGATACCAGGTTCTCATATTGATAGGGTCATTGTTCTGAATAGATTTCACTGTGGCTATGCAGATGTCTCTGGTCTCGACAGTGTTATGGCAACTGTTCAGACTGACAGTTCTGGGGGTTTCTGTGTTGATTTTGCACATGATGTGTCTCTAGATGGTCTTTATGGAAAGATAAAATAAAGAACATTCCTGATTTTGCTACTGAGGAACATTTGTGAGTTTAACCGTGAGTCTCTAGCAGGTGCTCATTTAAAGCCAGGCCAAAGAAATCAAACTGCTACCATCTGTTAAAGTGTTTACCTTACCTTTATTATACAGAAGCTGCACAGACTCAAATTTTCATCATCATCTCTAAAATATATTTGTTATTCTATATCATTGGTATTTTCACTAATGGATTATACAGGAGCTTTTTTATTAACACATGGTAATGCGAGATTATTTTTTTTACATGAATGTTCACTTTGCTAATACATAACAGATTCCATATTTTAAAACAACATTACACCCCATTTTTTTTCCCCACAGGACAAGTTCAGATTCTAGCAGCTGAAAATAGGTGTGTCCTAAATGAAAGGGGTGGAGTTGGAAAGGCTATGCCAATTAGTGCTTGAACAAAAATGCTTCATTTTTAGACTTTAGATTTTTTAGATTCATAGACTCTTCTGGGAATTTTTTTTCTTGAGTAATACACTTTTATTTCTACCCATCTGCTACTTAATGCTTTTGCATTCTCCCTGTGATATAGCAGTTTAAACAAGCCCCGAAACGTTGCACTTCCGCAATAAAAGTTTTTTGCAAGGTTTTTACCTGCAATAGCAGCGTTGTTTGCCAGTGTGCTTACTTTCTAATGATGTTTGGAGTTTGCCGTTACCTCTATCACTGGGCACCAAGCAAGTTTGGACTTACTGATATAGCATTTTTTAAAAATGATTTCCTTTTTTTCTGTTATAACAAAACACTACCTTGTACTTAATCCAAACTAAGATACAATTAATCCTTACTGAAAGCTTGTTTCGTGATTTACTATTAGATTTAAGGTATGACGATCCAAATTACAGAAAGACACGTCATCCAGAAAGCCCCAGGTCCCGAGCATTCTGGATAATAGGTCCTATATCTGTATATCTTAGTGCTGTTATTGCTTATGTGTACTGTATTTGGTGTGTAGATTCAGGAATCCTATACCTCATTCAAAGTGATTTGTGTATACTTATTGTTAGTTCTGTATACAGGTGCAGTACATTTCTAACAATTTAGTATGAAATCAGTGCATAAATATATAATCCATATAGACAGGCAACATGGGTTAAATGAGAGCGGTTAAATGGCTTGTTCCAGCACCTGAAGATCTAAAAGAAACTAGGCTTGCCATGTAAAACTGAACCACATGCTTGCTCTAATCTGATTAAGTAATTGCACCTCTATGGTATCTGCAGCTCATGATGACTTTTGTGCAGACAGAATATACAGCCAGGTGCAGGCCTGCAGGAGGCTTCTGGTTTGCTAACAAGAACTTATACTGATCCTTTCTACCTTAGCAACAATGTGTTCCATTTGTAACCAGAGTGAATCATATAGGAAATTGTGTAAATGATAAACATATTAAGCTAAAATGTCATTTACTATTTAATTTATCTTGCATTGATTTCATTTTTGAAGCTCTATTAGTGTTACATTCATGCTGCAGTTATATTTTTAATTGGTGAAGCTATGCATTGCTTTCTCATGTGTGCTCTAGAGGTAATAAATACAGACTTAAATGTTCTTTATCTTGTCGCTTCTAAGCTGTGGCTGAACTGGCATTTGGGCAAGCTGCAGAATTGATATCTATGTCAACCTTTTGTTATGTACATTAAATCCATTATACTGTAAGTTGCTTCATTGCTCTGTTTGCCATGAAAGAAAGAAGAAGAATATTGAATTTTATAGACAATACACCTGCTGTCACTGGCTGCTGACTTGGCTACTTCAGAGCTCCAGTGATTAGTTCATTGTTCGGCATATCAGCCACTCTGCACACATATGTCACCAAATATATTTGAGGGAAAAACTACACAGGAGATTTTGATCAGATTTTGTGGGTGAGATTTTATCTGATCTTGCCATGCAACACCACCCAACAGGATTTTTATGATCCTACATAATTTGATCCTCCTATAGCTAGGCTGTAAACTTGGATGAGATATTGTTGGATGGTGTAGTTTGTTTACGCATCTACATCCAACAGTCAATGTATTGTAGTGGGGAAAAAAAGTCGGTCAGACATCATTAAATTTTATCCGTCTGATAAAATTCGCACGGACTCCCCCCCCCCATTTATCAATACAATTTCACAAAAATTTCTTGTGCAGGAAAATACTCAAGGAAATCGTGGAAAAAATTTCAATTGTAAGATTTTTTCAGATTTGTCACCACGCTTTTTTCTAAAACTTCGACTTTTTCAGATTATCGTCCGCCTAAAAACCACTAGATCTTTAAATTATTGCAAGAAACCTAGCACAGATCAGGATATCTTCCAATTGTAAATGGGACATCTTCCATTGACTTCTACATGAATTTGGCAAGTCTGAGTTGAAGCACTTTTTCTATTCCATCGGGATTAATAAATCTCAAAAAGTTTTTTTTCTACAAATAAATGGTGTTTGCCCCACGAAAAAAAAAATTGGCCTTTTATAAATAACTCCCTAAATGTCTGTTTACTAAAGTGTGCTTGAAAGAAGACTTGAAAGAATGCTAGCGCAAGTTTAATGAAGTGTGAGCCCTTACCGTATGTAACTGCGGATATTTTATCACTTATTATCACATCCATGCTATGTAAAGTTTAGTAAAGACTAGTGCCATAATTGTCACCAAATAAAGACAGCAGAGTTGTCAATTTATATTACAAACGGAGAGTGGCATTATAAGAAAAAACACCAAAATTTGTACATTTTTTAAACACATGCAGGGAAAATTAGTGAGTCTACTAGAGAAGAATGATACTAATAATGATACCTATAAGTCCTATAACATACCTGAAGTCACTGATAGTAATTAATATCATGTAGAAATAACTAATTACGGCTATGACTTCATTTACCATAATTACATTCAATAATACATTTGTAAATGAATGGTCTAAATAAGCTCCAAAAAAATTCACAGCTCATAAGAAATAACGCTGAAATTACCTGCTACGCTTGTGTAAATTGTGCCACTTATCACAAGACAAATTTTTCACATCACACTTTTGTTGCAAGAGTATTTGCAGTGTTAGTGGATGATGACTTATACACAGCTTTTAATAGCCCTGCTGTCTTGCAGCACTGGGGGGTCTGACTTTGATTCCATTTTGGACACTATCAGAAGCTTATTATGTTCACCTCTTGTGTCTGTGTGGGTTTCATCCAAAAGCACTACAAGCATGTTAATTGGTTCCTGATTAAACTGGCCTTTGTGTGTGTTTGGCTATGTGATAAGGACCTTACGCTGGCCATGCATGCACAGATAAAATGGGTTTGTAAGATTATATATGGTGGCCGGTCAATGCAGACCAATGGTTGTTTCAGGTAGGTTTAAAAATGATATTTACTGATAAATATTGTTGGCCAGGTCATGGTGCATCAACAGTTGAGAAAGAGTTGTTCCAATCAGTGGCGTAACTAGATGTAACTGTGGGAATATTGGGAACATTGAAAAGACATATGTTTGGCCTAGGGGTCAGTTGGTTGGAGAGTGTAGGAGACTGGTTATAGACTGTAAGCTCCACTGGACCAGGGACTTTTGTAAATGATGAAGAATTGCTGTGATGCATAAAGTATAATAATTGCTGCAGCTGTAGAAGGCTAATTTGTTATACAGAAAACGGATTAATTACATCTTTATTTAGTTTCAGCTAGTGTAAATACAAATGGCATAGGCAGAGGATGTAGTAAATCACAGGCCTCACTGCCATCTGTAAAACAAAATCTCACAGTAAAGTAAAGTGCCCCCCCCCCATGAAGTACCACAGCCATGCAGATGAAAGACTCCTACTGTTTTCTATGGAGTTTTATGCAAATCATCCACAGAAAAGCTAGCAATACAGTGCAATATGCTTATTATTAAATAGAACAGTGGTAGAAATGAGCTGAGGAAGGACCCTCAGAACAAAAAGTATCGCATTAAAGTGGGATTTGTGCAACTATCAACTGTCTGTGCCCCACAGCAACATTTTTTTTAGAAACCCAAAAACCTTGAAGAACTTGTATCAGCAGGCTCATCTGCTCCATTTTCTAAGGGTGAAAGGTTATGTTTAGGTAACTGACTTGACTGGGACATGGATTAAAGATTGGTAAAGGCATGACAGGGGTTGGATTTTCCATGGCAAGCTAGACAATAATATAGCAGATTTAATAAGTCAGGATAGTCTAAAGATATAAGGATGTATCATATATATAATAGTAGATGTAGGGTTAACACAGACTTACACACCACAAAATAAATCCATGACAGTCTGGCAATAGCTACACAAATGCTTCTGAGCTACAAGCTGGGGTGGAGGTCTAAACATGAAACTATTATTGTGCACTCACAGACTGCTGTACAGTATATGCAGTTCACCCCTTTGCAACCTCTGTTTAACCAACCTGTGTGGTGTCCCTGGAAGGTGGTTACACCACATTTTTTCCCAGGCACATGGCAGAAACCTTGGAGAAATAGATCTCCTTCCACAAATTTGTTTGTGGCTATGTTACAATATATAAAACAATCCACATAGTACAACATTGTACAAATAATAGAAATAATAATAGAACTATATGAATGTACAACTGATTAGCTGATACAAGACTCCATCGCAGTCCAGAGTAGAGACAATATTATAATTATTTCTCCTGTTTTTAGAGGTATGAGTCAACCTCTTACATCCCTTTAGTGAAACAATTGCTCAGCAATGGGCTTGTTTAGTCTTGTAATAATAACATGACCCTTAAAGCAAACACTTGTCTGTGCTCGTACAGGTGTGCCCTCTTCTCCATATAATTATGGTTACAAATAATAAAAGGTTGCTGAGGTCATTTATAGAGGAGGGGCAGTTACAAAGTAGTAGCATGTGGTCATCATTTCCAGAAGAAGTGTTTGTTTATCCCATTTTCTGTTCCTCTCTGGGTCTTAAAACAATGAAACAGAAGTCAGGTCTCTTCCAGGTCTTAACTTCAGCTTTTATCAACTGGCTGTCTGCCAGGAGTGCAGATATGTAAACTGTCACGGACAGATATTGCAGTCTGAGTTCTAAACTGTCTCCTGATGTAATGTCAGCACCTGAACTATTTGTAGGAAATGTAGGGTTGTTATGGGTGATCAGAGGCAAACAAATCATGTGAAATGCAGAGAGGTTGCTGGTGTAAAGGTCACAACCATTGGAGATGTGCCTCTGTACTTCTGAATGGATTTCCATCATCTGCCATTGATGAAAAAGTCTGGATTGTCAGATGCCAGGAGATCACTAGTTGCCTGATGTCAATGGTAACGTTTGGTGGAGGAAGAAACATGATCTGGCCCAATGTTCCCTCTAAGCTGTGAGCTCTTGCTCACACACAAATTTTGGAGCCTGCACACCACAATTTGTGTAAATTTGTAAACACAAATTTTGTATAATATTTTGACCATTTAAAAATGCACACACAAGATTAAAATGTGTGAACAAAAGAATTTTTGAGCACATGTATTTAAGAAGGAATTAGAGGTAACATTGTTCTTGGTCTCTTTTCCCTGGTGTGGGTTGGATCCCCTGGTGTGCAATGATATCCTTAACTATTCTCTGTTTGTGGCAGTACACAATACTTCCCCCCATGCACAAAGCAAGATCTGTACAGAACGGCATTACTAAGGCAGAAGTGTAAGAACCAAGTGCCCTGCCCAGAGCCCTAACCCAACTACACAGTTGTGGATGCTGTTATAGCAGCAGAGAAAACCCCTGGTTTGGGAATGAGATGTTGGTCAGACAGGTGTCTAGATACTTCAAGCCATAAATTATATATACACACTGTTTTACATCATAAAACTTAGATATATATATATATATATCTAACTGTAAAAGTTACTTAGAATAGTGTAATTGTTATGGAAATAATCACCCACATTATATATTTGTATTTGGCCAGGGGAGTCCATGTCCAATCTCTCACCAACTAGCTCCTAATGAACTAAACGTCCACGCTTTGATTTGTCACATTCAGGGTCAGACAGGGTACCAGAAGAAATACTGGTGAGCCCCAGTCCTGGATGTGGTTGCAAGGGGTTTGTGCGGCCGCTATTTTTGGAAGCATAAAGGAAGGGAGCACCTCAGCCACAGTAGTGGGCCCTTGGGATGAAGTTCTCCTATAAGCCCTGGTTACCATGGTCTGACGCTAGTTACAGGATGCTTTAAGTTAAATATGAGGTGGGGGAGGATGTCTATATAAAAAGAATGCCCTACCTAACATCTTATGTTATTGTACAATCAATACAGTAAATACAAAGTAAAGTTACATTAAAGAGACAAGAGGACAATAGGAAGTACATTTCTCCCCTGTAGAGCTTGCCATGGGTATGTGCAAGGGGTAAGTGTGCCATGGACATAATTATCTTGGCTTACACTTTATTGGCAGCTCAGAGCGGTTTCCTTCATGGCCTTATAAGGTGAACTGCTAAATTCCTGAGCTTCATTTAATACAGCTCAGGGTCCATAGCCCAGCATAGTACAGTCAGGTTTTCTAACAGGAAATACACAATGAAACACTTCTAAGAATGCAGTAACCTGTCTGTCTCAACCCCCCAGGCTCTTTATTAGTATAACAATGACGCATTCCTATCCACCTTTACTATCATTATTGCACAAGAGATTTTTTGTTTATTTGCCTTCTCTCAAACCCTCCCAATTTTCCATTGCCCTTAGAAACATATACTTCTAGGAGTATTTAATTTTGGAAAAGGAAAATGGGAAAGATGGGCAATATGTTAGGCATTCCAAGAGAATTATGTTTTTCCCCTGGCCGGTGCTACTCTTTATAGAAAAAATCCACTGCCACTGTGCCCACAATCTTACTTGAACTTGCTGTGGATCCCTTGCATTGACTTAACCTAGCACATGGGCAGTATAGTAAAAACAAAATCTGATTGGAGATTTAGTTTACTGTTGTTCCCACCCCCAAATTAACTTGGTTTCCTTGTCCTTCAAAGCCTAAAGGTAGAGGCACACGGTGCTATTTGGGGGAGATTAGTCGCCTGGCAACAGATCTTCTCTTCTTCGGGGTGACTAATCTCCCTGAACTGCCTCCCAGCCTTCCCGCCGGCTAGAAAGTAAATTGCCGCGGGATGGCACTCGGAGTGCTTCGTTTTCCGAAGTTTCCTCGTGAGGCAACTTTGGAAAATGAAGCGCTCCAAGTGCCAGCCCGTTGGCGATTTACATTCTAGCCGGCGGGAGGCAGTTCGGGGAGATGAAGCGCTCCAAGTGCCAGCCCGTTGGCGATTTACATTCTAGCCGGCGGGAGGCAGTTCGGGGAGATTAGTCGTCCCGAAGAAGAGGAGATCTGTCGTCAGGCGTCTAATCTCCCCCAAATAGCACCGTGTGCCTCTACCTTTAGGCTTTGAAGGACAAGGAAATCAAGTTAATTTGGGGGTGGGAACAACAGTAAACTAAATCTCCAGAATAAATAGATTTTGTTTTTACTATACTGCCAATGTGCTAGGTAAAGGTGACTAATCTCTGCCAAATAACATGGTGTGCCTCTACACTAAGGGTAAGGGCACATGGACAGATTCGGGGAGATTAGTCGCCCCGGTGACAAATCGTCTCTTCTTCGGGGTGACTATTTCCCCCGAACTGCTTTCTCTACCTTCCTGCCAGCTATAATGAATGGACGAATTCGGAAAACGAAGCGCTGCGAGTGCCATCCCGCTGCCGATTTTTCATTGTAGCTGCCAGAAAGGTAGGGGAAGGCAGTTCAGCGAGATTGTAGCCCAGAAGGAAAGGAGATTTGTTGCCTGGGCGACTAATCTCCCCAAATCTGCCCGTGTCTCCTTACTTTAAAGCAAAATAACTTACTAAGGGGTGGCCATTTGTAAAGTACAAAGAAAGCCCAAACCACTGTTTTGGCCACGTTGTACCTTGCTATTTCTGAGTTGTCCAATGCACATATTTAAGGCTAGTGCCATGTACTGTATAGCTGTAAGAAATCCCCTGTGCAAGGGGCCAGGAAGTGGGGAGATCTGAGTGGGTGAACAGGTGGAGGGAGGGCCAGGAAGGTGTGTGCCAGACTTTTTCAAAGATTTTTTTGCAGGGGGCCTAGAATGCCAGAATTCAGGGCCTGTTTTGAATCCTAGTTTTAGCCTGTACACTGCTACTGTATTTAATAGTTCCTATTCTTTAAAACCAGTTTTTCATTAAAGCACAAGGACTAAATCCCAAAACCAGCCCCAATAGGAGATCATAGTTGCTTGATTGAGGACCATTCAGGATGTGGATTAGTCCACTGGACTCCAGTTTCACTCTCGGTTCCATAACAATGTTCTGCCTGTCTTGTTGCAGAATGCTGGTTTTAACGCAGTGCACTTTATATTACGTAATGTGATCTGAAACAGGTGGCCTTTCAATGCATGCAGGTTAGTAAAGTCCTATTATACTGCTTAAGTGGAGAGGAATTTCATATCATTCATTCTTGTATGCGGAAAGGTGAATGTTCAACCAATTCGCATCCGTTATTGCTATATTTAAAGGGACTCTAACTTTTATAACTATATATTCTTTTACATTTGCGATTAACAGTCATGCAATAAGTACTGTAGAGGGGCAAAAAGATTTGCCTCGAATTATTTTTGACCACACACAATTTTGTGGCCACACCCCTAATTACCATGTTCATTTTACAAAATTTGGCAGGTTATGAAAGTTTTATATGTTATTACAGTTTTGATAATGAAGGTGAATTGCCCTTTAAGCTGCCAGTCACAGTTTCCCCAAGAGACCTGCTTATCTTAAATTGTTTCTTTGCTTATCTTAAATTGTTACAAAAGTATCTGCCATGTATTCCAGGATCTCTGACAAAAGTGAATTAAGTTTTAGAAACATTGTATCTTTTTCTGGCTGTTCAGTGCAAGAGATCAAAGAGAAAGTGGGGACATTTCAGTGACAATCTGGGACTGCGGGTTGAGCTGTCAAAATTGGGACCTGCAAAAAACAGGTCAGTTGCAAGGTATGGTTTCCTTATACCTATTCGGGAAACAGAGCATCTTCTTATCTGGGGTAGGGACAACATTCAGCTGTCCAGCCAGCAGTGCACACGGGATGGATTTTGGTGCGGAAATGTATGTATGTGGCCAAAATATGTGATGAAAAGTGTGCCTATGGCCAGTCTGGTGCACCACTAGATTGGCCCAGTTCAAGGAAACAATCTGCTTCAGTGCCCTGTAATTTATTAGAGGGGAAGGACAAGGATCCTGTTAGGGCAGTATTGACATTTTGTAAGTATTGTGGAAAATGTTTCTCTGATGTTTTTACGGTATACTCTTCCCAGTGCTTGAATTCAGATTATTTTAAGTATTTTAAGGTAGTTTTTCAACAATCACAGCACTCTCCCTATATAGAACCTTTCTACTGATATTACTCAGTTCCCTCCCAAAATCCCCTCTAAGTGAAGTCTATGACACAGCAGGTGTGCTTCAGGTTGGCAAGCATATGCTGTGGATCACTGTAGGTCGAGGAAAGAGTGGGCCCAAAAAAAGTGCTCTTTTAGAGTGTTTCTAGTGCTAATCATTGTGCCATTGGGAACAATAGATTATGCTCTTGGCCACATGTATGAAGCATGGGACAGAATGCAAAGTGCAAAAAATGTATGCTGTGTCATTTTATTGCACTTTGCAGCCTGACCCTAGCTTAATGCAGTAAAATGTCCGTGTCACTTACATGAATACACCATTGCTGTGTTTAGCATCACTTTATTCATAAGGGGCAGTATTCCCCTTGGATGCTCCTTGCTCGTCGATCAGTTGTGAAAGCAAAGTGGTGCCAATGGGTGGAAGATGCAGGGAGGGTATGGCAGGAGTTTAAGTACAGGGCTGCACTTCCCCCACAGCAGCATGCTTTACACCTTGCACCTCATTTAAGTCACTGCATTTATTGCAAGGAGAAAAGAGTAAGCTGCATTGAAAACAAAATGTGTGCAAGTAATCTGTGAAAGGATCCTGAATGAGTGGCATTTTGTACACTGGGGTTTACTTGCCCTTTGTGGTTTGCTTGTCAGTGTTTAGTACAAATATCTTGTCATAGCCCTATAGCTGGCCGCAAATGTTTTCATAAAATTGTGCAATTTCTAACTACGAAGTGTGACCATTAGTAAATGGGGTGATCAAACTGCTAAAACCAAAGCAAAATTAAAAAACCTAGCTGATGACCCCCATAAACACATTTGTAAGTTCACTGATGATGCAAGGGCATCTGTCGTCGCGATAAAATGTTTGTATTTATTTATCATGCATGATGTACAACATGACACGTCAGAACGAGAGGACAGGGCAAAGTGCTGGGAAAGCCATTAATTGAGTCTCATTTCTCTCCCAGTTCATTACCGTGTGATTATTTATTTGAATGCATAAGATCCAGGCAAGTTCATTATGCAGAACTCACTCCAGGTTCAAGCAAAAAAGCATCAGCTAATCCCGCAGTTGTCATCTGATCCCATGTCATTAAGAGTGATAAAGACTCGCTATGGATATTTTTGGGAATGTATTTTTCATGTTGCTCCCCAACCCCTTGGATGCTCCCATTGGCCTCATAACAAGTGCTTATTTTTTAATTCCTGGTTTTTAGGCAAGTTTTGGTTGCATAAAAACCAAGTGTACACTTGTATGCTGCCAGTCCACATAGGGGCTACTAAATAGCCAATCACAGCCCTTATTTAGCACCACCCAAGAACATTTTTCATGCTGGTGTTGCTCCCCAACTCTTTTTACATCTTTATGTGGCTCACAGGTATAAACAGTTGGAAACAGTACTAATGACACATTTGCATTTCTGCAGCTTGCGACTCTAGAATTCAGGCTACTAGTCTGGATCAGCTGTGTCTGAATACGATGTTGGCTGATCCATGGGCACATCATGTGCCACAGCACTAATGCTGCAATATACTGAGAGATATTTGTAAATTGGATATAACAATCCTTGGAATTTACAACTATTTTTTAAACTAAGAATAAATGCAAAAAACATGGAAAACAGATGGCAAAAAACAGAAGTTTAAAACCTTTGGTGCTAAGGAGGCACCTTGTAACTTTCCCACTAATTTGCCCCTTCTCTATATGGCAGACCTGGGACATAACTTTTGGCCTCAGTTTCATATTTAAAATAGTCTTGCGCTCACTGAGGCAACTTTGGGCGACTACTGAAAACGCATCGCCGCGTGTGCTTTAGCGCAGACGATTTTTCATTGAAGCCTATGGGAAAACACGCTGAGGCAGTTCGGGTCGCTCAGAAGACGAGGCGATTAGTCGCCAGGAGACAAAATCTCCCCGAATCTCCTGGTGTGGACTAACCCTTAGGGGCAATTTCTATTGCAGGTTGAATGCATATGGCTGCAGTTAAGAGCATAAATATCCAGCTGCAGAGATTCTGTTCTTGATGGTGGCTCCAGCCAAGGTTTGGTATCAAGCCTAAAGTGAATAAGCAGTTCAGGCAGGGTGAATGAGTAGAAGAAGGGAAGACGGGAGAATGCATTATACATACGGATACAAGCTGCACCGGTTTCTAGCTCCAGTAAAGAACCTCTTCCCGACTCACTCTATTGCTCTCACTCTGTTGCTCTCACTCTGTTGCTCTCACTCTGTTGCTCTCACTCTGTTGCTCTCACTCTGTTGCTCTCACTCTGTTGCTCTCACTCTGTTGCTCTCACTCTATTGCTCTCACTCTGTTCCTCTGACTCTATTGCTCTCACTCTATTGCTCTCACTGTTCCTCTCACTCTATTGCTCTCACTCTATTGCTGTCACTCTATTGCTCTCACTCTGTTGCTCTCACTCTGTTGCTCTCACTCTGTTGCTCTCACTCTGTTGCTCTCACTCTGTTGCTCTCACTCTGTTGCTCTCACTCTGTTGCTCTTACTCTTTTACTCTCACTCTATTGCTCTCACTCTGTTCCTCTGACTCTATTGCTCTCACTCTATTGCTCTCACTGTTCCTCTCACTCTATTGCTCTCACTGTTCCTCTCACTCTGTTCCTCTCACTCTATTGCTCTCACTCTATTGCTCTCACTCTATTGCTCTCACGCTTTTACTCTCACTGTTCCTCTAACTCTATTGCTCTCACTCTGTTCCTCTCACTCTATTCCTCTCACTCTGTTCCTCTCACTCTGTTCCTCTGACTCTATTCCTCTCACTCTGTTCCTCTCACTCTGTTCCTCTCACTCTATTGCTCTCACTCTATTGCTCTCACTGTTCCTCTCACTCTGTTCCTCTCACTCTATTGCTCTCACTCTTTTACTCTCACTGTTCCTCTAACTCTATTGCTCTCACTCTGTTCCTCTGACTCTATTGCTCTCACTCTGTTCCTCTGACTCTATTCCTCTCACTCTATTCCTCTCACTCTTTTACTCTCACTCTATTGCTCTCACTCTATTGCTCTCACTGTTCCTTTAACTCTATTGCTCTCACTCTGTTCCTCTGACTCTATTGCTCTCACTCTATTGCTCTCACTGTTCCTCTCACTCTATTGCTCTCACTCTTTTACTCTCACTCTATTGCTCTCACTGTTCCTCTCACTCTATTGCTCTCACTGTTCCTTTAACTCTATTGCTCTCACTCTATTGCTCTCACTCTATTGCTCTCACTGTTCCTCTAACTCTATTGCTCTCACTCTGTTCCTCCGACTCTATTGCTCTCACTATTCCTCTCACTCTATTGCTCTCACTGTTCCTTTAACTCTATTGCTCTCACTGTTCCTTTAACTCTATTGCTCTCACTCTGTTCCTCTGACTCTATTGCTCTCACTCTATTGCTCTCACTTTATTGTTCTCACTCTATTGCTCTCACTCTTTTACTCTCACTGTTCCTCAAACTCTATTGCTCTCACTCTATTTCTCTGACTCTATTGCTCTCACTCTGTCTCTCACTGTTTCTCTCACTCTTTTACTCTCACTCTATTGCTCTCACTCTATTGCTCTCACTGTTCCTTTAACTCTATTGCTCTCACTCTGTTCCTCTCACTCTATTGCTCTCACTCTATTGCTCTCACTCTATTGCTCTCACTCTATTGCTCTCACTCTTTTACTCTCACTCTATTGCTCTCACTGTTCCTTTAACTCTATTGCTCTCACTATGTTCCTCTGACTATATTGCTCTACCTCTGTTCCTCTGACTCTATTGCTCTGACTCTATTGCTCTCACTCTATTGCTCTCACTCTTTACTCTCACTGTTCCTCTAACTCTATTGCTCTCACTGTTCCTCTGACTCTATTCCTCTCACTCTATTGCTCTCACTGTTCCTCTCACTCTATTGCTCTCACTGTTCCTCTCACTCTATTGCTCTCACTCTATTGCTCTCACTCTATTGCTCTCACTTTATTGTTCTCACTTTATTGTTCTCACTCTATTGCTCTCACTCTGTTCCTCTCACTCTATTGCTCTCACTCTTTTACTCTCACTGTTCCTCTAACTCTATTGCTCTCACTCTGTTCCTCTGACTCTATTCCTCTGACTCTATTGCTCTCACTCTGTTCCTCTCACTGTCCCTCTCACTGTTCCTCTCACTCTGTTCCTCTCACTCTTTTACTCTCACTCTATTGCTCTCACTATTACTCTCACTCTATTACTCTCACTCTATTACTCTCACTGTTCCTTTAACTCTATTGCTCTCACTCGGTTCCTCTGACTCTATTGCTCTCACTCTATTGGTCTCACTGTTCCTCTCACTCTATTGCTCTCACTCTTTTACCCTCACTCTATTGCTCTCACTGTTCCTTTAACTCTATTGCTCTCACTCTGTTCCTCTGACTCTATTGCTCTGACTCTATTGCTCTCACTCTGTTCCTCTGACTCTATTGTTCTCACTCTATTGCTCTGACTCTATTGCTCTCACTCTGTTCCTCTGACTCTATTCCTCTGACTCTATTCCTCTCACTCTGTTCCTCTCACTCTGTTCCTCTCACTCTATTGCTCTCACTCTTTTACTCTCACTCTATTGCTCTCACTCTATTGCTCTCACTCTATTGCTCTCACTGTTCCTTTAACTCTATTGCTCTCACTCTATTGCTCTCACTGTTCCTTTAACTCTATTGCTCTCACTCTGTTCCTCTGACTCTATTGGTCTCACTCTATTGCTCTCACTCTGTTCCTCTGACTCTATTCCTCTGACTCTATTCCTCTCACTCTGTTCCTCTCACTCTGTTCCTCTCACTCTATTGCTCTCACTCTTTTACTCTCACTCTATTGCTCTCACTGTTCCTTTAACTCTATTGCTCTCACTCTATTGCTCTCACTGTTCCTTTAACTCTATTGCTCTCACTCTGTTCCTCTGACTCTATTGCTCTGACTCTATTGCTCTCACTCTGTTCCTCTGACTCTATTCCTCTGACTCTATTGCTCTCACTCTGTTCCTCTCACTCTATTGCTTTCACTCTTTTACTCTCACTCTTTTACTCTCACTCTATTGCTCTCACTCTATTGCTCTCACTCTATTGCTCTCACTCTATTGCTCTCACTCTATTGCTCTCACTGTTCCTTTAACTATATAGCTCTCACTCTGTTCCTCTGACTCTATTGCTCTCACTCTGTTCCTCTGACTCTATTGCTCTCACTCTATTCTTCTCATTCTATTGCTCTCACTCTCTGTACATCACATTCAAGGCTGCTGCCACGTTGTCCTCTTGAGCCCTTTACCTGAATGTCACCAGTATGTCCTGTGTCTTTCCTGCTGCAAAGTAGTGCCACGTGATGCCTCTTTACTCCATTTTTCTCACACCGAGAACTTGATAAACTCGCAGCCGGACTGCAACTCCCATCATTCTTTGCTGGCGGGAGTGTGAGGGAGCTCATCTTGCAGGACTGAGACTGAGAGAGCCACTCAGTGCCTGGCTGATGGGTGTGGCCATAAAGTGCTCGACTTGTGCTCCCAGCTGTGCGCGTCTATCTAGTCCCACCCTGTGAGGAGGGGGCAGGATTCAGAGACTTGTGTGCGCGCTGTAGGGAGTCAGTCTGGGCTGGGAGCTGAGGGGAAAAGGCGATGTGAGTCATACAAAGGAGCCTGGCTTTCCTGGAGCTTTCACTTTGGATCCCTTGGCTGGACTGCTATAGCCGCGGCACACACTCGCTTGTTTCGCGTTTCATGCAAATTCTGGAGATACCCGCATCTATTGGCAAATCTCGGCTCTCGTAGCGCGGCCAAACGGAGCAGTAGGACCAAGTCTGGCGGCGTCCGAGCTCTGCCGCTACAAAGTGTCGCGTCGGGACTTGAGAGCTGCATAAATGCCCGCGGAACTACAACAGGTCAGTGTGTGTAATGGAAGGGCACAGTGGGTTCCTCCTGGGGTGTGTTGTACAGCTGCTCACTAACAGGGGCGTGTGTGTGTGTGTGTGTGTGTGTGTGTGTGTGTTGAGCACTGTGTGTGTCCTGCTGCTTCACACAATCACTGAGGAACTGACAGTCTGTGTGTGCCAGTGTGTGCAGGTGCCTGTATGGAATGCTTGGCACTAGAGAGACTAATTGTGGCACTAGAGAGACTACTTGTGGCCACTGGGCACAGCTTCTACTACTTTATAGGGCAAATCACATAGTGTTGGTCACTGATAGTGCTGTGCATTTTAATGGACCAGAGTGTTCCATACTGTAAGGGGGCAAGGTGAGATTTCTTCTGTAAAGGTTTAGTGTGGCTCCTACTATGTATGGCACCGACATAGAACTGGAAACCAGGCACAAGGAAGCACAAACAGGAGTTTTCCTAATAAACCCAGCCAGTGCTAATAGCCTGCTATACAGAGGGAGCAGTAAATCCAGGTAGTTAATTCCAGTGGGGGAGGAGAGGGTTAGTAAGACTGTAAGTCAGACCTGTGTCGGTTTGCAGTAGGATTGCACATTTTCCATGGGAATAAGGCCAGACAGTGTTTGTGTGATGCCCAGCTGGATCCTAATGGGGACAAAACCTTGGATGTACCACCATGTTCGTGTATAGGGGGGGGCTACGTCCCACAGGGAACAAACCCGGTTAATACCACCATGCTGTTCAGAGAAAAAAAACTGCCTTCCCAGACAGCGTGCAGAAGGATTAACTAATACTAGGGGCATCCCCTTTTGTGTTAACTCTAAATAGCAGTTAACTTTGTGGGTGTGTGAATTGTTTTGACAATCATTTCATGTCTCATTCATATGCCTAGGTAGAAATAAATACAAGTGCTTAACAAACATATCGAAATGCGTTTAGTAACAATGTTTGTGTGTATAGGGTCTGCTGGAGCGGCCGTGCTGCACAGATTGTTCGCTTATTAGAGCAGTGGTATGTTTAATATTCAAAGCAGTTAAATAAAGCAATGCACTTTGCAGTGCAAGGTATGTTGCCAGTGCTTTCTAGTTTGTTTGCTGTAAAGGCATGTTATTGTCCCCTTAAATCTGCCCGGGAGGCGTGTGTGTCTGTGGCCCTAGTTTTTTTGTTTCCGAAAATGCAGTCTTCACAAGGAGGATAAAAGCATTCCTGCATAAATGATAGCTGCTCTGCTGCCTCCCTGTCTGCATCTTATTTATCCATAACACCAGTATTTGCAGCACATTCTTCCACTGATTCTTAGGGCCTGCCTATAATGAAGAAGAGGACCTCTTAGTTCAAGGGATGGTCAAGGGACATCCTTAGTGTATTCAATAGTTTTCTGTATGTATAGGTATATCTGGAATGCTCAATATGTGGTCTTTTCAGCTGTTGTTGAGCTGCTACTTTCAACAACCCCCTGGCAACCTTCAGTATTTTAGACTTGTAGTTGAATAACAATTGGAGGGCAACCATGCTGGATCTACTGTTCCATGGGACAATCTGTGTTTATGTCATAATTATGATATTTTTCCTTCTCCCCAGATCCATATGGATGCTGTCCCAGTGAATATTTGAAGCCATATGGCTAGTGATCTAATTGAAAGCAAAACCACATTTTAGTATTAATCAGTAGTTGCATTCTTAGCATTGTGATTCTTCATGTGTGCCAACCTATCTGCTTTTTATTTCGGCAGCAGGGTATGCCATAGAACTTAACGCTGACCTGATCATACAAAAGGTTTCTTTTTCCGTCCTGTAAACTAGAGAAAATAGTGAGAGACTTTGTATTTTGTGCTCTCTGTCAAGGAGATAGGTTTGCCATAATGCAGTAAACTTAACCGTTTCTGATCACTGATGATGTACTATACCTGGTACCCATTCACAAGTAACTTAATCATGAAGTGCCCATGTCCAAATTGATCTCTGCTGTCTATATGCAGAGACTGTTTGTGTTCCTTGGTTGTGATACCAGCTTGGTGCACAAATATCAACATTCTTCCTTTGATGGGTTTCTAGTAATAAACTGTCTTACTTAACTGTGCTTTATATGTCTTTGTAAACAATGATTTAGTGGTCGACAATGTTCCCTCTAATTCCTTCTTGGCTATGTGCACAAAAAAACTACATTTTGTTCGCAAATTTTAAACCTTTGTGTGCAATTTTTAAAAACTGTCAGAATTAATACAAAATATGAAAATTCTTTGTACACACCACAATATACTGTGGAGAATGGCCTAAAAAGTTGTGTGTGTTCTCGCAATCGCACAATTTAGAGGGAACACTGGTGGTGAATGTGGTCTTCTGATATTTTAAGTGTATTTCTGATTCTTTTCCCTTTTTAGCTTGCGCAGACAACTGGCTCTTCAGTAATGCAGTTATTGTGAATTTCTATGCCTTTGTGGTACATTTGACTTATAAAAAAATCTGTACCATGAAATTTTGGTGCCTTTCCCATTTCTGCCACCTACCCAAGGCCAAGCTGTATTGAAACTACGCTTCTTAGGATTAATTACTATCCCTGGCACATAAAATATTACCAGCAGCCAAGTGTTAATTGAAACACTCTCTGCACATGACCACTTTCCGTGGGTTCCGGTGTCCTTTCAGTATGACTGGATTGCATGAAGGACAACAATCACATTACAATTTTTTTTGTTTGTTTCTGGTGTTCTCTGTGAACTCTGGCAGGTGCGTGCGCTTTATTTTATTTTTTAAAATTTTTTAACAGGGTGTGTTTTGTGAATCATTCTGCGACGGGTGTTTTCAATTTTGCTCAGTTCAACTTGTAAGAACATGGGAAGAGAAAGCCCTATTGATGATGGCACAATACACTAGTCTCATATTTCTGTCTTACAGTCTAGATGAAAAATATTGATCGGTTTATGTCCCTGAAGAATTCCTCTAAAGGACTGGTACTTTATCTCGACAGGCAGGATGTTTCGGAGCTCTTAGCACTCCGTGTTTGATTCAGCCACTGTCTTGTTATGTTGCCATTAGTATCTGTCATTTGAGGTCTGATCTGGCCTTGCAATTCTTTCTATCGGTAGTGCTCCTTTGTCATTCTAATGCCGTTTCAGAGATGTTGGCATGAGGATCCTTTAAACTGGATTGACAACCAGCTTATGTGCCAACCTGGTTATTACGGTCACTTATATTCCAAGGACATCCTTCTTGTCTGTGTAATGCTTTGTGTTCATTCACTTTGAGTGCGTTGGAAAGACTTGATAGTAACAGCATAGTAAAAGTTTCAGAATGCTATTCCGTGCTGTGTGTATAATTATTATTTTATTTTTTTTTCAACTTTCTGTTTATTAAAGTTAACACAAAAGTTTGACAGACTGTAATATTGCGTTTTGTTCATACATACAACAATAAAAGTCTTTACTGAAATACAATCTCGTCAATCTCATTATATCACGTGTATAAACCTTTTTTGCGTGTTAACCATTTTTTCTTTATTGTTTAAAAGGGGAAAAAGAGGGGGGAAGGGGTGGGGGGAGGGATTGAGTAACCTTTCGGTGCTAATTATTTTTTTTTAAATAAAATATTTGCTAGCAAACTATTAAAGCATAAATATTGCCCCATACAAGCCTGTAACAGTGATGTGCTTTTTCTTAGACCACTAATGTGATATGGCAAGGTTTTGGCTATCATCTGGAGTCTTTATGCTATTGATTTCAGATGTCTAGCACATCTGTTTATTTCTGCTCTTAATTTTCATGGAGGGACCTGCTGGCTTAATATTATCTTGGTGGGCTGTATTTTTCATTTTATGAAAGGGTGCAGAAACAAACATTTTTGGGCATTGATGATCTTGCAGATTCAGCTATCGACCAGCTAGCAGAAACTCTGGCCAGGGGTTTGATCGGAGATATAGTTCTGCAACATCAATGTTCCAGATGTTTCCATGTGTCCAAAAGCTATTTTTATTCCACGCCTAGGGCAGGCTTGCGTGCTTACACCGTATGCTAAACTGTGACTTCTGAAGCTTCTGTTTATTTTTTGTGTGAACACCGTCATTCATTGTCAGGAAATTTATTATGACAGGTGCAGAGGAGGCTCCAGCTCTGTATTTGTAGTCTTATTCTGTGCAGTTATTTGGTTACTTTGGCTCATTGTGCCTTCAGATAGTGCACCAATGCACTTTTTAAATTAGTTATTATTATCTTGGAAATCACCAAGGACCCATTTGCACAATGCCTTTCCAAACTTTTTGGACATTGCACCTGCTACTGGAGTGGGAAGGGCTTCATGTTTTCGGTGAATTCCAGTTTCACACCCCTCCCTCTATGAATAAAAGTTATTGGCTGCTAAAGTTGCGTCTAGTAGTGGGTAAAGGGGAAACATATTCTATAATGTCCAGTACTGGTATGAGGGGATTTTGAATAATGTTTTCGCCTTCATTTGTAAGGGTTTGTAATTCATTCATTTGTAAGGGTTTGTAATATGCTTTGTATTCTTCCTGGCAGTGTGTATATCACACATTCGTGTCTCATTATGTTGAAAGTTCTTTGAAAGCTCTACATACACAGACAGCATTTCTTTTAATGGTCTGTATATTGGTGCACATACTTGCAATTACTGTAGCTTGTAGTTTTGACTGAAAAGTTGTTCAGATGTATGGCACTCTGTGATCCGCATGATTGATGCTGCTCTCCAATGGCAGCATGCTTATCCTAAATAGCTGTCCCTGC